>NC_134643.1:95157058-95458558 GCF_030463565.1 Pelecanus crispus
TTTCAATTGACAACAGAAACGCCTGGCCAAAACCACCACCAGCAAGTGGTGTTTCCAAGTGGTAAGCCCCAGCCTCTTGCCTCCCTGGTACACAGCTAGATGTTGGGAAGTTCTCAGCGTGGGACCCATCAGTGAAGTACCTCCCTAGAGAATGTCCTTTGCCCACTCAAAGAACCACATCTGCGCTGTCCAAGTTTGCAAAGCACAACCAGCATTCAAGTCGATCATGCAAATTACACCTTAGCTGCCATCCTGTCAAACTGGTGAAAGTTTGCGCTTCCTTGGTCATATGTCTCCCATGTTGCTAGACCTTCAAGTGCTCCTCTTAACCCCCTGGGGTTAATTGGTCATGCAACATGGTAGAGGGTATTGTGGCCTCATCCTCATGATACTAGAGGAGCTGGGACTGTGCACAGGAACACAGTTTTCCATACTGACATTTAAAGCCCTACAGCCTTACTGAAACAAACAGGGAAAGACTCTTGCAAGACTTTTCAGACTCTGCATATCCAAGCAGGTGCTACCCGTACCTTATTTTCAAAGTTTACTTTTAGCCACAGCACTTAGATACTGAGATAGCATTAAAGGCTATAAACTACAAAAGGTTTCTCTACTGAAAGTGCACCCCCTCCTTTAGGATGCTGCACGTCTTCCTGCATTTTCTATTTGAATTTAAAAAGAAAGAAAAGTCTACAGACACTGATCAAATCGCCAGTACACAACACAGCGGGACTCCACAGTATGGAGTCTCCCTCTATCGCCCTCCTCCCACTCAACCCTGTACAAAGCCAATGCCATTCTGACCTTGCAAGGAGAAAGGGCAAGGCTGTTGACTCCTGAGGAAATAACCACTGTTTTTTAATTTGACCCCAATAAGGTAATTCCAAAGTAAAGGCTAACGAGAAATTAAAGGAATTCATAGGATAGTTTTCACAAGGATTCATTTTCCCCTTCCGCCAAATTGCCCAGTGACACTACCAGATACAGAGGAGCATGACACTGCTTGTGCCTTTTACAATTACTGCTTCCCACCAGGAGAACTGGACATCAGTTCTCCACTCGGGTCTGCCTCCCGGGTCCCTGTGCAGCACAACATACCCTATAGCAACAAAGCCACATTTCTGATACCATTCTTCACTTTGGTTGTCAGAGATAGGGGTCGAAGGAAGGCAGGCTACCACAACAGTATGACATGCAGTTTTGCTAGGACAACTGCAGTCATCTTGGTAGCACTTTCCTAGTACAGCATCCTGGTCTCCCAGTGACAGTAAGTCCTCCCTAGGCACACATATTCATAAGATAAGGGCTACCAAGAACACTGCCACTACTAATCAAAACTAAAAGGCCAGCAGCAGCCACAGGGAGCTGCTGGCCAATGATCATGGGCAGTTAGACACTTGCCTGGGTGGTTCTGACACAGGCTGGAATACTTCCAAAATTTCAGCTCATAGGGAGCATTCTTAAGAGAGGCTTTCTGTACGACTCTATTCACCATTTATTTTTCAAAATTAACAAGTGAAATGATCACAGAGCCAACACTGGTCCCACAGCTGCAGCCAGCTATATAGCCAAACCCCAGTGGGGGAAAGGAGCCAAGCATGGCCAAAATGAGAGCTTCAGCAGTACTTTGCAATCTTTGAAGAGCTGCTTCTCCACAACTCGTCTCCTCAAAGTCATGGCACCCCAGCGATGGGCTCACAGGCAATGATATCACAGAAAATACTCCACGACGTCTTAATTTGCTCTTCCAGCCAGTGTGACTTAATTTCTTAACTCTTATTTAAGCCGCAAAGATCTTGTGGGCAAGTTGTTATTGACAAACCCAGGGCCAAAAAACCCCACTGCTTCAAACAGTGACAGAATTGCTAAGTCTGCCTCCCCAGACCAAAACCCCTGCTATCAAGTCATTTACGCTTTCATAGACCCTGCAGTCAAACAGCTCAGCCTTTGGCATAAGAGAGTTAGTTTACAACCTTGACAGTCTTCTAAATAAGAAAACAACGTTGTTCCACAGCGGCTCTCCAAAGCGTGCCATTACCGAAGCCGAACAGCTAACGCAATAGCTTTGCCCTCTATTGGGCGCACTCAGAAGCGTGCAGGTATGCATCCCAGGCCAGCACTGCCAAGGCGCTGGAGACTCTCCTTTCATCGACTGTCGCTGGAGCAGATTTATCCCCGGACATGTGAGCTTCCCCACGCCGTAACTTGCTGAACGGAAAGCACCGTTCAGTCCTGCAAGCCCATGACTTTGGGCGTCGCTTCAGCGACCAAACCAGCTTGTAAGCAGAGAAACGCGATCGTGTCCTCTCCGCGCCTTGGTAGCGACCCCCGTGCTGCCCAGTGGGATGAGCCGGGACATAAAGCAGCTTGCTTGATACAGCCTAGGCATGCGAGGCATTTGGCAGAGCCTTCACACCGGCGTGAATTCACCCGTGCTGGCGTGTTAACAGCGCGGCGCCTGCTCCAGAGGCAAGGCTTGGCAGAGGGAGCGCTGCCCACCGTCAGGGGCTACACCTACGGCCCTCGCCGGCATTTACGGGTTTCACCCCGGGACGCTGAGACTCCTCCCGCCCGCGGCACTGGAGCCGGGACCCGCCGCCCGAGCAGCCTCACCGCGGGCGAGGGCAGAGCCCCGGCCGGCAGGAGGGAGGCCCGGCGGCCGCCCCCGCCCGCCTTCCCCCTCCGCCCGGCCACGGGAACCGGCCCCCAGCCGTGCCGCAAAAGCTTTGGGCAGGGGGAGCGGGGACACAGCGGGCTCCCCCGCGCAGCCGGCACCACCGTAGCCCTGCCAGGCTCTCAGCTGCCCCCGGCCGGGGCGGGAGCCGAGGAGGCTGCCCCGCCGCTGCTCCCCCCGCCCGGCCCGGGCACCCGGGGCAGAGCGGCAGCGGGGTCCCCAGGGCGGGAGGGCGTGGTGGAGGGCAGCGCCGCCGCGCCCCGCACCGCACCCGGCCCCGCACACATAGGCATGCATGCATGCAGAGACAGACGGACAGACGGACAGACTCACCTCCCTCCCGCGGCCGCCCCATGCCGCTCCCGGCACCCACCCGCCGCCTTCCCCCGGCGGCGGCCGCCGTCGCTGCTGCCGCCGCTTTCCGCTTCCTGTGCCCGGCACCGCCCCGCCCCGCACCCCGTCCCTCCCCCGCCGGCCGCCGCACCGCCCCCGCCCCCGCCCGCCGCAGCCCCCGCCCCCGGGCCCGGCCGCGCTCGCTCCCAGCGGGACCGGGGAGCCGCCGCTGCCCGCCCGCCACAGCCGAGCCCCGTCAGCTCCCAGCCGGCCCTCGCTGCAGCCGTAGCTGGTGGCGACCTGCGGCTGGACCCGCTGCGCACCCCTCCAGGCCCGATTTCAGCCTCTGAACCTCTCCCTGCAGCTCTGCCGCCTCTGCATCTCAGCTCGTACACACGCTCCCTCGCACCTCTCCTCCTGCCGCTGCCCCTCTTGCCGAGAGCTTGCCATCACCCCGCTCCTGGGTGCCCACCGCCTGAGCCCCGCAGCCCATCCAGGACAACCCTGTCCTCGGGTTCCTCTCCAAGGCCAAACGTATTGCTAGGCACTGTTAATGCCTCGCCTTCAGGACTGCTTGGTCTGTTCCTCCAACCACAGCCTGCAGCTGCAGCGCACTTTGCCCCTGGTCACAAGAGGTCTGCAATTAGGAAGGACCTCCTCCCCCCGAGGGAGAAGGGCCCTGTTTGCCCAAAGCCTCTAACACGCTGCCCCAAGCCTGCCTTGGGCACCAAATTCCTTACATTGCTTGCTCTGGGCAGCTGGGAAGGAAACAGGCAGAGTTCTGCATGCCATGCAAGTCTCCTTTTCTGTATTCAAATGTTGCTCCTTTTTCAATTCACCTTTGGGTTGTCTTACCTTTTAAAAATAGTTACGTTTTCAGGCTGTGCAATGAACCAGCAGCTGGGAATGCACGAAGAAAATCTAGACCTATGTTTTGAACTACATAAAAACAATTCAGTCTACAAAGGGAACAAATGTAGAAGATACCAAAGTTATTCCTATCGGATAGTTTCCGTGTTGCATTACTGTGGCTTCTGCAGATTGCATCTTTTATTTCTCCCCTCACTCACTTTTTCCGAAACAATGCCACAATTTTATTTGTGGTGCTTGCCCCCTACACAGCATCCGTACAACATGGAAGGACTTTACAATGGAACAGTCAACCGGCAATTAGAAGAAACGCTTCCATATCACTCTGATTTGGTAGTTACATTACCTCCTGTTTTGCATGGCATACATGCTTACCCAACCCCGTGACTGACTGGAAGAAGCCGATATCAAGTGATAGGCTCCATCAGCTCCATCTCGTATTATGCATCAACATGTGTCTAAACCTGCCCAAGGCCCGAGTACTCTGCTGCATTCCAGGCAATGGCCCTGCCCTGGAAAGCGTCTGACACCCTGCTGAAAGCCTGCCTCTCAGCCCGGCTGGCTGCTAATGGCTCCCCGCGGCTCGACTGTGGCAACGGGGCTTTCTTCCTCCCCGCTCAGAGGTGGGGGAAATGTGGCAGAAGGCAACTGGCTAGAGTTTATTGCAGGCCATGCATCTGGCACAGGGGAGAGACTCGGTGCAAGGAGCAAGGTTTTACCTGTGCCGAGTGGGGAAGAGGACAAGGGGAGATGCTGCCCTGCCTGAAAGGCTACATACAGAAACTCAGGGGAAAGAACTTCAACAAGGGAAAGGGGACTTCTTCAAAGGTCTTTAACTGGACTTCTTTGAAAGCAACCAAGAAACTCCTCAGCTAAGTCTGTATTTCTCCTGCTATGCCACCCCAGCAGCTGCTCAAGAAGATTTAGAGGATTTCTAAATACTAGTTTCATGGTCTAGAGCAGCAGGACTTGGTGCAGTACCCCACAGAAAAGAGATTACCAAGAGATCTAAGCTGGGGATGTATACAAACCTCAGAGAGGACCAGCACCTACGCCCTGCCCAGGCCTTGCTGCTGTAGGCACCTGTTAGACCCACTTGCACCCAACTATGTCAAGCTGTTACGCAGAATGTGGGCAAAGGAGGAATAGACTGAAGGTGGGCTCAGGGGCAGATGCTGAGATGCTGTTACATGCTCATCTCTCATCATCTGTTTAAACCACTGAGACATGAGGAAATGCTTCGCATGAGTCGAGCTACTTGTGTGGTAAGGTCGTAGTTCAGAAATTTGTAAAGTGCTATGCTCCTGTACACTAGTGAATAAGTAAGATTAGAGGATTTTTTAGATTACCCAGAACAGATCTTATAGATTCACAGGAGAATTGCTGAAGTTGGAATGGACTTCCGGAGATCATCTAGTCCAGACTCCCCACTTAGAACAAAGTCAACTAGAGCAGGTTGCTTGGGGCTGTGCCAAGTTGGGTTTTGAGCATCTCCAAGGACAGAGAGTCCACAACCTCCCTCCGCAACTAGTTCCAGTGTTTGAACATCCTCACAGTAAAAACTTTTTTTTCCTCACGTTTCAGCTTGCCCCTGTTCCCTCTTCCTTTTACTGGATACCACTGAGAAGGGTCTGCCTCCATTTTTTTACTCCCTTCCCATCAGGTATTTATACACATTTACACACATTGATTCCACTCTGAAACCTCTCTTCTCAAGGCTAAAAAACCCCAGCTCTCCCAGCCTCTCCTGGTACGTCAGATGCTCCAATCCCTGAAGCATTTTAGTGGACCTATGCTGGACTCAGTCCAGCATGTCCATGTCAAACAAAGATGGTCTCTGGTCCAGAGTGTGCTCCGTCTGCATGTAATGCAAGACACCTTCACTGTTCAGTTCCCTTCTGTTTTGATCTTTTCCAGTTCCTGCTGGCATAGTGGCCAGGGGATCTTTTAGGCAGGATCTGTAAGTGGTCAAGTACATGGATTGGTACTGCTTTACAGCATGCTCTTAGATGCACACACAGATAGACAGATAAAGAGGTAGGACACTCATGTGAAGCCAGGCCCAAACTTGGCCTGTTGCATGATGTGACACACAGAAAAGGGATACAATCTCAGATTCTTCATCCCTTTCTGCAGTGGATTTGCATGAGATCACAAATACCTTTGATTTGCTCCTAACTTGTCTCTCTCCTCCAATTTGGAAAAAAAAAAATCCTTATCATGTGAACGCTGAAGCTACAACCTCAAATTCACTGGAAGTAGTAGAGGAAGGCTAGTAGATGCCTCACACTTAGTTCAATAAATAAGTTAATAAAATAATTATTTTCTGCTCAAGGCAGCAAAAGCTGAGACTTTTCCAGATCTTACAAGAAGCAGCTTCTGGCTTCCCTTAACACTCCGTTGGTTTGTTTTTCCAACAGAAACATGACAGACATTCTCACTTCATGTAGTTCCTTGAGGGGACTGTTTCTATCCATAACTTTGAAGAAATACTCAAGAAAATGCTAGGAAGTGCAAGCAGGAACATTCTTTTTCTGGTTGAAACATGAGGATCCTCATTACATTTTCAGAAGGTTCTAGGTGTCTTCCCACAAATGCAATACCATCTGACCAAGGCCAAGATCGGTGGATGGTAGAGTCCAGCATGGAAAACACACACTGACTCATTCATGCAAGGAATTCAAAATGATACAGAGATCTGCTTTTTTAGAGGAAATACTCATCTGTAATTCTACTAATCCTGCTACTGCATTCCTCAGGCTTGTATTTTTCACTCTGAAAAGCATGAGTTGGACAGAAGACCAGGGAGAGATGGATTTTCAGTCACAGCTGTGGAACACAAGTGATCTTGGACATACTAAAGGAGGTACTTTCCAGAATGTGGACATTATCCCTTCTTATAACAAATCCCTTAGTGTTTTGAATCACTTTGTCTCACATTTTGATTTGCTGATCACAGTGCATGACCAGCCTGCTTAGCTAAATAAAGGTCCACGCTGTCTCTTCTAGGATCATCTATTGTAAAGTGGTGGGAGTTTTCACATGACTTGACATGTAGGTTACACTTTTAAGTCACCTCTTTGCTCAAAGGTTTTCTTTCTTTTTTCCCCTCCAGGACCACCAGATTCACTTATTTTAAAATAAATCCATCTTCTTATCCTTATGTTTTTCTACTGATCATTTTTGTGGGTCAGATTCTGCCTTGTTTGGAGACACACACATACAATATTTTTAAGATACTGATGTTGAATTTGCTGTAGATTTTCTCCATCACCTTGGGAACCAGGCTTCCTCTGTTTCCCCAAAATACAGACTCCACCTTCTCCAACGCACAGTGACATATCCAGATAATTTTTGTCTGTGATAAAATTCAGTGACAAAATCACAAGTCTACACATGTCCAAAAAACCTGATTGATTGCTCTTTTTTATTTTTTTTTTCCTGTTTCCTGAGTAGGATAAAAAGATGATCCTTAAGTTACAGGCCACAGAAATTCCTCACCAAAGATAGAATTTGTCTGCACAACGCTTTGAGAATCAGAGGCAGTGCCATGTCAAGTAAGAAACATAAGCATGAGCTGAGCCAGCACAAGTATAAATGTCATTCTGAATTACTGCCCACTCTTACATGGCATCAGCTGGAGCCTCCAGCATGGGGTGGAGGAGAAAGTTTTTCACTGAGAGTGGATGCCACTTCACAGGCCCTATCTGATCAATCTGCTTGTATAGCCAATCTGAACTGTGCATGATCTTGCTCTGTGCTGCTGACCTCAATCTAGCAGCATACATCTAAAGTCTAAGTAAACATGCAGTGACAGATATGCACAAGGAACCACATTTCAGCTCTTATGCCGCAGAAAATCTTGTTTAGAGGAAGAGAGAGGCCAGAGGGACATGAGTACAAAAGCACACCTTCCTTCCCTTTTGGGGTGGTTGCTATTTAGAAAGGGAAAATGCGTAGTACTGCACAGCTGAAGAAACAGCACAACACATTTATTTTGCATAGCAACTTGCATAAAAGCTACTGAGCCCTTTATGGAATTAATTACCCAAAATACATGATTTCTGCCCAAATAAAGAGAAATGGTGGGGGGTAGCAAGCGCTAGAAAAACTTCACTTGGCTGAGATTCTGCAAAACCCACTTCAGGATTCAGCTGAAATCTCACTTCCATTTCAAAGCAGACAGAGCTAGTACTTGTCTTTGGGTTCAGCAGATTTAAAGAATATTGTTTAAAACAAAAAAAAAAGACCCCCCAAAAAACCCCCACACTCCAGAAGCATTTCCTAAGTAAATTTAAAGGGGAAAAAAAATAAGGTAGATTTCATCTGTACAGGGCAAGAGGACTACAGGGGGAAAAGAGAATATCTTTTGTCTGACTTTGTGTAACTGCATGGTGGCCAGAGATCCCACAGGTGGGCCAGGATTTGGCCATAGGTGTGTGTGAAGCTGAGGAACAAGACTGCACACACTGGAACACTTGGGAATGAAACCTTATAAAGAAGGGCAATAAATATACAGGAAAAGAATAGGTGGAGGAACAGAGCCTTGAGTCTGCAGACTGAAATTACATGTTCAGTCAAGCTGGCAAAGAGAAAAGCATAATTGATGTTTTAATTCTGGCAAAGAGGGAGCATTTTTCCAGGCTGGAGATGACTGCCCTGCTCTCTGAAAGGAGGCTGAAGAGCAACATGTGCTGCTGCAGCTGATGAACAGTGCCACCAGCCGGCCTGCTGGAAGAGTGCCAGTTCGCAGGATGGGGGGGGAAACAAGGTAATGTACATCTACTCACCATCTTTCACCCCAGAAAGTCTTCACAGTCAGACTTTGATCCTGCAAGTCCTTTGCCAAATACAAAGGGGCTGTTCCTGCAAGCAGCTACAAGAAAGGTCTTACCCACAGAGGTGCTATGCAGCACTAGCTTACCTAAGCTTCAGCAGGGTCAAAGAGGATAACAAATCACTTGGGGTTTTCTGGTAGAGCTAAAAGTACATGACAGAGTATCCAACTCAGGAAGGCTTCTTCTAGTGTGGAGCACACCAGTCAGCATGATGACCCATGTCAGAATCAGGCCTGAAATTATTAAGTAACCAGATGGTGCTAGAGAGGCAGTTTAAATGCAGCCAATGAGATGTGTGTTGGCAATTAGGTATTTAAAGACACACTTTCCACTGCTTGTGGGGCGATTTCCTATTGGAAGCGGAACTTTTAATTGAATTAAGTTTGGCACCTCACAGTCTCTCTGGTCAAAACACTTACTAGGAGAGCTACTATTGCCTGGTTGTACTAAAAAAAACCCTAAAAAATTATGTTAAAGCCAACGGTGCCAACAATGCAAAACCCAGGAAAGTTCTGTTGCAATTGACTAAAGCCAACATTAAAAACTCTGCATTAAGATTTCCTTAAAGTGAATCAAAGGGTCATAGAACCTTTCACACAGCTTTTTGGACAGCAGTATGGAACTGGTTTTGCCCAACAGCTGCAACAAAGAACAGTGTAATGAAAAAGCAGTTGTGGGAGAAGGAAAGGTGTCATTTACAAAGCCAGTCTCAAATTTTGGCAGCATTGCACACCTTTGCCAAGAACACTGGGTCGGGATTTTGCTAGATTGCAAGCACTTGATTATATGGCTAAATTTTATATTTGAACAAATGCAAGTCAAATGGACTTCTGGGGAACTGGAACAGTATAAACAGTTTATACTACGTGGTTGTCATGCGTTGTTGTTAAGGCAGACAGCTTCCTTTCCACTGAGACATGTATGTAGGCATGTACACAGAGTCCCTGGTAACCACTAAAAAGCTGATTGAAAACAGGTATAGTGAGACAACAGATGAAATCTGAAGAGGGGAAAAAATATGGCCAAACAATACTGTATTCGAAGTATATGTATTCCAAGTATATGTATTCCCTAGCAATAACTTAATGTAAGGGATAACAACTGACCACCAGTGAAAGTTTTATTTTCCATCTGCAAAACAGATCTGGGATTGAGCCAACATCCTTATCCAAAGAGTCTTTGAACTCTGAAGCAGTCTCATTCCTCTTCAGAGCCACTGACAATATGTAAACGTTCTGGCCAATAAAGGTGGAGAGATACAGGAGCAAATAATAGCTGTGAGAGCCATGTTTCTGAAATGAATGCATACAGACTGTCTTTGCGATGTTGAAAAGATCCTTGGCTTTTTGTGCATGTTTCTCAATGAAATTACTGCATCGTCATGGCTTTGAGACTGTCATTGGAGATGAATATGGTTGTGAAGCAGAGGAAGAGCCTTTATTCCTAGGGAAGTAGTATCTAATAAGAAGTGTCAAGGAAGTGCTGTCAAGTGTCAAGGAATGCCAGACAACATGTCCACTAAGAGATTCACCAAGGAAGGAGGCAGAATACTCTGAATACTACTGTCTTTGTTTCAGGTTTTCAGTTTCACAGAATTGCTGACAGTGGCAGTACAGCAAATGCATGTCTTCCTAGAGAAATGACAAAAAAGAGCCTCCTTGTAAACCTCCATTTCCTTTCCTGGAAGGTGAAAGCAATGAGCTGTTTTGTTTTAAGAGCCTGTCCTAACACACACCAACTCCACCATGTTCAGCCAAGGAAGCAGGTTATCACTTGCATGGAACACTGTAATGGTTTTTTTCACATCCTCACTTTTGCTACTTTCTGAGTCACTTCCATTATTCTGAAATTCCAGGCATCTCCCCCACAGACATGGCACATACATGTAAGTTGATGGCTGTCAACAGAAGACTAGCATCCAGTTCCAACAAATTCTGACAGGCATACTGAATCACACAAATCTGTCATTATCACCTAAGTTGGCAAGTCCTCACTGTGGAATGAGTACCTGGATGAGAGCAAAATCAGATAAACCAGGTTTTTAGCTGGACTGCGGCATCTGTGCCTTGCCTTGCTTTCTTACTTTGCAACCACCAAGATATTTAGGGGATCCTTTCAATATTAGATTGTGAACCAAATACAAACATACTCCAAAAGGATACATAAGAGTGGGGATACCCCGTGTTGCCAAATATTTTCGGATGAGCCGCTCGGTACCATACCAGTTGAAACCTTTTGTTGCATACCCAATACGTGGAAGATGCACTGTTGCTGAGGAGGAGGGAACAGAGAGTGCACACTCTTTACGACAAGGTACACACACAGAAAGCAATCTAGATAAGGACTTCAAGCTACCCAACAAGAACAGAAGAAATATTTTGAAACACAACATATCTGCCATGGAGATCTCACTCTTGCTTCACTTCAGAAAAAACAGTACAGGAGAGGTGGAAATTGGTCATCATCTTTAGGTGCAATCACACATGTAAAGATTCACTGTTCTACTGCACAAACACTTACCATTCCTTTTCTTGGCTGCTAAATAAATCTTCTTCAAGCCCTTTTCCAAAGCAGACAGCTTAATGCCAGACAAGTTGTTGGACCGATCCCGGTGCTGAGCAACAATCAAGGCCAGCTAAGGAGGAAACACAAAAAACATGAAATGGAGTCCATATACTGCACTAAGAGACAGTGATAGCTGCTGGAAAACTGCATTACTAACTAATAGCTTTAATAAACAGGAAAAACATCTCCTTTCCCTTAATGTTTAACTGCAACTTAGCCATGTTCAGTATTCAGTGCCATTACTATTGGGAAAAAGACATAACGTTCATTTCGCACAGCTTCAAAAACATGTGGACAGAGCAACACAAAAAGGAGTTTCTCATTCTCACCAAGTCTTGTCCTTTTTTCCTGGATTTTTTATCATCAATGGGGAATAACAGGGTTCCTCCTAACTCCAGGTCTGTCAAGAAAACAAGAACAGAACAACAACAAAAAAATCAGTCCTGAAGAGTCAACAGTGTGTCAATGCAGCAGTGATTTCACTGTCATGTTCTGTATCATTCTCCTTGGCTTTCTTTATCTCCACATGATAGTTTCAGCAGAGTCAGTCCCTTTGCCCAGGGAAGCAAGACAGACATTACCTGCCCTGAGACACACTCACATCCCAGTTAAAGACCACAAATGGAAAGAGAGACACTGGAACAAGAAGAGAACATCTCGCAGGAAATTAGAAAAAACAACAGGTCTGCTTTACAGCAAGATGTGCATTCCTCACCAGCTGCAAATAGCTCAAAACTGCTAATACATGCTCAGGAGAAGATTAGTGCTTGGAGGGAACCAAAGGCTCAACTGAGTACTGCCTGAGGTGGCTTTCATCCTTCTTAAAAGCACTTTGACAGAAGATGCAGGACTCTGTCTTATATAGTGAAAAACATCCTGTGAATAATGAACAAGTTCAGTTTTTTTCTTTTTTTCTTTTATGATTTGCAGCATGGACTGGAATGACCAACCCCTATGCAGAGTTCTCACACTTGACCCAAAAAGTCAAGTCAAAGCACCCGCTGTATTACTACTTTCAGAGCTAGGGATGCACATATCTAGAGAAAGAGGAAAAAAGCACGAGTATCAAGGTATCCAGGCACCTCACTCCTGCAACATCAGTGGGATTTAAGCTCTTTCAAGTATCTTGGCCTAAAGTCATGTTTTAATCTCTTACCTTTCATCTTTCCTGCCATCTCATATATTTTCCTTGGCTGATCAGAACGAGCCTCCAGAGCTGTAAATAAACCACCCCTTCCCCAGCGGCCGGAGTCATCTAGAATGAAATGACAAGTTAGACCCCTTTTAGAAAGTGAGGTTGAAGACCACCCCTGCAGGAAAGGGACCTACTCTGTACAAATGCAATGAACGATTATCAAAACCAAATATGGGAACCACACACGAACTGAAGTCAACCAGTACTCAAGGGACCATCCTAGAGGATAAACCTCAGCCCCTGAGAAAAACAAACTTGTCACAGCTCCCTGAAAAACTCTGGGGGAAGAATTTCTTCTTATTGTCCACTGAGGATGCTCAAACAAGCACTAACCATGGCACTGAGCATATAAACCTGTCAGCATCCTCACGTATATGCACAGGTGCATAGAACATGCACCTAGTATGTCCCCAGATTGGTGCCTTTGGCTTTCCACAACTAGATGTTTGTTATTTGTGGTCTTTCACTTTTATTTGGCATTTCCGCTTTAAGCATGAGGTTTCATGCTGAGTTTAACACAAGCCAAAGCAGATTATAATGTTTTGCTATAGCTCTGGTCAGAGAGCAGCCCCAACACCGATTCAGGAGGAACTCTGTAATGTGAATTTCCCTCCCTCAGCTTTAGTGTCTTAACAGAGGTCCTTAAATTAGGAGACTAACCTAGAGCGTCTGTACTGTCAGTGTTGAGAGATGAGCACTGAGATAGAGAAACTCAGACCTCAGCCTGGAAGTGCCTGTCTCTCTGTGCTGACTGTGTAAGGGAGATGATTTTCAGTATCTCAGTTCAATCCCTACAGCTTCCACAGGATGAACAAAAGGCCCTGCTCTCAGGAGGAAATGTCCCCATGTGGCCACAGACATAAAATTTCAAGCCATAGAGCCACCTTTCAAGAGGCTCACCCATAAATCCAGAGATGGCATGTAAAGACCCATGTACAACTTGCTAGTACTTGTATGGGTTATACATGGTGGAGTAGAGGCTGTATTGCCTCTGCAGCACTCAAGATTAAGTCAGACTCAAATCAAATTATTTCAGTCTGGATGGGAATTAGAAACTATTGAGCTAGTAAGAACAATTCAGCCCCCTTGTTCACCTCACCCAACAACATTCCTGTCCCACCTAGGCAGTGGACAATGATGGCATCCTCCTCTTCTGCTTTGGGGTGGGTCACATCTCCCATGACGTACTTGATACACTTCAGGTCTGCATCTTCATAATCTAAATGCACATTCAGCCCAGCCTCATCCTCCTCAAACTCTTGCTCAGAGTCACTTTCCTCTGAAGGAAGGCAGGTAGATATGTAATGATTTGCCTCCCACCAGGCCATCCTGAAACAGAACAAGAAAAGATGATGTTCAATCAAAATCAAAGGTGGGGGGCATACACCTTGTTTTAAATCATTGCAGTGAAACACAGGAGACCCAGACCTGCATTCTCTCTGCTCCCCTCCTCTATTTTAGACCACAACAAAGTTTACCACAGTTGTTATCTGTGATATTAAGAGCCACATGCCAGTGTGATAAGTCAACTGCAGGCATGGAAAAAGTGAGCATAATGACAAAGGGCAAGGAGCTACTTAGAGCTGTGAAAAGGAAGAACATCTAGGAAACAAGAAGGAGAAAGTTCAGACCCTTGCCAGAGAGTCACAGATGTCAGACCAATACATAGGGGCCAACTGTGACATTTCAGAAAGCTTCTCCCAAAAGCTCACTGTACATTCAGATATGGGGTTCTTATTCAGGCCACTCTCTATGAATTAAATCAGATGTGAAGTCAGGCAGTGTATTCAGGGGAAAAGAACCCTTGCTAGGGACTCAAGCCATTTTTCCACCTTCACATCCCTACATTATCCAGTTTGAGCGCACACAAAGAAACATCCTGATGTATGAAGTTAACTCTCTCATGAGGGTGGCCTGCAGCCATTTTGTCATCTTCTCCTCCCCTCATCCCCAGCCCCACCTGCCAGAGTGGATACAGAGCATGACTTTTTTCGTCAATCAGACACACATTTCTAGGGTACAGTGTAACAGACATCAGCTTACAAGTAGTAGATGAAGTACAAACCATACTTTTTCTTGTGTTCTGCCTCTGCTTTTGCCACCTTCTTTTCCTCCATGAGCCTTGCTCTCTTTGCTGCTGCTTCTTGGCGCTTCTTCCTCCTAGCCTCCAGCTCCTCTGCACTCAGCAAGTGCTTCCTCCTGGTTGACTGTTCCTGGAGGCCTGTGAGAAGGGCCTGGAGAAAGAAAGAAGTATCATGGAAACAAACTGCTCATCTGGTGCACTCCTTAACCTACAACTCCTTTCCCATTTGTCTACGTGTCTGCAGGTCTTAATCATCAGATCCTGATTGTCACATAATATGTGGTTTTGTGACCTAAGTTGATATGAGTGCCCTGCACATCATATCTCTGATCTGCTATCAGAATGGGAATTGTCAAGTCCTCAGATTCAAGAGCCAACTTAACTACATTGACATCCAAATCATACCTTCTGCAAGCTGTAGGTAAAGAGAGAAAAATGTCAGCCTTAAAGAGCATCATGTGCCTTGTCACGTCTTTTGTCTTACGTTTGCTTTGTTCCGGAGAGCTCTCCCTTCCTTACTGGTCTCTTCAGTCAAGGCTTTCTGAAGATCCAAAAGCTGATCAAATGCTTTTTTGTCTTCTCTGCTGGGTTCTTTTGAATAATCTTTGCCTTCGTACACATACATGTGATCTTTAAAAAATAATTAAAAAGTGTAAAAAGGAACTGAAAGCCACTAGCACCTAAAAAGTACGGTGAGATCAAATGAAATCTGGCTTCTCTGTAACACTGTTCTACCCTCAGAAGAAAAGGATGTTCAGTCTCATAATTTTTTTCTATGATCAGTGTAAGCATCATGTAGAAACAAGAGAATCAAAATTTGCTTCCTTAGGCAAAAGCTTTTCGTTTAAGTCATTTATACTGGCAAAGAACCTTTCTTCCTATGTCGGTCAATTAACTATTTTAAGTGGTGGCTTCATTGCTGTTCTCTTTGGTCATTCCATCTCTGCCAGCAGCAAATCCATCTAGCTTTGCTATCTAGTTACAGGCAACTCTTGTAAAGGGACAGAAAACTTTTGCTTTTGAACTCCCAAACAAAATAAAAGCACAGAACTTGGGCAGCCCAGAGTTACTGCTCATCAGGTGAGCTATTTTCTGAATAACTATTACACAGTGTGGTACCACTGCTCCTCTAAGTTACCAGCAGAAAATACCACTCTTTGCTACCTCTCAGCAAATAATTACTTTTGCTGGCAACTGCTGCAGGACAGAAAGCACCTAACCTGCAAGGCCGTATTTCTGCTTCAGTTACAGATCTATATTTAAGTGCTACTGTGTAGTCAAAACAGAAATTCAGTCTTTCTCACCACGATGCTAGAAGAGGGAAAGTATCCTTAGAATTTATTCTCATATAGTATGGGGCTATGAAAAACTAACCACAATTGTGTGACATTTGGACTGGAAGGTAGAGTACTGAAGACAGAGTAGATTTGTTCTAGTTGTTTAGAAAACTGTGGTTTTCTAAACAACTGTAGTTATCTAAAACTGTAGATCTATCTTAATGGTTCTCTGTGGGAAAAACAGCATCTGCAATTTGAATAATTCCCCTTGTCTCGTGAATTTCATCTGAGGTCTCAAAATATTTGAAGCACATGAAGGAATTCAGCCCCCCAGCCATGCAACTGGGCGAGTATTGTTATTATTACCTTAAAAATAGGCAAATAAGGACACAAAAAGAAGAAAAAGACCAATAAAGGCTTGGAAATAAAGTTTGTGGATAGGCCACAAACAAAGTCCAAGTCACTCACCCAATTACAAGTCCACTTTTCTTCGTGTTGCCTGAAAAATGCCACCCCTGCCTGGGAAGCCTTCTGTAAGAGCACCCAAGTGTCATGCATTTCATAGGTATTTAGATTCTTAACTTACTCTCTGTATCCTCCTCTTCACTCTCTTCTTCGAGTGGCAGCACAACATCCATTACCCACTTCCCTCCTTTTGTCTCTCCAAGGATGTTTTCTAGCTCCACATCCTGTATAGTACTCCCTTCAGAGGAGAGCAATTTATCCAAGCCAAATTTCAAGATTTCACTCAGCTTTAACAAAGAGAAGGGGAAGTTCAGTATTAATATCTCCTAATTCCATTCCAATCCCAGTGCCTCGAGTTTCTCAGGCTTAAATGCAAAGGATGTACGAGTGGAAAAATCTAAGCCTTAATGTTACTTGTCAAAATATTTATGCTTTAACACACTTAGTTGTCCCAACACCTGATGGGACAGGCCCCTACAACGTACCTCCCTCAAACATAACTCATCCAGACTTAAATGGTCATTTTTCTCCAGGGCTAAATGACAGAACAGCATTGTACTGACTGTGTTCAAGCAGCTTTCTTCATAGCCAGAAAGACTGGGCTTGTTTTTGTCCCCAACTCCTTTAAAACAAAAGCTTAAATACCACAAAAATCCATGGGGAGAAAAATATCAGCATGGAATTTCCTATGGGCTCAGTTCCACTTCTCCCATGGAAACTATAATTGCTAAAATACATGCTGATGGGGCGAGGAGGGGAGGTGGCAGGGAAAAGGATACGCTAATTCCAAACCTCTCCCAGGTTTAGCTGCACACAGGGGATATATTCCCCTAAATGTCACTTTGCTTGAGGTTTTCCACCCAAGTTCTCAGCACAAACCTCAGCTTTCAGGTCAGAATTATAAATCATGCCCTGACTCCTGAGACACTGTATTTGCCAAGAGGTCAACAGAAGGTTGACTGAGTTTCAGACTAGCACCCAAAAGTTGACTAAGTACTTATCATCAGCTCTGTCTGTGAGAGAAAAGCACCAGAGGCAGTTAAGTTCTAGAAACAGTGAGTCAGCTTCCACTTTAGACCTGTTATAATTAAAAATAAACAAGTAAAACAAGGAGAGGTTCTCCCTTTCCCTCTTCTCCAGGAAAGCACACCCTTTTTCAACAATGGATGCACCTCAAAATTGTAAAAACTGTCTTCAAACATCAGCTCTTGTCTGGACCTGGGATGTCATTTTGGTTCCTAAGACATGCAAAAGCTGTCATGTCCATGCACATCTCCCCCAAAACAAAGTGTTGGGCTAGGTTCATATCAGACATAAATACAGAAACACTCTGGGACGTTTCTAAAGACATTACTGGAGTCAAATTGAGGATATAGCTCTATTTTACCTGTAACTCTGCTGCTCCCTGAGTCTTGGGCGCTCCCAGAGCAAACTGACCCCCTTCTACAATGGCATTTGTCAGCCGGAGCTTAGAAGCAGCTCTTCGGTAGATTATTTCTTCAACCGTATCTCGCCCAATCAAGCGGATAATTTTTACAGGCCTTGAAAAGTTTAAGAAAATTCTTATTATTTTCTTTTTTTGAGGTGCACTAAAGCTCTTTCCTTGCATGGAGCACTAGCCCCTCACCCACTCCTCTGGTAAGGAAGAAAAGGCAAGAACAAAATCAACAAAAATAATCAGCAGAAATGTAATGCTGATGCAATTGCTTCTTGACACAGGAGAAATGCTCACTGCAAAAGTGCAGGCAAACCTCCAGATTCCCTTTTTTCCTCCAAATCAACAAAGCTCCCACCCTAGACACATGACAAGGACAAGACTGCATGAGGCTGCCACGGAAAATCAAAGACATAAAATCCTCTCTGCTTTCCTTCTTTGATCTTCAATCTATTGTACTTTAATCTGCCATTGCCTATGGATAGGGAAAGCAGTAGTGAGAGACCAAGAGAGCAACCAAACCAGAAGTAGCAATATTTCTCACTTGTGTTGCCCAATCCTATGAGCTCTTGCTATTGCTTGCAAGTCATTTTGCGGGTTAAAATCACTATCGGTAAAAATAACTGTATCTGCTGCTGTCAGGTTCATGCCAACTCCACCTACAAACAAAGAAGAAAGTCACAAAATATGTCACCAGCAGAAAATAAAGGAGAAGCTGGAGAATTTTTGCTATGCAAGGTTCTGGCAGATCTGATCAACTGTATCTAATTCAATCCACCTCTCAACCCCAAATCTAAGTCTTATAAGGATCTAAAAAGATAGGTAAGCCTTCCATTTCCAGCTTCTAGCTTTCTGCAGCAGCCCAAAACCAAGCTGTACTGTGCAATGTAGTCAAAAAAGATAGGGTGCAAGTGAACCAATGCAAAGGGGACTGGTTGTCAAGACTGACGAACAGAGACGTGTTCTTCTGCTGGCAGGCAGATTAACCCAGCAAGGACTGGCTTCACTGAGGCTACAAGGGACTGCCCAAGTCATGACTTGACTGCAGCACAGAAGCAACAGGTAAATACACTCCTGAAACAGTGGAAAACACCAGGCCCAACTATCCAATAACCAGAGCCTAGGTATTTATATGAATTAAAGTTTTTGAGATTAGAGTTTGGGCTCTCATGAAATGAGAAGAAAAAAAATACAGTTAATTATATATTTTTTAATACCGACTATTGTCACTACATACAGTAGTTAAAGAGGGGAGAGCCTGCTGCCTTGCATTTTTTCCAGCTCATGCCAAGCACCTCTTCACAGTAATCAGAACATCCCTGCAAGTGGAGACAGTCATGCACCTGAAAATCTCTGTCCATAACAGTGATGGAAATACTGCTAGCATGCCTGTTCCCAGCTGAATACAAGATGCTTTGGCTAGACATAGTAATGTGCAGTAAAAACCAACTCTAAATCTCGCTGACATGGGCAGGGAGAGTTCAGGCACTGTGGTGGGAGACACGCTTATTCCTACCATTAGCATTAGGCGCTTCTCTTCAGTCTCTCTACATACTCCCCTCAATGCACTGCAGTATCATTCAAGCCAGGCTCATCCAGGCTCATCCAGCAAAATCTGACCAGAAGCCCAAAGCAAAACTTAGTTCAAGTTTGATGCTTGAGATCAAGCAGTGTGGATCCCTCCTCTGAAGACAAGCCTGCCTCCGTGCTTGCTTGAATAGAGAGACAGGGAGGTTTGAAACTGTGTAGAAGACACAGATCTGCCTGAGGAGCTAAGAGGGGAAGAAGCACAGATGGCAGTCCCATAGTGTCCTTTGCAGTCTCAAGATGGTAAAAAGCTCTCATTTGAGTCAGTCTGCCAGCTAGAGAGCATGTCCATGTTCAGTGAACTTGAGAAGCAATTCCATCAGCTTACTTAAAGGAAGTCTGTCCCTGCCTAAAGTCTGGTGCTTGCAGAAATAAAATGCTCGTAAGATTCCTTAAGCTCAACCTGGCACAGGGACAGGCATTATGGGACTTGGAATAAAAAAAGTAACTCGAGTGGTTGCAATATGAAAAGTATCTTGGCATCAGCTGCCAAAACGAAAGCACAGAAACCAGATGTCCTAGCTGAGACCCCCAATTTCAGGATGCATCTAGTCTCCCTCAAAAATCCCCCACATGAACAGGCTCTGCAGGACTCAGAACTCCCTGAAATCTTGCCAGAGAGAGCAAAAGAAGAGTGCAGAAGCAAGATGGGTTGTTTGTCTCTCTTTTCCTTACTTACCTGCTCTGGTGCTCAGCAGGAAGATAAAGATGGGCTGTTGACCAAAGTTCTTAATTGCAAGGTGTCTCTCTTCACCCCTAACAGAACCATCCAGCCGCTCGTAGCTGTAGCCTTTTCAAACAAGCAACATGTAAGTTTCTGAAATTCTGTCTATGTTCTTACCCTCTTACCTCATTCTCTATTGTCTCACTGCTGTCCTGAATCTTTTTATGCCAAATCCTCCTGCCTTGGTTCTCATTTTATTGCCTTCAACTCCTTCACTCTTTCCCAGTTAAACCTTGTATAAACTGAAGGAGTGACCCTGACTTCCAGATTGGCTGTTGGCAAAGGGTAATTTAGCTGAGTCTGAAGCAGAGACTCAGCATTTCATTTGCTGCTTGGAAACACAACAGGAAAATTCAGAGCCAAAGTAAAAGAACATTAGCACACAGTCCCATTTCAGACTATGCTGTGCTGGCTGTTGGCCCCACAAAACAGGCCAACAACCACTAGATCCTCCTTATGCAAACTCCCACAGCCTTCAATCTGTGCTTTCCTGTGAGCAAGCAGTACGGGATATGGCCCTACATTTGGCTTTATCCTGTGTTATTAGTTGTCCAAAACCATAAACACCAAACAAAAGCCTCTTTCATGGGAAATCCTAAGTAGGCGTGGAGCCATGTGGATTGAAACAAAAGAAAATGTCCCAAGAACACTTTGTTAACCTTGCCAAAAATGGTCTGATCCAACCTGTCCTCGCAGACATGTTGAGGCCCCACTGCCAACAACTGTTTTAATCAAAAATTAATTTCCTGGTATGAATGTGGACCAATTTGTGTTTTGTGCTGGACAAACTGAATCTAGAGCAAGCCTGTTGCCTTCAGTGCAATTACTTCAGGACTCAGGTACATAACTGAACACAGGTATGTAATGAAACGTTGCTAACCTGCCATCTGTTATCTCCATTTTATCATGGAACCAAACTACTTTGAAGAACAACATTTAGGTGCCAGCTCATTTCAGGCAGATGGTAGCACAGCAAAGAGCTGGACTCAAGACCCTCCAACTCACAGCGCCACTGCAACAACATGGTTTCTATCTACTCAGCAGCAATAAATCCCATCACAGTCCCTGCTCCATTCTCGGCAGATCAACCAAAATCAGAGGAACAATATATGGCAGAGATCATTAGGATAAGCTCTCTGCTGCCAAAGCATGCAGAACATACCTCTATAGTCCATGTAATCTTGCAGGATATCAAGCAGTTGAGTCATCTGAGAAAAGAGCAAGACACGGTGGCCACTGGAAGAAGAACGTGAGACACCATGAGCCACAAAATACTGTGACAGCATTTCACAGAGTGGTAGAGGGGTTACAATAGCCTAAACAGTCACTGTCACATAGCAAGGCCTCATCACCTCTGTACACTAAGCTCACAGAGTCATGGCCCATTCCCTCACCACATTTTCAGCCCCACATCCAGATGCAACCAGTCAGCCTCATCTGCCATCATCAGTTGCCATGTCTAGAGTGTGGAGTCACAGAGAGGTAATAAGGCTGTGGCACAGCTCCGCTGCTGGCTGGATGCAGCCTGGTGAGGATCCAAAGAACCCTAAAAGGGTCCTCCTCAGCTTCAACCTAGCATCATGAGGTCTGTCACACCAGACTGCTCTCAAATTGCACACTACAAAGGATATTAAATGCTGGTAAAAGGTAATAACAGCATCTCTGTGACAGTAGAGCATTTCTTCCTCCAGCAAATGACCCTCAAAGATCAAACTCTGCCTACAATTGTGTATAAGTGAGGAATCAACTTGCCTCCCTCCCAGCTCTAGGCCTCAGTGCTCTGTTTAAATCAGACTTCACTGTAGAGCAGAACACAGGCTTTTTCAACTCCAGAATTTGCACAGGGCTGGTCCTGTGGCAAAGACATTCAAGGGAGAGGCACCCACTCACACGGTGCTATACAGCAGAAGGACAAAGACCTCCGCAACCATATCAGAACTTCCCAAGGTCTGTTGAAGCTCTGTCCTTTGGAAGTAGTCAAAGGAAAATAACAGCCCAATTAAGAGAGGAGGTAGAATTTGTGTCATGCAGGAAGCACTGCTTCATGGACTGCACAAGCATGCAAACCGCAGTTTAGTTTGCTTCCCATCTGAGAGCTGGAGGTAAATACCCAAGGTCCTTGGGTTCCAGGTTCTGAAGTCACCAGAGCCCAGCACCAGGAGTTCTGAATGCCATTCCCAAAGCTGAAGTTTCAGCTTATTCTTGGTTTTTGGTCCAGTCAAATTTCTTTTTCACATTTGCTATGTATTCTGCCTCCCAGGCTAACACAGGCATGGTAGCACAAAGGAACTCAACTGATGCACCAGAAGCCACCCTCAGGAAACCCACGGTCAAACCAGATATGCTGAATACTGTGTCAGATAGTTATTCTCCCAGGTTCCCAAATATGGCAAATATGAGAACATGTGAGAGAGTTAGTGAAGTGTTTTGAGAAATCTTTAAAGGGAAGCTATAAAAATCTTTGAGGTTCCTCTACCGTCTCTAATGCAGCTCCTCATACTGAAATGACTTCTTTCAAGTAGTCAGTAACGTGCAATAAATAGGGCAGTGCTTGCGTTGTGATGAGTATCTGCTCAATCTATGGCTAAATAAGGTAGTTTGCCTTCCCAGTTTACCTCTTCTCCCTATCTTCCTCATCCCAACATGACATACCCAGCGTACAAGAATGAAAGGAGTTTATCCAATAAACACAGCTTCCCACTGGCTTCAACAATATGGTCTCCAATCTCAAAGGGTTCTGGCTCAACACCTGGAACAGAAAGGAGTTTCAGAAGCAGACCTAATACTATGCAAGTAACAACTCAATGGTCAACCTCAGTGTGTCTGCACTGCCAACTATCACCAAGCAGAACCCCATGATGCTTGTTTGAGAAGTCATGGTCCTTCTCAGTCTCTAAAGAACATGCTCAGTAGTTCACAAAGCATTGTGATTTCATTGTTTAGGTAAGAGTAGATGCATTGATGAGAAAACAAGCGGAGAGCTGCAGTAAGAAACTCAGACTTCACAGTCCCCTACTTTATTCCTCATTATTGATGAACTGTCATATGTTGGAACTGGTCACAAACTCACAGCTGGTTCTGATTCAAGTACGACATTGTTTATTACGTGCTTCTTCTAAGCATTACACTGCCAAGCAATAATAGAAAACCATTGTGTAAGTCGAGAAACTTATTTCTTTCTATTTCAAGAGAGAAGAGTGCTTTCTTACCATTGAAAAGGTATGGGTGGGCAACACACTTCCGAAGCTGAATTAAGACATTCTGAAGCGTCACCTTCCTTCCTGTTTCACTTTCAAAAGCGTCTGGAACAAAGAGCACAGAAAAGGAACTGAGCAAGAAAGCCCATGCTCCATCAATGGGAGTGACTGGGAATGTCTGGGCGCTGCTCTGCAGTGCTTCAGCACTGAAGTATCTCTCTCTGCCTATCACATTTGCATTTGAATTTCGATCTCAAGACTAATACATCTGTTTTCATGGACCAAACAAAATTTTCCTCACAGTTTTTTGGACAAGCCTTTAGAAAAAGACCCTGATGAAAACTACTCTGCCTTGTCAAACTCCCTAGAACTTTCTGGACTCCCTGGAAAGGGACACTGTCATTTTCTAAGAGTGAATTATAGATCTAGAAATCATCAAAGATAGCAAAGAAATTTGGTGCAGTTAATTTGAATTTTCCAACAAAAAAAGTAATACAGCAGAGTCAAGATCTACTGGGCAATCAGGAAGTTAAGAAGGGCTGCATTTTTGTGAGGAGAAAAAGAAGATATGTGCACATATGCTGACTTCAGAAGAAGAAGGTTCAGCTTGCCTGGTGATGGGCATGCAAAGTGCCACTGGCTCCTTGATGCACCAGGCATTAGCCCTAGAATAACAAAGTGTCTCCATCCCCTCAGTTTTACTTTCCCTAAAACACATAAGCACTGGCAAGCCATATGATGTGGTATGCATAGATGGAAGAGCAGGAATTCAGAGAGAAGCAAATACTTTCTCATACCTCAGGATGCTTTGTTACAGTTAGTTCATATGTGAAGTGACAAGGAGTGAACTATTATGGTAAGAGTCTGTGGCTGCATTGTCTATATGGCCCTGTGGTTTCCTAAGAAACTCATATCTACATCCAGTACATTTAAATTTGCTGTATGGCATCTGTACTACTACTGGAAAATTTGTAGAGATCCACAGATCCAAAATTTCCTGTACCATCCTTTTGTCTGAATTCAAAAACATGGGATAGGAGCAGGCTTACCTGGTGATAAGTATTTTTAATTACCAGATGGCCCAAAGCAGAGTCCTGAAGCTGACCCTCCCCAGCTCTGGAAAAGCTCAGCTCTAGATTCATATATCTCTTATTTTATCATAAGCTAAAACCACAAATCCAGCAGCCCAAAGCACTGAATTTGGCATGTTCATTCTATGCATATTCTGCAGGTCAAAGTATCTTCTCCTTCACTACAACAGAGCACAGATTTACAAAAGGAATTAATTTTTGTTTTAAAATTAGCTGATAGGGTTCAAACCCCTCAGTTACCTAGATCTTTTGTCAAAATGGCCTTGTAGTACTTCCTTTGCAGAGCTGACATTCCATGGTACAGAACCACTTCCACCTTCTTTGGCAGTTCTGCAGCCACCTCAGACTTGACTCTTCGAAGCAAAAATGGCTGCAGAAGATTATGCAATTCTTTGGCTACGCACAGGCAGGGGAAAAAAAAAGAGATTACTGCATTAAGTGTAAGGAACGTATACACTGCCTTCACAACTATACTTACAAAATAAATGTATAAGGAACTTTACATCTATTAGTGAAATGATTCAAGCCCAATTTTACAAACAGAGAAACCAAAACATAGCTGCATACCTTAAATATGTAAGAGCTATGTTGAGGTAAGTAATCATTACTTTCAGCAGCTTTGTTTTAAAGCTAGTCAGCATTAAAAAAAAACCAAATAAAGGGGGGACAACATGTCTGCTTCCTAGTCAAGGTAACAGCTGGTTCTGATTCAAGTACAACATTGTTTATTACTGACCTGGCTCACTCTCCTTTCCAATTGCTTGGTAATACTCAACAAACTCTTTCACTTGTTCCCTAGGAAAGATGTCAGGCTCAATAAGGCTGAGTAAGGAGTACAGTTCCTGGAGGCTGTTCTGGATTGGAGTGCCTGTGAGTAGCAGGCTGAAGCCTACTGAGAACTGAAAGAACCAGCGACAAAACAAAATTATTCAGAGAAAATGCATGGAATGAAAAGTTACTTAATATACAACTCCACCCATGCCAATCTTAAGCTTAACTTAAAGATGACAGGTGGCACAGAACTGTCTGCAGAATGCTGCAAATGTCTGCCAAAACCATCCAACATAAGGTATGGTGGGACAGTCAACCACCTCCACCAAACCAACTAGGACAGCACCAATGCAAGGAAGATAGTGTAAGCAAAATAAGAACAAAGTGCAAAACCGCCACCGTTAAGATTCTCAGAGCCATGTGCTCTATGGTCCCATACTGCATACTCAGTGTTAGGTAATGAGACATAACTGGAAAATGCTGTTGGAATCGGACAGCAAAATGAAACTGCAAAAGACTATGTTCCATTTCTATTTGCTGGCTGACAAACACAGTAACATTATCTGGTCCAAGCTGCTTACAGTAATCCTTGTAAAAAGACTTGGGGAATATGGCTACCTTTGAATAAATACAAGTCTTCTCTCAAGTTTAGTAATAGAAAATACATTAGGAGGAGAGCTAAGGTAAATCATGCTTATTTCTTTGTGACTACGACCAAAGCTCCTGAAATGCAGACATCATGGACACTATGTTCAGAAGATATGAGATTTTCAGGAATTAAATAAAAAAATTATTTTTCAAGGTACTATAGTTCATTGTTGCTGATGCCAGCCTAGACCTAATGCCCAGTTTCACTGTCATGACAAGAAGTGTATCCTTCACTCAGGCATTCATTTTACTCTGGCAGGGTGCTTTGGAAGCTGGAGCAATTCTATTAATTTAAATAAAAAAGGGTGGCTCCATTAAATCGGGCAATGAAAGTCAACAGTTCATGACTCAAGGTCCCATGAACTAGGCAAGGGTTCCTTTACCCTGCCAGAGCTGGAGACAGCCTCTTGTCACTTCGTATTGTCTTAGGTCAGCCAAACTTCTACCACTTCGGTAGCACAGCTGTGGTTCAGCACTATGTCTGGCTGCTTTAGATTTTTCAGTCTCTCAAATTGCTCCAATGTGTCAAGCCCAAACATGAGTCAGAATGAGAGATAAGCTCCAAATCCTGCCCACCTCCATGCAAAGCCAACAAGATAGGCCTTCATCTGTCTGCTACTAAATATGGGAACACATTCACCAGCTCTGATTGAAACTGGTTGTGGCCCAGAGCTTAATAAATACTCAGAGGAACAGAGAATCTGTATGCTATACTGAAGAGAAAAAAGGTTTTAGAAACTAAAAGATGGATGAGTTATTTTACCTCAGAAAGAGTCTTGTGAAGTAGAGAACTTTGATTTTTCAGTCTATGAGCTTCATCTACAACCAAGGCAGCCCAGTTAAAGCTGAAAAAACAGCATCTTCAGTTAGGGGCAGGCAATTCATTCTTGTTAGTACAAAAAGACTGAAATAAGTGGTGGCTCTGCTTGGCTGAACTTGAGATGGTCCTACCCCATGAACCACAAGCAAACATCACAAGCAGGGCGAGAGAAATTCACAAGTACTGGTTTTCAAGAGCCAGTGCAGCTTCTTAACTATGGCCTGGATCAGTTTTTCCGAAATCACTTGAATTTGTTGCTTCTCTCTCCACCCCCATTTCTATGGGGAAAATGACACAAGCTCAAGTTAGTCAGACATTCAAGGAGGTCTACAATTTGGAACAAAATAGACATGAAACTAGGCCCTTGCACCTGTGCAAAAACCCAACAGCTATGATCAGGTAGTGATGGCAGAGTGATTACAAGCCTTTTGCAAATCACGAAAGACAGCAGTTTCAGCTTGTTCTGGGCTTGATACAGCTACATGCAGTGTCTCATCAAGTAGGCTGCAGCATCACTGGTGACCTAGTAGATCCACTAGGCTTAATACAAACTCCAGATCTTTTCAACCCTCAGTGTTTGTGCCTGCTTACCACTAGGGTTTCAACTCCCACATCACAGAGTGATTTCCACATAGTCAAGTTTGGCTGATGGGTAGACAGGGGAGGGAGTGCATCACTCTGCAGCTTTTCTCACACACGCGCTTGCCTTCCCAGTGGAATACAAGGGCTGGAATCACAGGGACCTATATTCTCCCAACAGTTCTTCTGTGTCCCTTGATTCCCCTCTTTGCTATTTAAGAGTGGTTCTCCACTGCCAGGACTGTGAAATGCCATTATTCTTATTCTCCAGGTTCAGCAACTGAATCTCTCCACATTAGATTAGAACAGAGCTCTTGCTCAACTCATTTGTGTTGTGACACTGCTTGTAAGGAGTGGTGGTGGTGATACGTCTAATAATTCTGACCTACCATTACAAAGTGCTCCAAGTACTCTTACACAGGACAAGGTACAAATGATTAGCAGCCACTTTTTTCAGAAGGAATACTAGACCGCAAAAAACCCCTTGAGGGACATGGCTTTGAGATTATGTGTCAGCGTCAAAAGTAGGAAATTGCACTGGAGCTGACACTTCTGTGATACTAGGGCTAGTTACTTGCTCTCCCTAGGTATTACATCCCAGGGCTAAGCTGCAGCAGCGCAGGACACGATACAAAACGATAAGGACAGTATGGCCACGGCTACCTTTCGTAAGGCCTGGCTTCTACCACGATGCGTTCATCCAGCACAACCTGCTGTTTCCACCAGCGGCCAAGGGCAGGCGCTTTGCAGAAAGACAACAGGGTGCCTGTATTGGGCCTGACTAGTTCCGGGAGATCTGAAATTGTGGCAGTGGGGGCCACTGGGTTTCTGTTCCTACAAAGGTCCTGAGCCATTCATGATATCTGTCTGCCCCCAGCATTTGTCACAGCACTTACCACTACTGCAAGGCATTGGCGCTATTACTAAAAAATATGAAAATTCCTCCCCATTTCAAGTGTAGGTTTCTCTAAATTCCTGCATGGCCATGACAATACAATACTTCCTACAGGCTCAACTTCAGCTGTATAATCAGTCTTGCTAGAAAGCATAACGCTCCATAAACTCTCCACAGTTCTGACTGGTGGCAGGAGGCAATAAACTTCAGGAATATGGTATTAGCACATGATCACCACAGTATAATGCAGGTCAATTTCAGCAAATTTTGCATCTAATACCTTTATAATCTGACGCTTTTGAGGATGTCCTCTTTTCTAAATACCAATCTTCTGGACTGATATTTAGCGTACTGCTATAAGCCACTATATATCATAAAAATGGGTAGGTGTGGCACTTTGGGACATGGTTTAGTGGGCATGGTGGTTTTGGGTTGATGGTTGGACTGATGACCTTAGAGATCCTTTCCAATCTTAATGATTCCTAGTTTTACTTTCATGAAAAATAATCCAGCCACCAAACCAGGAAACATGAAATTGCTACTCTACCCTTAATTGGTTTAGTGTGGACTTGGTAATGTTAGGTTAATGGTTGGACTGGATGATCTTAAAGGTCTTTTCCAACCTAAACGATTCTATGATTCTATATTATTTCGAGTTAACTGGCTTGAAAACTGTCCTTGGGGGAAGTTCACATACGTCTTAGCTGACATTAAAGATTCTTCACTGAAAGTTGGTAAAGGCAAAGCTCTAATCACAAGCAAAGAACATGCTTGGCTTTTGTGAAACAAGCATGAGATCTCACACACATACAAACATACACTTAAAAAATCGCTGACAGACACACAGAATTAAATTTGAAAAAACTAAAACCAGACTCACAGTTTTAGAAATGCTGCATCTTTCAGGCAAATCTGCAATGAAAAGAAATGAACCATGATTTATGACTTAAGTTAATACACCAGTTAAGAAACAGAACATCTTTTTGTCTACTTGCAAACTATGGTGGAATGGTGGAGAGTGGAATGAAGCCACTTACTACCTGAGGAAAGTAACGTGACAGCTATTGTAACCACAAGCTGTTGTGATCCTATATTTTAACTCTTGTCTGGCAAAACACCAGCAGTAGAACCTCAGAGAATTAATGGAAATTTACACACACCATAAATGCTCTTCACCTCTGTAAAGTTTTTCATATCTTTCTCGCTCAGTAAGAAACACTGTGCATCACAGAAGATGCACAGAAGAAACAACTTCAGCATCACAATCTTTTTCACTCTAAACAAACATATACTCCAGTGGATTAATCTAAGCTATTACAACAGCCTGATAGTATCCTAAAGTGTAGACATTGCTTGCCCAACTTCAGATTCAGAGGAAGAGAAATCAGGTCACTCAAGAGAAATCCTTAAAAAGCACAGAATTTTACCATCAAAAGCAACAGAGACAAGAAAAATCCTAGCTAAGTGAGTATCTTGATGTAGTCGATCGCTTTCTTGGACTTGCTTCAGTATGAGCACCTCCATTTATCACATTCAGGACAAGGGTTACCACTGCTACCCACTCCTGCTTGTGCAACATGGAAAAAGATTCAGTTCAGAGTGGGCAACGCAGGTCACACAGCTCCCAGTGGGAAAAGACAGTAAAATACTTGAAGAGAGGGAAAGCAAAAGGGCAAAGGGAAAGGGAGATCAGAAGTTGGAGGGGAGAGGAAGGAGCTGTAAGAGGTGCTTCTCATCTAATTTCAAGTTGATGTGTTTGTTAAGAGATTGTTAAAATAAAATCAAAGTGCTGATATGAAGTAAAACCTGAGTGGGACTGACTCATAAGAGAAAAAAAAAGGGGCTTTTTCCCACTCCAGATAACTAAGCACCAGATCATGCAAAGCCCAAAGCAGTTGACCAAGGAAGCAACCCTGTTCTGGTTAGTTCCATTTACAGCAGGACAGGGCCTTCTCAGGAAAGCTCTGACCAGATTCAGCCCAAAGTCCTATCAACTGTAACAGGAACCTCACCATTTTGCAGTCCAGGAATGACAGTTTTGTCTGAGGAGGGCATGCTGAAGAGGGTACAAAAAAGGCAAAACTCTTTCTAAGTGTTCTTGCATTGCCCAATTAATAGGATCTTAATAAACATCACATGTGTATGCTTCTATTAAATGTTAAAAGTCTGTAAGGCACCATACAAAGAGAATGCAGCAGCATTTAGCATTAGTTGAGGATGGACACGTCTGTTTTCTTTACTCAAGGTGTGATAAAGCTATGTGGTAAAGCTGGGATTAAAGTAGATTATCTTAGGGACACAAAAACTGCAGCAATTTAGATCAGTTGGTGAAATGGGTTACAGAGTAGAAAATCACTGACGAAGGTCAGAGATGAGTACAGAGGACAAGGCATGAGCTGGGTGGTTCAGAGGTACGGAAAAGGTGAGGAAAAACTTGAGCCCTCCTTTTAAGTGATAAAGACATCACATACCTCATATGTTGTCAAGAGCGCATGGAAGTGAGATTGCTCCTTCAGGTTCTGCTGCAGTTTGGGTCGTTCCTCCTTGCTGCCTATGTATGTCACAAAAGAAAGACTTGGAGCAAACCTGTCGTCAAGAGAAAGATAGAGAAAAAACAGTGAGTCAAGCTAATTCTCTCATGTTTATGACCCTGGACCCCATTATCAAACACAGCTACTGCACAGATCATGAGAACCTCCTATCCAAACGCCCTACCCTCCTGTGAGATGTGGCTGGATCTCAGCTTCTGAACCTAACCCCTTCCCTTCCTCATTAATTTGCATCTCAGGTTGACACCTCAGCTGCTGGTTCTGGTTTGGACAAGTCCCACATAAACTGCGTTCTCCTAGGTCTAAAAGTCCAAGGCAGATCATTGAAAACCAGTCTCACGGCCCATCTGCCATTCTGAACTGAAAAAGCTCATGAGAAGCAGGTGAATGAATACAGTTTGCCCAGTTGGGACCAAAGAATTGGCCTAAATCATGCTAAAATAAAGGCAAACAACATCTGCAGCAAACAGGTACAAGTCAGGACCTCAAAAATCCATCCTCTCAGTCAAAAAGCAGATAAAACCAGTCCCATGGAGGAAGAGCTGGGACCATAAGATTCTTCCTCATTTAATCCACTGATATTTGCCTAATGTTCCTTCTAGATAGCTGTCCACTGCTAATCTATGAAGGAATGCCCTTTCCCCCAACTATTCCAACTGCAAGTCTATCCAAATCACACCAGCTCACTTCAGAATGTAACCTGGATGACTTCAGATGCTGAGAGACAGCATTGTCACACAGAGAGAGTTCTGTTCCAATCTTTAACTTCCTGCCCTTCCTCTTAAAAAGGAATGTTTTGGCTCCAGCTTAAAAATGTATATATTCTGGGCACAGCAAATGTGCCATCAGCACAGTCACTGCACCCCAGTGAAGACGGGTTGCATGCACAGATGTAATGTATTTTGCATGCATATGTGAGCATGCCAAGAAAGATACTATTCAACTCAGGTCTTACCTTTCAGAATCCTGGCTGTCTTCAGCAGATTTTGCCTAAGAGAGGCTGAGCATGGAGGGTTATAAAACAATAAAAAGCCAGGAGCTAGTGGGGGGCATTCGTACTGAAAGTCAGCCAATACTACAAGTTGGATGAATTCATGTATACCACAGCATTGCAAAGACTACACATTAACTGCAAGTGGTGTTTGCATTGATTTGTAGTTTCAGTAGCTTCCTTTTTTACTTTTTTTCCCTTTTGAAAGGACAAAAACTGTTGGACTGAGCCCATTTGAAGAGAATCTTTGTAACTTGCTGTACAAGCGTATGACGAGCTGGACAATTGTTGAAACTTACCTCTCCAGTTCCTCCTTCCAGTTGCTCAGGACAGACAGAGGACAAAGTATCAGAAATCTCTCTTTGTTCGTTAAATTTTTTGTCAAATAAAGAAGTAGAGAAATAGTCTAGAAGGGAAGGAAATTTTTTTTTTTTAATAATAAGAAAAGGGTTAAACCCAATAGCTGAACCTACATAAACTGTCTACCTCTTGAGCTTTGCAGCTGGTTCCCACAGGTTCTCTAGCACAAAGCAGAGCTAAAAGAATGTCAGGTGAGATCCACCATCAATGACAAAAAAGCTTAGATCCCAAAACGTGACCTCGATATCTGCAGGCCCTTTCCAAAGACCTTTTTCCACAGTCACAAAAAAGATCTACTATACATCACTTTCTAAAACTACCAGCTTGTTATTTAAGACCCATTGAATACCACCAGCTGAAACAAAATGCAAACATTCATCTTCCGACAAAACTGAAACCCGTTCAAAAACTTACCAAAAAAAAAAAAAAAAGCACCACTGAAAAATTTACACCTGTAAATTTTAATCCATGTGTTGACAAACCCAAAAATCATCTTGCTGCAGGTGCATCAAAATGACATCATCCTCTCTGTACTGGCTGTGAATTGTCTCTTCAACTCTGCGCACTATGAATTACACATTCAGATTTCTGTGTAAAATGACCACTCATCTTTTTACAAAATCCTGAAACCTTTTTAGAGTGTCACTCAGGACCTAACAGGGGGTTTAACTGATTAAGGAATGAAAGAAACAATGAGCCCTCTCTTTTGAGTATGGACTTCAGGACAAGGCTGCTTAACTGACCAATCATTAGGGTGACTTTCTTTTCATTCTGCAGAAACATTGGGCTAAATTAGGCAAAGATCATTTTCCAGAAGACAAGGACAACGCACCTGACAAGTCTTCCCAAGACCCATCTCATCGCCCAGGATACAGCCATGCTGGACTTCGTAGCATTGCACCAGCCAGTTTACACCTTCTATTTGATAGGGACGAAGCTTAATGCCTGGGAATAAAAACAATTTGTCACATTTACACAGTCATCCAATACACTCTATGCACAGTTATACTATGAAGCCACCACAAACAGGTCCTGCACAAATAGGCCATCCCGAACAACTGCCTTGCAGATAAAGCACAAGAGTTGTCAGCAAAGCTGGTTTACACTGCCGGAGAGCAGAGACACTGGTGTTACAGCAAATCCATTAAATGAAACCATATTCAGGAACTTGTACACACAAAAGTGCCCCAAGTCATTACAAAGGCCTGTACAAGGAACCTAATCTGATAATTAAGCCGCTACTTTGCATTTCTAAAAGATGGCTTGATTTTCAGCTCCAGACGCTTTTTTAAATATGTAAGTACTACATCCAGGGACACACTTCAGGCTACCAAAAATGTCTGTAACACTACGCTATTATATAACAATCATTTCTCAACCAGATGTTTTCCAGCTTTCCTATGCTTAAGCTGGGACAGACCTCAAGTGTAGGTCACTGTAGCTGCTACCACCATTGCAATCCTTATTATGGGGCACAATAGGTCAAAACAAACACAAAACAAGCCAAGTGGGAGTTCTCAAGAGCATTCCTTGTACCTGGGCTCAAGTGCTGTGTATTGTTAGCAATGTTGTGCCATTGCCACCCTCTCCTCCTCGGGGAAAGGTGCACGCCGAGCGCGTGAAGGAACTCACCAGCCCGCAGGAAACAGAAACCCAAACTGGCACAGGGACTGAAGAATGGGGGACTGAAATATGGGCTCCCCACGGCTAAGGAAAACGCGCAAGCAGGCTCGATAGCCCTGGCGCTCCCCTTCAATGTCTACCCTTCAGGCGGTGGAAAGCACTTTAAAGCATTCACGCTCAGCATCGGCCCACTTTGGGGCTGGCGGACGTCGTCCTGTTGCTCTCCCCCCCGAAGCAGAGAGCCGTCTCGGGCTGCGCTGACACACTGGAGCGGTAAAAGCAGGGCTCAGGGGGCCAAGGCCCTGGCCTCACCGCCCACCCGGCTGCGAAGCCAAGCAGAGCACGGCTGGGGAAGGTTTGCACGGCGCGGCGAGCGCGGCAGCAACATCGTTCTCTGCAGCAGCTGTGGCTCACTTTTACAGGCCCGGGAGCCACCTCTAATTACACCTCCGTTTCTTTCAGGCCTGGGGGTTGCCGCCGCAGAGCCCAGACGACTGCAGCTGCACAGCACCGGGCAGCCGCACGGCCCCTCCGCCGCCTCCCGCCATCCTCTCACGGAAACCAGCGCGCGTTGCCGCTCCCTCGCCCGCCCTTCCCCCGGGCAGCCCGGGGCCTGGCCGGCTCCCGGCGGCGGCCCGCTGACCTGTCAGACCCCACCGGTACACGTCCGCCTCCTCCACGCCCGGACCCCCCGCCCGGGCGCTGGCGGCGCGGCGAAGCGCCTGGAAGAACCGGGACATGGCGGGCGGCGGGGGAGGCACGGCTCGCCCCGGCCTGGCAGGCGCCGGCAGCCACCGCGCTGCTCCCGCCGCCTCCTCCCGGCTGCCGGGGGGAGGGCGCAGGCGCCCTCGGTGCGCGGGCAGGGCCGGCCCGCAGGCGGGGCGAGGCCCCAGCACCGCCCCGGCAGCGGGAGGGCTCAGCTGCTGCTGCTGCCGGGCGCGGTAGCAGGGCAGACATGGCACCGCTGCTGCTGCTGCTGCTCCTCTTACTGCTGCCGGCCGCCGTCTGCCTGTGCTGCGTGCGGCGGCACACGGGCAGCGCGGCGGCCGTGCTGCGCCGCCGGGAGCCGGGCCGGGCCGAGGCGCGGGGCCGCAGCCCGCCGAGGGAACGCGTGAGCGCCGGGGGGGGGGGGGGCGGCGGGGCCTGGAGAGCGGGCGGGGGGCGGCGGGGCCCGGGGCCTGGGGAGCGGGGCCCGGGGAGCGGGACCCGGGGGGCGGCGGGCCTGGGGAGCGGGCGGGGGGCGGCGGGGCCCGGGGCCTGGGGAGCGGGGCCCGGGGAGCGGGACCCGGGGGGCGGCGGGGCCTGGGGCCTGGGGGGCGGCGGGGCCCGAGGCCTGGGGGGCGGCGGGGCCCGGGGCCCAGCGCTCACCTTCCGCCTCCTCTCCGCAGTGGGCCCCGCGGCTGTCCGGCTCCGGGCTGCGCCTCTTCGCCCATGTGGCCAACACGGTGAGTGCGGGGGGAGCGGGGCCGGGTCGCCGCCCCGGCCCGGCACCTGACGGCGTTGCGGGAGCCGGGTAGGCAAGGCAGGGAAACCCGAGGTTGCCCGGGGAAACCGGCCGGGGGTTTCGGAGGGAGGAGGTCTCGGTGGGAAGGTAAAACCCGCGTTTGCTGGGAAGCTGTAGGGAGGTTGTGGAATCATAGAATCGTTTAGGTTGGAAAAGACCTTTAAGATCATCCAGTCCAACCATTAACCTACCAAGTCCACCACTAAACCAATTAAGGGTAGAGTAGCAACCCCACGCCTCCTGGCTTGGTGGCTGGATCATTTATAATAAAAGTAAAAACTAGGTTGTGGCTCTCTGCGTGGTTTTGGGTTCACGGTCTCTGGGGTGAGGGTGTCCGGAGTGTCTTCGGGCGTGGCGACCCCGAAGCCGACATCAAGCTTGCAATACAGCCACCGCCAGCTTTCCTCGGGTGTGAAGGGGTTCGGGTCCTTCAGCCCTCTGAGTGGGGTTTTCGGGAAGGCGCTGAAGGCAGCTATTCCCCCGGCGCTCTTCCTCGGGTGGGCTTTGGCGTGCCTTTGAGCCTGCGGGCTGATTCCCGCCGAGGCTGTTGCGGAGGAGGCATGACCGCTGTGTGGCAGGGTGCTGGGGGGAGAGAAGCCTGTGTCCCCTTGGCAGTGAGCGCTTTGCGGCAGCATCCACCCAAAACCAGGTGGATTTTGTTGCTGCTGGGCCTTTCCTTCTGAGCCCGTGTCAAGGTTAGGCACGGAAGTTGCATTTCAGCAGTGTGACCTGTTGCAGAGCTTGGTGGCTGGTTGAGCCTGGAGTGAAAGCTAGGGACGGGCTGTGTTTATTTGTGAGAATACCTTCCAAATGGCTTTCTTCCAGGATATAACAACCAGAATACCTTTTTATCCTCTGCTTTGTGGCCGTTTCTGGTGTGTGACCCTGGGCTTGTTTCCTTTCTTGACAACCCCCTTGGAGGGGGGACGTCAGAGTCTCAATCTCCTACAAGATTGTGCTGTCTTAGGTTAGATGTAGATTAGGAGCGATGCATTTTCAAAAAGAGACTGCAATTCTTACGTAATGTGTGAGGCAACATATCACCTCACAGATCTAGGAGTGTGAGCCTTGCTTCAGACTTGCACTATATTTGTACATCCCTTAACGGGTTTTTGCAGTCCATTGTCGAGCTATTAAGACAGGCTAGAACAAGGCTGGTCTCTTTGGGACTGCTACACTGGGAACCAAGGTATTCAAAGAGTGTTTTCAGCTGTCTGCTACTATGGAGTCTCTACATTTCTCATGCTTTTCCAAGTTGACTCGGTTTACTGCAGGAGCTGGTAATAATCTTCTACCTTATCCAATGTTTACATTATCTGCATAACATGAAGAAAGTAATGGATGTGGGCTATATGGATGCCTCTTAACAGTGTTGCAGCCTGCAGCTGCGGGCTTTCCAGGCAGAGTCAGGGAAGGACAGAGTCAGGAGAACCAGAAGAATACACTCTTTATATAATGAGAGGTGGGGGCGAAGCATTTTGGGCCAGTTTTGTGGCCTAAAATACAAGTATGTGTGCAGCTTTTTTCTACCTAGCATTGCATGCTCTGTAGGGTGCTCTGAGACTGCAGCAATTGTGAGCACATTCAGCATACCTTGTCTACTGAGGAAGGTGTTCAGGTCAAAGTTACCGCAAACCAACGTTTCTGCTTACTTTCTTCTAGGCTTTTGGACAGATCTGCTTACTGCCATTCTTCATAAGGTAAGAGTGGGGAGTTTTCTCCCCATTCAAGTTTCTTGGGGGTTTTTTTGTTTGTGGTTTTTTTTTTTTTTTTTTTTTTAAAGGTGCTTGCATTGCACACCGCTTAGGTTATCTGAAATGACCTTTTTTAAGAAGGCTGCATAACTTGATTGGAGAGTGAGCAAGATTATGTCATAGCTGCTGTTTACTAGATTTTTTTTTTAACTACTTTGGTTTGAGTGGGTCTCTATCAGAAGAAATTAACCTTTTTTCACACTCAGGCAGGTGCGTAGAAACCAAATTAGCCAGCTTGCCTCTTTGCCTTTCTGTTCTTTTTCTGAAGAGCAGTCTTTCTTTCAAACCTTGTGGATGTGCGAATCTGCTGTGTTTATCACCAGTAGGGGTAAAAGAATAGAAGTAGTGGGCAAAGGAGGCCAGACATGTTCTTTTTAACAATATTCACTATTTTAGGTCAGCCTTTTCTCTTTCTCTCTCACTTACGTTTTTGTTTAGAAACTGTGCTTTCAAGTGTACGTTGCACTAAGAGCCACTCAGGTAAGAGGTGTCGGGAACCTCAAGCTCACACTTGGCTCACAGAGTTTGCCCATCATTTGGTGGGTCATCTGTGCAGATCCCAGGACACTGAGAAATGTATTGCACACAGTTGGTACCCCTGAATTTTTACTTGGGGCATGAGCTTTTTGAGTGAATCAAACCCAGACAAGTGTCACTGCTGTTATACAGCAGATCATTCCTTGACGTCTATGACAGGGTCTTGATTTCCTTGCTTCGTTACGTGTTCCAAGCCCTGGACTCGTGCTGCAATCCCCTGTTATATTTGGTTGTGAACAAACTATGTTAAAGCAGGTCATGGAAAGGTCTGAAGAGGTGCTTATTTTAACAGGATTAGTGCTTGAATGTATAGCTTATACTACTTTCTCTGTTCTTTTCCTCTCCATTTCTGTCTTTATCGGTCTGTGGGTGATATGTCTAATTAAAATGAATCAAAAACTTTCACTGGTTCTTTCCCAGCTTGGGTTTATGGAGGCTGGCTGGCCTTGTGTCAAGAGGTAGGAGGCTTTGTTAAGCAAGCAGAATAGATTTGATCCTGCCTTTAGGAAAGGGGTGAGAGAGAGAATCTTGTAACTGTTGCGACTCCCTGCTGTCAGAGCAGACTGCCAAGACAGAATGTTCTTGGGTAAGGTTCCCTCTGAACAGTCTGAAAAATTAGTCATGGTAGAGCTTGCAAACTCTAACAGTGACTCTCTCTCTTTCAGGCTGAACAACTTCTCACTCATGCGTTCACTTGACATTCACGAAGATCCCACGTTTATCCCGGAGGTTGCTGCAGAGGTTACGGAAGACAAGTCTGAGGCTAAAAGCACTTCGGAAATTGTCAAGCAGCTGATAGATGCAAGGTCAGTATGCGATATGTAAGAGTGGAGTGGAAGAACACGTGTTGGCGCTATTATTTTAGTGGGAAGCTGTCACTGTCAGTAAATTAGATTAAAATCTTTTTCCACACTCAGCTATGTTACAAAACAAATTGTGCTGTCCGTTGTCTTTCCTTTTGTAACTTATAAATCACCAGTAGTTACAAGCAATGTGAAGTTTCTACAAGCTTCAGAGAGTCTGCTTACTGGGGAGAGACCAAATTCTGCCTTTGCCAGGGCTGTGGTTGCACTATTAGAGCAGATACGCTTAGTGGTTGACTAGTCAGCACATACATGCCTTTAAGTGAGTTTGCAGGTGAGCTGTTTCTTGCCTGCAAGGAATTTCAAAGAGAACATAGGGGTTGCTTGGAAGAGAGAAGGAACGTAGGGTATAAAGAAAATGATCCACAAGAAATTAGGCTTTGTAACAAAGGTTAGGTTGCTTGGTTAAAAGCCTGTTCAGCTTATTGATTGCAGCCTGTACTTGGTTAAATCCCACTAGATTCCAGGTGAAACATTACTCAGGCTTTCTCATCTCACTGAGGTCTGATGCTGAGGTGGGAGGAGCTGGGCTGCTACAAATGCTCTCCCCATCTGGTTTTGTTCTTAGTTGTGGGCCTATCCAGAAGTTACTAAGGGTGTCTGTGAGCTGCACTTCATCAGCATCTCAGACAGTGGGTTGTCTGTATGTATCTCTGCTTTTAGCAAGACTAAGCTTGAGTTCTTAAGCTAGAGCAAGTAAAAACTTTCACTCCTTCACTTTAGAGGAAGGAATGTATTTCCTGCAGGCATTGGTCAGGGTGAGTGCAGGCTTCTGGTTCTTGTGTCCCCAGCCCCACCAGTGATATATTGAGTCTTACAGGGCACGTTACTGGAGCCTTGCCTCTTCCCTGCATAGCACATTACAGTGCCATACAATGTCCTATTCCAGGATATGGCTTCTGGTTTGGGTGATGACATGGAGATATCACAGGAGTAGTAATTGTAGCTAGCTCTTCAGATGATCTTACGTTCATCCTGTTGTGATGAGAAATGGTCTGTTTCTTATGTGCTACAGCCATCGTCAATCTACTTTTTAAGCAGTTTGCTGGTGTGAATCTCAGTGTGTGCTGCATAATGTCTCTTGCCTCTCCTGCAACAGACACTGTGTGTGCTGCTGGCTATCTGGATCAAACTTGGGACAGAGAGCTTGGGAGTAGGTTTACCAGTATATTCTAGCTATTTTGTAATGCTCCAGTGGCGAGTAGCAAATGTAAACCTGGAATAAATTCTGAACAGTTTAGTGACTGCTGTATTGCAGTAGAAATATGAAGGAACTAGAACATGTCAGCAAGACAGACCCCTTATTTCTGTGGCATCCTTAGTGTACCTGGTGTCTTGCATGTGTGCAAGGAGTCTGACAGAGTGTGAGCTGAAATGTGTAGGCTAGCAGTCCAAATGGTGGCCAGCAGGTTTTCTGGAAGTGAGTGATGCCCAGCCTACGTTGGATTGTGATACTGAAGTCCGCAGGTCTGAACAGAGGTGGCTTGACAGTTCACAGTTGCCCCTTTAATCCTTTCTTTGCAGGTCTGATTCTGCTAGCGATGGGTTTAGCTTCAAAGGGATCAAAGACTACCTGGACTGCTACCGGTAGGTGAAACTGTGGTCTGGGAACAACCTGTCTCGCATGTTCCCCTGCTGTGGGCTGCTACTGTTCCACAAGGTCTCAGGCATCTCTTTGTTAGGATTGTCCTTGAGGTACCACTGTTTAGCATCACCCTTCGCAATCCTTTTGCTCTAATAGAATGATGAAGGAAAGCCAGCTGGGGGAACTGGCACAACTTTTACAAGCCCTGCAAGGATATTTAAATGCTGTTTTCCTTGGCCGATTGCCAGTCTTCTCTGGGAGAGATTTCTACATACCTTGTTTGCCCAAGCATGTGAGTAAGGAGAGGAAAGTTCATCTGGATGATGCAAATTGCACATACTGCGGGTCTCTGAAGTATCCCTTGGTTCCCCAGCTGCTTGTGCTCCTGTGAGCAGTTTGACTGCTTTCACCAAGTAAATGTGTCCAGCTCGGGAACAGCTGGAAGCATGCCCATGACTCTGATGTTCTGCGAGCTGTTGACTGCTTGGTTACTCCTGGTTGCCTCTGGGACATGTGCTAGATGTGGAGCGCTCAGATAAATCCTCCTCCACTCCTGGCGCATGTTCCTCAAGGGCCACCTCTGCCAGTAGGCTGCAGCATTGGAGCAAAAGGCTGACACTGCAGTCTGGTGTTATAGGTGAATCCTGACTGTGAGGCTTTCGTGTCAGCCAGATAGATGTGTTTGCAGTGTAACGCAGCCTTTTGCCAGGAGGGAGGTAAGGCCTGTTTACTAAAGGTGGGTTATGGCAGTACTGCTGGGAGCTCCTTCTCTGTAATGGGAGGCCTGTATAAAGGGTGCTGGCCTTTTGGTCTTAGCTCATGATACTGGGAGTTTCACAGCCTCAGGATTTCAGGAGCTTGAGGACTCTCTGTAGAGCTGTCAGCTGTCGTTCCCTGTTTATCTGGTGGTTCAGGAGTATCTGGGTAACTCTCCTACCTCCTGCCCCTACTCTAAGGGCTGGGGGCATGCTGTGTAGGCAGGTTGTCCCCTTAAGGGAGTCTCCTGTCTTGATGGTGTAAACTGCGTTGAAATCGTCACCTCACACGGATTCTTACCTAGTTCTTGCTTACAGCTGTGACAGCTGCCATCTTATTACATGAGAGACAAACCCTCTGTGTGGGTGTCTTGTAACAAGGTCCCAACTTCTCCTGTCCTGTAGGAGTGGGAAGCTGACGCCATCTCAGGTAGCAAAGAACATCATTGCCGTGCTGGAGGACTGCGACAAATCCACGCCCCCGCTCAGAGCGATAGTGCAATGGGACCAGGAGCAAATAATGCTGGTAATGTCTGCCTCTGGTGGGAAAGGGGCCTCTGCCACTCCAAGAGGAGTAGCATCCTTTAGAAGGGCCAGAGGCTATTCTGCTGATATGTTGCACAGATAAATATGTACATTTTTCCTCCCTCCTTGTGTAGAGGACTACAAACAAGTTTGTTTTCCTTCCTGCAAAGAGAGGTAGCATTAAAGCAATCTGTTTCCTGCTGGAAACTATGTTTAAAACAGGACTTCTGTGCTTATGTGGCATCCGTTAGCATAGATGCTTCCAAGTAGTAGTTTCCCATCAGCATATGGTGGAAGAAGAAACTTTTGTAGTTTGGCTTAGTAGAAGCCTGAGAAAGACATTTTTGGTATCTGTTCTGATACTGGTAATGACCTTCAGCTTGACTAAATATATATAACTTTTTTTTTTTTTTTTTCTCTGTGCAGATGGCTGAGGCCTCCACTGCTCGTTACAGGAATAAATGTACCCTGTCTTATCTGGATGGCATCCCAGTGTGTCTGAAAGAAGAGTTCAAAGTGGTGAGTTTCCTTGTCTAACTGTCAGTTCATGCTGCAGGTGGTCAACTTGGATAACTCACTGCACAAGGTTTTAAGGCCAACACCTCAGCAGAAGCCTGAGAATATGTTTGTAATAAGGGGTAGGATGTGGGTTTGTAATAAGTAGGATTAACAAGTTTTGCCGGGTGAAGACAGATCTTGAGTACAGCAGACGTGTTCCATATCTTGTACTGATCTCTTTAATCTATGGGGAGTAGAGGGTGGGGGTGGGAAACAATCCCTCTTATGATGAAATGAGAATGAGTAAAAGCATCTGTAGCGGTGGGTGTAACTGTCTGTATTTCTCAGGCACTGACTGCTCCACTGGCAAAGCATCCCTCTCTCCTTACCTTAAAGGACAGACTTGTGTCAGAAATATGCAAGTTACTTTGAAAATTCCCACTCACAAGGAGTTTTGCCTGTGGCTTAACAACACTTACCATTAAATACTCCTGGCAGTGCCGTCAAGCTGTTGTAGGCTCTGCAGAGACCTACCCATAGGGTGGGAGTCCTGTTTATGTACAGATTCTTCCATTGCTGCATCAAAGTGAAGAGTACTTAGCATACCCTGAAAATGAGTCCATCTGGTATTTTGGCATCCATCTAGTCTTGGTGCCTTGCTTCAAAGCACTGTAGATCTGAAATGCTGCAGCTCTGTCTGTAGAAAAATGGAAAATAGAGGTCCTGTGTGCTGTGGGGCCAAGGTGACTGTTCTGCAGCCTCTGGGCATAGCAATTGCATTGCTGCAGGGAGGCAGACTTTTTGATCATCTACATGTTTCTGCTCTTCTGTATCATGGTATTAAAAGGACTCCTGTGCGTGGGAGAAGGACCAAATATTGAAGGGTTAAGTGTCCCTCCTAACAGAAATCAAAGCAGGACAAGTTGAAGAGTGAAGCTTCCTAGCACTTACTTACCTCTGTGGGTCCTAATGTCTGGGATCTGTTGTGGAGTTGAAGTGTGCACATGAAGCACGCACATGTGCCTACCTACCTTGCTAGGGTTTTAGTGTGAATAATAAGGTGTCTTCTTGCTAAGGTACCTTACTATCACCGAGTGGGAACAGTGTATCTTGGGACAGAGCCTGAAACAGAAGATGCTACTGTGGCCAAGAAGCTGCGAGAGGCTGGTGCTATCATTATTGGGGTCTCAAACATGCATGAACTAGGGACTGGAACAACTGGATGTAACCCTAATAGGTAAATATTCCTTTCCCCTCTCTTCCCCCATGTCTAGAAAGACCTAAAAGTCTGTCCAGAACTGACAGAGGAGGGTACAAAAATAGGGCAAGCACATGAGAATAAAACTGATGGAAGCACCCTGTGCAGGGAGAACCCTAGGGATATGAAAACCCAGCGTTGTAGATTTGAGGGTCAGAGTAGTTGTAGGAAGCCTGAAGGCTCCTGAAACCAAAGGAAGAAGAGGATCCAAGTGGTGTCTGCTGAGTAAGGAACTTGGTTTGCCAGGCCTTGGAGGCCTGGAGGTGTGAATGTTTACACGATGAGTGGTAGACAAAAGCAGTGACAGAAAACAAATAGTAATCTAATGCTCAGTCACAGTGATGGCTAAAGGCCCAGAACAGTGAGAAAAGGTACAGTCATCTCAGGAGAACATAGTGTTCTTATTTCCTAGCTAAACCAGGTTCACTGGAATTTGCTTTACTGTTGCGAATTCTTCAGCTATAGCCAAGCTGAGAACTGCTGTTCCAGAGCAGCGGTCCTCACAGGCTTGATAAGCCATGTGCAGAGCCACACTTCGTTCATGTGCAGCTGGATGGAACTGGAGCTCCCCCCTCAGCTGCAACAATGTGCCAGGGCATTTCCTCACTGTCTGAGGTTGGCTGGATACCCCGCCACTTGGCAGGTCTGTCTGGGGACTGTGGTCAGACTGGAGACTTTGGGAGCTGCTGCTCTGGGATAAAGGGCAAAGTTGGGGATGCTGGCTTGCTTGTCTGTAAGAACTGCTGCTCACCAACTGCTCCACCTTTTGGAATTGCATAATGCACTTTGGCATGCAGTCATGGCACAGTGCTGTCACAGACAGAAGAGCTGGAGCAGCATCCTTTCTCTTGCTTTGAGCCTGTCTCTTTTTGGATAGGCTGCTTATGGTAACAGGAGATTGAACTCTGAGGCAGAAGTCTTTTTTGTGTCTTGTTTTCTAGGGACATGGCACTATCTGGGATGAAATGGTATCTCTTTACTAAGAGATTGGAATCCCTGAGCTGTGTTTCTGGATCTTTTCCTGCCTTGTAGTGCACACGGTCCTTCCTAGGAAAAGATTCAACACTATTTGTCTGCCTCAGGTACCACAAGATCCCTAGGAATCCCTACAAGCCTAACCACTACACAGGTGGGAGCTCCAGTGGGTCAGCAGCAGCTGTAGCAGCAGGTAGGTGGTCCTAACCAAGTTCAGGGGTGGTGGGAGGAAGGTCCTGAGCCAAAGTACCTCAGACATTTAGTTTCTATGAGTGGGTTTAGAAGCTGGAGGGAACTCCTACCTGAACAGAGTGCTCTGTGTGCTCTCTTGGCTACAGTTGCTGGTAGAATGGACAGGGCAATATGATGTCTCTTTGATCGCAGGCCAATGTGTGGTTTTTTTGTAGGTCTCTGCCCGGTGGCTATTGGCACAGATGGAGGTGGCTCTGTAAGGATTCCTGCTTCGTTCTGTGGTGTGGTGGGGCTGAAAGGTAGAGCCCTTTAATCATGGAGGGGGTGCGTGTCTTGTTTGCTGTATCAGATAGAATGCCACAAACAAGTCAGGCACAGTCTGTGAATTCCTGTCAAGCAAAACTCGACCAGAGAAGCTCTGGAGTATAACACTCTGAGAGTCATGTGGGTTGGACTGGCAGATTGGAAGTATTCTCAGTACTGGCTATTGAACAGATGTTCAAAAAAACCTAACTTGTTTGAGTCAAATGCTAAACAAAACCTGCTTGCTGCTTTTCTTTCTACCCACTTGTCCCACTTTCAATCTTCCTTCTCTGCTGGGAGGTGTTCCCAACATAGTTGGGTATCTGTAGTGAGTTGGTGAAAAGCATCTCCACCCACGATGGTGTGCCATCACCCCAATTGTATGGAGAGGTTAATGCTGCTCAGGTTTGTGTCTGGTAAGTTAATAGGCTTGTTTGAAACCAGGACATAGCCATTCCCTCTTATGTCAGTGTTACAAGGAATAGCAATGCAGTTCTTGCGATAAGAATTAATGTAATCAAGGGGAATGTGCAGAGGACATAAGAAATGCACAGGGCAGCGTCTACAGCATGGAAAGTGGCGAGGCAGGATTGTCACTTGGAAGAGATGCTGGCTTTTTGGAATAGTTTATCATTCTGAAGAATCTTGGGTGCTTCATCTGAGACCAGATACTCGGCCATTACTGTTTTTCCATCCTTCACATGTGATCGACTCGATTAATCTTGATTCATCTGAGGAAGATAATGATGACGATGACAAAAATGTAACTGGTCTGGTCAGAAAGGTGATACGAGTACTTGCAGAAGACAACCAGTGTTAGGCATGAAGTCTCACTGGTGAAGCGGGTGAGATCTCCCAGGCGGTATCTCATGCTGTTGATAATCCTGCTCCTGCCTCTCCATCCTCCATACCATAGACGCTGCTTCTGCATATTTAAATGCATGTATTTCAAAATGTCCCTGCACATATTTCCCCTCAACTAAATAATGTCTTACGGGGGAACACAGTTTCACTATTTGTTGAACGCATCTGTTTCACTGATAAGACAGATTGTGGTCAGCAGAACAGGGTATTGAAAGATGAGTGACTGGGCTCTGAAATGGCAGACATAAAAGTGACTGTCAGGGAGGGGTGTGTTGCTTACCGACTGGGTGCACCAGAACCATCTAGGTCAGATCTTACCAGCGACTGCTGCTATCTAGCTAACTGCCCATTTCTTTTTCTCTAGGTACGTTTGGGCGCATTAGTCCTCATGGCAGCTTGCCACTCTCCTACTCTACAGTCAGCGTAGGTAAGAGGACTTGTGCTCCACTTCAGGGACCTTGCTGTGTGGTGCTCTCACAGGGGAGGCAATCTGTGCCTACAAAAGGCCTTGGGAGGAAGGTACTATTTACCTCTTGCACATTTTTATAACCGATCTGTTTTACAGGCCCTATCTGTACCTCAGTGGCAGATGCAGCCATTGTTTACAGTATCCTTGCTGAGCCGGATCCACTCTATCCATATGGTGAGTGAGCCCTCTCCCTCCCTGAGGGAGGCTCAGGGTGCTCCCTCAGGTGCTCTGCCTTCCTAGAGGCATCCTAGATAAAAGGAGGAACTCTTGTTTGTTCTCTGCAGGACTAAAACAGCCCAAAGCAACCCTATCTGATATGTGTGCTCCTGACCTGAAAGGCTTAAAACTGGGAGTGGACTGGACATTTTTTAAGGTGCCTGTTCTCTCTCTCTCTTTCTGCTGCTTTGCAAAATGAGATTTTGAATGAGTTCAGTGCATTCACTGTTCTCTTGCCTGTCATCGTTAGAGCTTCTTATATTTAGTCCTAGAATTAGAAGAGAATATAATCTGGGTGAAAACATCGACAGGGATAGATTCTTTTTTTTTTTTTTCCTAAGGCAGCCTTTTGAATAACAGTCTGTTGGAGGCATGAGGAAAGGTAACGACTGCACAGCTGATGGCTTCCTCATGCTGCTGTTTCCATTGGAAGCAATGCTTCTGAACTGATTACAAAAGGCAGCTACTTTAAAATCAAATGAGGAAAATTAGTGTATCCATTTGGTGACAGTGCTGTAGCTGCTGAGTGGTAGTTCATCATTCCAATGTAGAAACTGGGCTTGCAAGCTAGTACTGCTCCACAACTGTAATGCAACCCCACAAATATGCTCAGGATTTCTTTCCTGGAGGAAAACAAGGGCACTTTCTGGCTCTGCCCCAGTGCAGAGGAGGAATATCCTCTCCTCTTGAAAAGATGACCTTTCCTTTTCCATAGGGGCATGACCTGCAAGCTGTTTTCTTGGAGCAGGTGGCCTAAGGCAGTCCTGGAGGGCTGTGTTTCACTACTATTAGGGACAGGAACAAGGAAAGCTCCGTGAGGACTGAAGTCTTGGTGAGTGTGCTCACCAGAGAGAGGAGGACAGTGACTAAAGTCTACTTAGTTCTTTCCTCTTTTTCTCTAGGCGTGTGATGCTGAAGTCCTGTCCATCTGTGAGAAAGGTAAAGAGGAAAAGTCTCTTGTTCTGTCTGATGTCATGGTATCACTTGGTGTTCCTCTTATGTATGCATTAAAAAGATCTCGCCTGAAGTCCTTAAAGGCAGATGCTTAAAGAGGTCTGGCTGGACAAACAGCAGTAGCTTTGTATTAGGGAAGCCCTCCTGACTGCTGAGGGTTAAAAAGCTCGGCAGTTGTAGGCTTGTCAGGTTACAATGGAAGAATGCAGTCCACTGTGCTAAGCCTCTGTCTGTACAAAGATAGATCAGTGTTCAGTAATACTTACTCTGCAAGCTTTAATGGTAAAAGACTTTTAAGGGAGGGAGTTACTTCACAACATAATATTCAGTAGGAAAGACAGGACTAGGTCTTTGTGATGTATCCAGTCCTCTGGTATTTCCGTGCAATCAGCCAAATGGTGCCTTTAGGGTGTCTTTGTCAGGTTTTAGATTAAGCAAAATTGAGGGGGTGGGGCAGAAAGACTCTACAATGCCTTATAGTAGTTGGCCTCCTATGCATTGCAGCTGAGACAGTTCACAGTATTCAGGCTTTGTTTGCCTGGATTTTGTTTAGTCTCCTTATTTCCATAGACTCTCATGCTTCTACATGTGTGGAGTTTTCTTAGGAGAGATGCACCATAAGTCAGTGAAATAGGCAAGCTTGGGTATTTATGAAGAAGTTGGGGTCAAAGAAAGAAGGGGATTCTTTTTAGACTGTAAAAGATTCACTTTTTCTGAAGTCTTGGTATTCAGCCTTGCTAAAGTGCATCAGGATTTAGTGAACCTGTACTGTTGACCTGGTCTCTTGAGTATCCCCCGGGTTCCTCTGCCATTATGGTTCAGAATAGGCTTTGAATGGGAATCTCATGATGCTAAATAATCACTTCATGCTGATAGAATACTGGTCACATCAAGTGCTCAGGGAAGCATTGTCAGTCGACCTTTACTCTTTGGGTTAACTGGGAGGTTAGAGGGAGGAGATGAACTTGCCTGAAATGTAGCGAGTAAGTTAGGAACCTGTCTCCAAGCCCCTACCTCTGCCCTGTGGGAATACAGAGATCTAGTTAGGCTGAAGGCTTTTACCTGTGGGAAGCAGCTGCAGAAGTCTGCATGCCACATGATGCACTGAAGATGCTTACCTTGTAATGGCCTGTGGGGCCTCTAACTTCTCAAGGGGGTGGGTATTCACAGCCCTTCTATGAAGTTTGGTGAACTCAGGGATGCTGTCTGTGCTTTACCTGTTCTGTACTCAGCTGTGGAGCACCTGCAGAGTTTGGGAGCCAGCGTGGTTAAAGTGTCTCTTCCAGAGATGGAGGAAGTGCAAGTAGCACATATAATCTGCATTCTCAGTGAGATGAGGGACTTCCTGCAACCTGACTTCAATAAGCATTTCCAGGAAATGGTAAGTAGCAGCAGCTTGGATCAGTGGCAGTAGCTATCCTGCCTGATACAGAACAAGTGTCATGTCAGTGAGAAAGCTGAGGCTCTCCTGCTTTTTCTATGACAAACCACCTGTTGGATGACTACTGATACAGGATAGCAGACCTGGAAGAGAACTCCTGGGCTGTCACATTCAGTTTCTTGCAAGCAGAGCCATGATCGATGTTTTCTCTTTCAGAATTTGGACACTCGGGCTAACCTGGCCTTGGCTTCCCAGTTCACAGCTCTGGATTATATTACGGTAAGGAACATACTGTGGTGAAGGCTAAGGGAGGCACCTAGTGAAATTGTAAAGGTGGGATAGAGGATTCTCTTACCTTCCCATACACATGGGAAGGTATCACCCAGCTGTACTGCCCTCTGCTGTGAAAGCATGCTGAATGGTGGGGCACCACAGAGGACATGCCATGTGGATTGGTGTCCTGTATGTTCATTCCAAACTCAGGAATGGTGGTGTCTTTTGCAAAGACATAGGCTCTGATGGGCAGAGTCTGTCATCATCAGACATGAGCCTCTTGAACCAAGAGGGCCTGGTCAGACGGTAATCTCTCTGCTTGCAGGCAAATCGACAGAGAACTCGGAGCATGAGATTTTTGCGAGAGATCTTCACCACTGTGAACTGTATCCTTACACCAGGTATTGGCAGCTTTGGCCAAAGAGCTGGTCCCTGACTGCTGTGTGGTGCATTTTAAGAACAGTTACTCCATTAACTTTCCCTCTCCAATTTTAAGAGCATGACTTTCATGCAAAGACTGCTGTGCCTACAAGCCTTTAGAAGATAATGCAGCCTGGCTAGAAGGACTGCTGTGTATTTCTAGACTTACTGCCTATATCCATGGCAGTGAGAAACTCCTTCTTGGTACTTGAAACAGGAGCCGCAGAGCCAGCACATTTATGCAGGAGAGACGGGACATCTACTTATGTATGCAAAGGTTCTTGCTCTAAATAGAAACTAACTGCTTAATTCATAAATTCCAGTGACTTGATTGTGTTTCAGGGGCATGAGTTTGCATCACCAATGTATATATCAAACATGTGGCTTTAATGAACTGAGCTGCTCCTTGAAGATTGCCCATTGCCTGACTCTTCCTTTGCTCTTTAAGCACTGGATCAGGTTGCCCAGAGAGGCTGCGGAATCTCCATCCCTGGGGATATTCAAAAGCCATTCGGACATGGTCCTGGGCAACCTGCTCTAGCTGACTGTCCTTGAGACAGAAGGTTAGGCAAGATGACCTCCTGAGGTCCCTTTCAATCTCAGTCATTCTGTGATTCTTCCACAGCTGTTGCTTCCACTGCCCCAAGAATCTACGAATCTGACCTCTTGACTGGCAGCAGCGATTTGTCCTTTGCAATCCGGTCTGTGAGGTAAGAAGAGTGCTGCTTGCACTACGGAAGCAGAAGTTTGGGAACAGCTGAAGACTAGCTGCACTAACTGAAAGAGCTCAGGCTGTAAGGCAGGAGAGATGGATCCTAGCTGCCTCTCCCAAAAAAGGATGGCTTTGCTGCTGTCCCAAGGCAGGAATGCTGACAATGGCTTTTCCTCTAGGTTCATGCAGCTTGGTAACTTCACTGGGATTCCAGGCCTTGTGGTCCCCATTGGATATTCTACTGATGGGCTTCCTATCAGCTTCCAGGTGAGCATTGGCTGTTCATGAATGCTGGGTCACAAAATCCCTAGCTGGCTTTGTCCTGAATGACTATAACCAGGTTCCTGCTGTTCCACACAGCACGCTTGAGGAGTTGGCAGGTACTGGCAATAAAGTCTTAACTTGTGGGTAAAGAGACTTGCTTCAGAGTAACTCCTGAATGGCAGAGGGACTCTTCAGGTATCTGGGAGATAGATTTCTCTGTCTCCCTGTCTACTTGCATCAGTACCCATTATTTGTCACCACTCTTTCCTCTCTTTTTCCTATTTCTCAGTTCTGTAACTTCTTTAAGTCCTTCCTTGCTCTTCTCCTTCTTGAAACGGGTCTCATTTAAATGAAAGGTCCATGTCTTGTAATTAGAAGTCACACAGCTGCCTTTATCCCAAATGCAGTGATGCCATACTTACTAGTAAGAGTAAGAGGGAAAAGCACATGTCCTTTTGGTGCTGTTGGGGGAAAAAAATTTAAGTTATGTTTTGCAGGGCTTTCAAGAGTATCTGTATGGGATGATGCTACCTTTTTTTTTTTCTTCTTTTTTTCTTTTTTTCCTTTTTTTTTTTCTTCTTTTTTTCCTCTCCTCCTTTCTCTCTCTGCCTCTCTTATCTTCTCCCAGGTCATGGCAAAATGGTGGGATGAAGCTGTTCTTCTGAGGATTGGCCTGAAGCTAGAGCAGTTTCGTTACCAGACAAAAAAACCATCCATTTATTATGACATCCTTGCATGACGGAGTGACTAAGATGGGGAATAAGTCTTTCTTTTCCTAGTCTGACCTTACTAAAAGTGGACTTGCTTTCAAAGTTCATCTGAATAAGACTTAGTAGCAGGCCCATTTGAGGAATGTGGAGGAACACTGATCTAAGCAGAGAGTGATGCTGAGCAGACATTATTCCTGCTCCCGGTTTGTTACTGGATCGTCCAGTTTTTACTGGGGAGACCAACTGTGCTAGCTAGTTCCTTGCTGTGTTTTTGCCAAAAGTGGAAGCTGCAACTATCTTCAACTTCTTTCCGTGTCGGAGTCCTGGAAAAGATGGAAGACTGTTGCATCTACAGGACTGCAGGCAGGCAGTTCATACTACTGTGCATGGAAAGGTACAGTCCCTAGACCTTAAACCTTCTCACAGAACTCCTCCTGCTCCAGGATATAACAAAGGTACTGTTTTGAGGGGGAAAGGCAGCTTCCCTTAAGAAATAATGCTTAGGTCCCTTGGAATGAGGAGGATCTTAACACACCTGCAATTAGGTAGTGTGTGTTGTGGCCCCTTTGATAGTCCCTCAGAGCAAAATAGAAAGCCTGTAGCTATGGAAGTGTCACTGTGCTTCTGTCCCTTATGCTGCAGTGTAAGGTCAGTCTAACTGTTGCATAAAGTATGGATGTGCTCGGTGCATGACCAGTCCTACCTACTTTCAGCCTTACACGCAAGGGGAGGAAAAAGCAGAGCATGAATCCTCATCAACTCTGTGACCCAGGGTTCTGGCTTTCTGTTGCACATCTCTATTTCCCAAGCTAAGCCTTGGAGACCCTCTTTTCTCCCACTCGTTGCTTAAGTATAAGCCTACTATCATTTAGGTGTCCCAAGTGAAAGAAACTGCTTTGTAATGCTGTGAAATAATGCTTAAGGGGTACCGAGCCAGCTATTACAAACAGGTGAAATTTGTGTGGTACTGAAAGTAGGAAATACTACTGAGCTACTGGCAAGAGTTGAAGCTGGGTGTGAGAAAGGTGTTGCACAAAGCCATGTGCAGCAGTGAGCTTGCTCTAGATAAGAAGCCAGCTCCCTCTTATCCCAAATGTACCTCATGAAGTAACCAGGGTAAAATTAAGACATGGATTAAAGATGAGGCTATTCTACATAAAGCATGACGTGGCTCTAAGCCACAGTACTGTGGTTCATTGAAAGGCCCCGTAGTGTAAACTCCCAAGTACCTGTGTCCTGCCAGCAGCACTAGGGCCACATGAAAGATAAGGGGCCTAGGAGTAACCAAAGCTAAGCATTTGTGTTCGTTCTGGAGTACCTTGGGGGTTAATGCTCAGAGGCAACTCCTGTTGCCTGCCTCATCAGGTATCCTGGGCTTGTGATCGGGCTGCTGGAGAAGCTGTCCTACAGACAGGAGCAGAGAAGATGGCTGTATTCTTGCTTAGCTTGGAAGGAAAGAAGGGACAGAAAGTAGTTGCAGTTTCTCCCGAACTCAGTACAGTTTGGGTTTTTTTTTTCCCCCCATATATACCCACTCTTTAAACAGAGCTAGCACTTTACTAATGGCTGAAGTTAAAAGTTAGATGGCATCTGAATGGAAGAACATTGCATTGCCATCTCCTCCTTAATTACCCAAGTTAAAGCATCAACTCTTACCATCAACTGTCACCAGCATCCACAGTTAAATTATTTATATGGTTGATACTGTCTTTTATCTTCAGTTCCTCTGTGTGATACTGCCACAGCTATTTTTTCACTAGATTCTAGTATAGCTAAGCTTTATGAAGAACAGTTAAAAAGCAAAATATTTCCTCTATTATTAATGATAAGTTATTAAACACTACTAACATATCTTAGAGTGAAACACTGATGAAATGCATTGTATAGCAATAAGGGAGTTGGTAAGTGTTTGACAAGAATAAATTTCTGCCAGGAACATTACTGCTTGAAGGAAATGGCTGAATATTCCCTAATTTAATGTTATTACTCAAGGGATTAGAGATGGATGTTTAAAATAATCAATTACCATCCTGCTAGATGAAGCTATTTATTTCAAATACCTTCCTAAATGATACATTACCCTGAAATGATAACTTCAATATTTAGTTCATTCTCTGGGTAGAGTGAGGGAGCTCACGTTACTAGGAAGACAGATAGAAGCTAAAGTGAATCATAGAATCATCTATGTTGGAAAAGACCTTTAAGATCGTCGAGTCAAACCACAAAAAGTTTGCTATTTTTTAAAAATAATAATACTTGCATCTTGCTAGCAGTGGGAATAAGAAAGAAGTGAGAGCTTTTACTGACTGACAGTAACTAAGTCTGTCTTTCCACACACTGCTTCCTCCCTTTCCCTAAACTGGTATCACATCAGTGCACATTTCCAGTGTAAGACTTCCCTAGTACTGAGGTTACTAAGCTAAACTTTACTCATCCTGGTGAAAGGCCCCCATGTTTCCTTTCTTCCCCTGGCTGTTAGCTTAAAGTTCTACAGCAGACCAGTTCCTAATTAACAGCAGTTCTGTCCCCACAGTATGCAGTAGCAAGGCAGTTGTGTGAGCAAAGCAGACACAGTGACCACACACACAATCCTGTTGCTTCACATAGATATATGTATGGGTATGGATATACGGTATATACACATTGATCTTATTTTATATATATAAAATAACACCTTGTTTATGAAGCGACATTTAATTGCCACTGGTTCCCTTCCCGCCCCACAAAAACAATAGTATACAAAATATAAAATATTTTAAATATTTATAAACGCCACAAGAAAAAAATAGAACTGTACGAAAATATTTTTTTTTTCTGAGGTTCCCTCCCTGCCCTGTGGGAAGGGAAAGAGAAGGGGTACACGTTTGGCCAGCCTAGTGTGCCTTGAGTCCATAGTTGTTAAGCGGGTAGGAGTATGCTCTGCCTAATACTATCCGGTCCCGGAGGAGCTTAAATAAGACGTAATAATTGCAGAAAAGGATGAGGGCCATGGAGAGGGTATGGTTCCACTTCTCTGAGCGCAGCAGTGAGTAGAGCTGGTAGCAGACCACACTGCCTTCGATGAGAATCAGCAGGTTGAGCAGCCGTAATGGACGGTGAAAAAGGAACTGCAGGGAAACAGTTAAAAAGGACAGATTTCTATAATTTGTTGCACATACCCCTCCCAACTTTAACACTGCATAATGCTATTGGGCATCACTGAGCTAGCAACCACTGTGCTGGGCAGAAAAAATGTTTGTACTCCAACCACCGCTAGCTGCTACTTAGGGAAAGCAGCATAAAAAAAAGGCATGTAAAAGTGTCATTTTACTTGAGAAGGGGAGGATGGGTTAAATAACCTGTTGGGCAGCTGACATACTTTGCCATTTCCCTGGAAGATGTTAACTAGAACCCTCTTAAGAATATGCCACTGCCTGATGGGAGAGCTGTGTCACCGTAATGAGAAAGCACTGACAAGGCAGCTGTGGTGGCTTCCATCTTGCCGAGACATCACTGTAATACTGCAATGGGAAGGCCCCCCTGCTGAGAACAGGTATTTTGCTTAGCAGCAACAGGCTGTTGCACAGCACTGAACTCTGTTCTGCACGATCTGCTCTGCTGCAGCTAGGTTTGAGCCTCTCCTCCCTCCCACAGTCATTAACATGTCAAGCACGAGAAAAGATACTTGCATAAAAGCGGGCATGGGACACATCTGAAGGCACTGCTACGTTGTAAGGCCCAACTGCTTTATACAGGCATCGGCTACGTCGCACCAGAACTCCTTGTGGCCATATTGTGTTTTCTGACCAGCTGCAGGGAAAGAATGCCAGAGCGTTAGCATCTGTGCTCCCAACGCCCTGAACATGGGTTCAAAGGAACTGACTGCATCTTGAAAAATACCAAAGTCTCTGCCACAAGGACATGTCCCAGCTCCCACTAGAAAAGCACAGAGAGGTGATCACAAGCCCACCAGATGGACTTTGACTGAGTAATGTCAACAAATGGCTCCCAGTGCAAGAATCTAGCCCACTGCATCGGAGGGGGCCACCTCCTGCCCCTGCAGAAGCTACTTCTCCAGTGGCCAAGAAGATCTCAGCGTTTGTTTCTGGGAAGGAACCAGTGGTGACCGCAGGAGCTCAGGCAGCTCTCTAGAGCTGATGTTTCTATTTCTAGGGAACAGAAAAACCTGCAGAGTTGCACCTGTGACCCCTGGCACTGTGGTGAATGGGGAAGCTTCCTCAGTAGATAAGCATGGCCAATACCTGCTTAGCTACTAGAATGTCTTCTCAGCCCTTTGCTGGGCATGCTAACCCTTCCCCATCCCCACACTCACATATGCTGTGGAGCATTGCTGTAGGAACCATGTTCTAATTTCTGCCACTTGCCGAGGTGGGCAGCTGATCTGTGGAGCAGGTCACAGTACTTGGGAGGCAGGAGCTGAGTGGTGAGCATGACAAAGGCATTGATCCACACCATGATGAGGTGCTCACAGGACCAGCGCATGTCATAGTACTGGGTGCTCTGCAAAGAGACCAGACAAGAACTTGGCACCGCTGTCACAAAACAGAGGAGGGAATGACAAGGGACGTACTGCATGTGCATCCAGCAGACCCACACCACACATTACAGGCATGCGCTTTTGGACTAGTGATTTCAGAGGGTTACGGCTTAGGAAACACTCAAGACTCCCTTCTCCTTGACCTGAAGGAGAAAGGGCAGGGGGATGATGCTGCAGCTGGTGCATCTCCTCTTCCAGCAGCAGATAACAAGGGGGTGTGCTTGCCACAGAACTGCCCCAGAAGCACCAATTGCACCAAGACTGCTACATGTATTGTGGAGCCCTGCCCATTTTGCTACACCAACTGGAGCTCGTTCAAGTTAGAAAAGAGACAAATTAAAAAATACAACCCCCACACTGACAAGAGTTTCTTGGATTTAGCTTGCCAAGCATCCTAGTTGGCTCTGTTTTCTAACAGGTTGAACACCAAAGCCTCTGATCCAAGCACTCAAAAGCCAGGATGTTGGATCTGAGACAGGTAACGACAGGTTCCCTTTTCTAGGAAGGACACAGCTATCCATCTGTCTCGGACAGGGGGTGGGAGAAGGGGAGTTAGTAGGTGGGGTGATGGGACTAGAGGTGCATCACATTTATGGCAATACCTATCCGCCAACCAGGAGCAGTACTAGTGCACTCCGGATGCAGCCATGCTCCGCTATCCGGGCTGCCAAAGGGGAGACAGAGAAAAGGGGAATTAACCAGGAATCTGGCCTGGCAGCAATTCACACAACATTCAGAAGGAGACGGCGGGCAGGGGCACAGAGAGCACCAGACAAGAGCTACCTTCACAAAACACAGTGGCAGGAATGCCACATAGTAGGCACTGAAGAGAGAGTTGAAGAGAACTTCCTTGATCCTGCGGTTGAAATCTGCTTTTAGGCACTCCACCTCATTGCGGATGAGATCTGGGGAGAGGGGGCAGCTGTGGGTGGGGATAGACGTAGGATTATTGAACTGTTCTCTTAGGGATTCCCACAGAAGCGAGAGGAAATCTTTGGGTTTGACCAGGCTGCTGACAGCTGAAGCCCCATCATCCACCATCTGGTCCTGTACCAAGTAACCACAGTCTGCAGGTAGGGGCTGTGCTCTGCTGTCCTGGTGGAAGCAGCAGAGAGGAACGTAAACACCAAACCTGCAGGGAAGGAAAGAAAAACAAGGGGCTGAAATGCCAGCCATCCCAACATGAAGCAGGGGGCACCTTCTCAACAGATGTTGGCCCTTATGAGAGGGACACCATGTAGGAACCCTCACTCCAGAAGCTAGTGGCCAACTCTTCTCCCCACTAAGAGGTTAGGGGAGAAGAGAAAAGCCCTGTGAGACAGCTATGCAGAGAAGCTTCTTTAAATCCTATTTGTGGAACTAGTCATCCCAGTGTCTCAGTCTTCAGTCACAGTAAAGGCCCCTCACACAAACAGCATACTGCAATTTGTTTTGTAAGCTCCTTGCATGATCCCCAGCCATTCCTACTCCCCCTTTAATCCTAAAATGAAGAGACTTTTGTCTGCATGTCTTTTGGGGGCAGATTACAGCCAACAGCTCTGCTTCCCATGGTGTCTCATGCCATCCCCAAGCAGCTATGCTCCCCTCCACCCTGAAGGTACAAGGTGGTCTCACTCACGGGTAGCCCAGGAAGAGAAGGTTGAGAACAGAATGGCTGCGGAAGAGGTTGACCAAAGTCCAGCAGAGCACCCATCCACAGAGGGTGAGCAGCACCAGGCGCACCATATAGTGAATCACTGATGTCGCACCCACCTGAGAGGCCTGCAAACGGAGAAGAAACATTCAGCAGCCCTGTTAACGCTAGTGCTAGAACATGAGCACAGAGGATGCCTGTGGAGGAGGAGCCAGGAGAGGGTGTCAGGAGGCACTGTAACAGGGATGGCTACCCTCTGCCTCCCAGGAGCAGGAGACTAACTCTCTTAGCAAGACAAACGCCTTTGACTTTATTCATGACCGGTAGAATCCAAAAATTTCAAATAAGCACAAATTGTTGGGCGTGACTAAAATAGGGCCTTTTAAAAATCAGAGCTGCAAAGTCCCATGTTGTTCTGATGATAGTCCAGGAGAGCCTGAAACACATTTCCTCTTGTTCTTTCCTTTAGAAGGATCAGGTCTCACCATTCATTTTCCTAAAGAACTGGAATGTCACAGTTCTCAGCTGAGGGAAGAGAAGATGGTGCACCTTGGCAATTCCAAAACTAGATTTCCATCACTCATCTCTACTGCATTGTACAGCCTGCAGTCTCGTGAGGAGGCACCACCTTCAAAAGGACAGCAAGAAAGCTTGCTCCAGTCTCCAGAGGGGAGAAGGCAACTGAACTATGAAAAGATTCTTAGGGGTTAGAGCCAATAGATGGTACGTGCAAGAACTTGCATGGAAGGTTTCAATGCAGAAATTTCAGTCTGTGAGAGGTTTTACAGAGGATGTGAACATAAATGAAAATGGCAGGAATCGGAGATGAAAAGAGAACTTCAGAGATCCCATCTTGTCCATTCACCTATTCAACAGGACATAACTTTTCCTTTGTTTTATTTGTTTATTTTTAAACTTACTGATCAGTTGCTTAGCCTGGAGTCGTATTAACCATTTCAGTGGACAGAACTTCCATTTTCCTCAAAACAACCTTTCTCAAACATGTATTTGGCCTGGTTCTGCTCTCACAAACACGAAATGGCTCTCAAAATCTGAGGTGACATGACCAGAGCTTCAGAGTTATTGAGTAACCAGGACTGGAAAAGCAGTTCTACCAGCTATTCCTATTTCACTTTAGTGTAATCACACATCCTGACCTTTCCCCTCTAATCTGTTCATTCTTGGCTAACCTGCCTATTTGCCTTTCTGCTACCTGACTTGTAATTCTCTCAGCCACTTCTCTGGCACAAGACAGTGAGGTACAGTATTGCACCTGCAAGGACACAGAAGCAAGTGGGACAATTTCATCTCCTCCTAGCTGCAGAGGCAACAGAGCTACCCAATACTGCAGGGCATGAATGGCCTCAAGGAGAGAACTCCAGGGCAGAAAGGCATCCCCAAAATCTTAGTCCTTCGCAGCCAGACTTATTCTGGGGGAAGAAACCCTCCAGCTATCCAACTTGCAGAACCTTCTCAGGCCATGGATGGTCATGCTCCGCAATCAGTACTACAGGCAGGAGAGGGAACAGTGGGAATGTTACCTCAGAGATGAGGGCCCACACCAGCCTCCGCGCCAGCATCACTGTGATGAACGCCGCCAGGTGGTAGTCAATGAGGTGAAAATTCTGAAGGAGGAAAGAGAAAAGGTCTTCACCAGGGGAAGGGACTCTGAAACCACCCAGCTGGGGTGGGACTGGAAAGCTGGCTGCTCTGAGCACATTAGGACCTTGTGTAAGTGTTCCCCAAATCTCTCTATTAGGGATGAGGGAGAAATTATAAACTTCAGTAACAAAGGAATATCTCCAGAAGCAAGATCTTCCCCATATGGAGGTTCCTTCCCATGGGGAGATTTCCACTGAAAACAAAAAAACCCATCCTTCAGGCAGGTATTTTTGGGGTCAAAGGGACATCTAGGACCAGGATTCTACTATGGAGAACAGCTTGCAAGTTCTCCTGGGAAAAGCCACTGAGCAACCAGAGCAAGGGCAGCCAAAATGGAGTCCAGAGCACACCAGCTCACTTTAGCTCTTTAGACCTCACTTTAGGTCTCAGAAAAGGTCTGTAGTGACCGGTTCTCCCTGATAAGTTGATCTGAGAAATGTCATCTTCGTGGGCCATAGATCTGCATTAGAAGTTAATGTTGACTCCAGCTGCATCAAGTTAGATACAGCTCTTGGACCATTTATGATTTTTCAATAAAGCCATCAAATATGTTCTGGCTAGAACAGTGAGCAGACTGAATACTGCTGTCTGGGACTTCAAGGACATTTTGGGTGAAAAAGAATGCTTGACTTCTGATGGGAACAAACAAATGACCATTAAATCCTTTCGGGTAGGGAGCCTAAAACAGAATGCTTTTTCTTCAAAGAAAGCTGTGTCCAGCATCGCACAGCTGAACTTGAAACTAACAGCTGGATAACTGGAACAGCAGCACCACCTGTTGGTATGGTTAACTAAGGAACCACCTCATGCTTCCAAGCAGCAAGGACACAATATAAATTGAAGGACCACTTCAGAGGCTAGCTCCACTCGGATGAGGTTTGCTGACTCAGGTACAAGTCACTGCCACGTTGTGCAGCTTATTGGGCCAGGAAGAAGACTGAAACCGAGGAGACTGGAAAGTTTACAATAGCTGAGGATCTGACCCCCTCCTCAACTCCTCTGCTGCTGACCTGGTGTGAGATCCTAATGAAAGGTTCCGTCATCTCCCTTCTCTCAGGCTCCGTTGTTTCTACTGGGAAGGAGCACCCACAGCCAGCTCCTGGAGTCTCAACTCCATTTCAAATCCTTGGGGCTAGCTAGGCCGTGCAAGTATCTGCAAGAAATTTCTACTGAATGGGCCCTCTCTCTCTTTCTCTCTCTCACCTTCCATGTATTTTCTCCCCTGTAAAATGGCAATGTCATGGCCTTGTCTGATGGGGGTGCATGTGAACTCCCCTTCACGCCATTAATGTCAAATGCGTGGTGATTCCTGGACTGAAGAAGCATGGAAAGAAGCTGTGTAATGACAAAGCACGAGTGATGGCATTTGCTGGGGAACTCACCAGTGAGGTGCAGGAAGCAGGGTGATTGTATGGGTACCACCAGACAGTCTTATAGATGTTGATGTACTGAATGAAGAGGGCTACCAGTAGGTAGATGAAGAATAGGAATTCAAAGAGAAGGCTCCCATCCAATGGCAATTCAGGGATCCGGCAGTGACGTACAGGCTCTGGAGTAATCAGCGCTGTGATTGGAGGCGCGGAGAGGCTGATGGCGCTACCATTCCTGAAGCAGACAGATACCACTCACTTGGTAAACGTTCTATATCATCTCTACCATTTTCCAGGACATAGAGTACTGGGTGTTGTGAATTTGGGGCTGGGCATTGCTAGAGGAGAGATGGCAGCAGTCTTGCATTCATATTTCTGTCTCAAGACTGGTGGTGAGCTTCATCTTCTCAGCTCAGACAAAACTCTTATCCAGCATTTTCTCTAGACAACAGGTTGGTCTGCCAGAGGTGCTGTGACATGCCCAGCAACACTTCAGTAAACTTGCAGATGGAGGAACAGAGGTACAGAGTGAGGAAGCAACTCCAAGCAAAAGTCATTGAGGACTCTGTGCCAGACTAAGCGCTTAATGTTGGGTCCTTCCACCCATTACTAGGACGTTACGGGACCACCCAGCCTCCTTCTCCAATACTGCAAAGTACCCATCATCTTTCTGCTCACAGTTCCTCTCTTAAAAAGAGAGGTAACTAAAAATGGAATGGAGGAGTTCAGCCACTTCCTAGAGACTGACCTCTCAAGTGTTCTCACACTTCCTTCTTTCCTAGCCTTCAGAGGAGGCTAGGACAACTAAAAGCTCCAGCAGACTAAACTGATGGAGGAAGTTCAGACATAAGTTGTGCTGTGTCTGACTAAAAACAGGATAAGCGATGCTCCCCTGGGACCTTGGGGGCACTGACTCCATGGCCTCAACACAGTCACTTGTTCCTCAAGAATCTAAGACCGTGCCATCCATCCATCTGTCCCAGCCAGAGAAGTCTTTAAAGGCCAAAGCTAAATGGCTTGGATCTCTCTACTCTGTAAGGATGAACCTATACCAAGTAGATCAGGGCCTCAACATGCAGCAAATAGCTTCTCTAGTCTGCCAACTTCTGTATGGAAGGCAGTAACACTGGGCATTTTTAGTCTTTACGCCAAATGCGGAGACCTAAATGTCACCATGTGTTCCTTTTTCAGCCCCCAACTTCCCCAGAAAATGGAGGTGAGCTTTGCCAGCTGTGCAAGTTAGTTTCATCTGCAGCCAGCAGGGCAAGAACAGAATATAGGCATCCTCCTGCCCCACCTTTTTATCATGTAGGAGGGGGACTCACAGCTGAGCTCTGACATGTCACACTAACTCCCTGTGGCATTGCAGGCAAGCAAGCAAGCGAGACAAGGACTCATCATCTGCTAGGACTCACTGCTCTGGGAACTGCTGCACGGAAAGACAAACTGACCACTGGGCAATTTCCACCCCTGGCCATTGTGACCATGGTGAGCGGTGAAGGGTAGCTGAGACCACTTCCACAATCCTCCCCATGGGGCTGATTTTAACGCATGAAGTCAAGAGAGGGGCACAGAGGGAAGCATGCGCCACAGCAGAGCTGAGAAAAGAAGCTGGAAGAGGTTTGTCACAGAGGGTATGTTCCCTCTTGGATGGGCCATCTCCTAATGCCACAGCAGAGGGCTCGAGGTTCCTATCTCCCAGTTCTTTGCTTTAACCAGGAAGCCGCGCTTCCGCGCAGAGGTCAGAGTGGAGCAAGGCTCCTAGCTTTTAGCGCTATCCTAGCTGCAGGTGTCTCAACAACCCTACCTTTGTCCTCACCTGTTTCTCAAACCGGTACCGTTTCCGCAGCTCCCGCCAACCAGCGTTTGGAGAGAAGGCAAAGCTGAACGGCTTAGCTGCTGCCGGCTGGGTCCCCTCCTTCCACCGGGCATGACCAGGAACCAATCCACTTCCAGTGCCTCCAGCAGGCTGTGCCCTGAGACCCAGACAACAATCCCGAAGCCTTCCCAGGTCTGCAAAGGAGGCAGAAACATCACTTAAGCTGCAAACTGCTGGTCACCTGGTTCACACTCCAGCCAAGTGAGTTCATGCAAAAGGAAGCCACTCTCATATACTCAGAGCCCTGTGGGGCACCCATCACCACCCTAATACACTGTGCCATTTCAACAGCACCAGATCCACGTCTGCTTGCATACACAGAATGGATGCCACTGACACTGTGTCTTTAAAAAGCGGCTGCTTAAATTAGCCACCAGCGACTGCTAGCACTTCCTGTTGGCTGGAAAGCACCACCGAGCATCTCCAGTGCTGGAGACCGCACAACTGCATGCCTCGTTTCAAAAGCAAGCCTGGGAAGAGCCCTCTCCCTGCTCCGCACAGACAGACTGGTCTCCATGAAGTTAATTGCATGGTTCAGCTCCCTTCTATACTAAGAAAAGCCGACTGACATGATGGTAGGAGGTCCATCTAAAAGTAGTTCTAGTTAGCAGAGTAGTGCAGCAAAACACACACATATGCACGTACTTGAAATGCACATATAGGCAATCACATATCCCAGCCCTCAAACAAAAATATTTAAAAAGTAAGCCTGTAAATATTTATTCATTTTAAATGACACATTTAAATCAATCAGTTCCTTAAAATGAACTAGTATGAGAGAGGCTGGGCAATTCAGAATATCAGTAGCAAAGGTGGATTCTCTGGCGCAGACTTTATCACTTCCTATACGATTTTGCTTTTATTTCACTGGTCTCCCACATGACACTAAGGATTTCAGCAGTCAGGTAAATATCTGATGGCTTGCAGACATAAGAGAGTGAGGGGTTGAACTGGAGTGTGAATCTGGAAGTCATTCCAAGCACGCGTGCTGTACAGAATCAAGACACTGAGCGAGCATCTCGCTACAAGGACTCTGGTGTGTCTGCATGTCTGGAGACTAATCAGCTGCTCTTTTGGCAAAATATCATAGTCAGAATCAACCCAGGGTCCAAAAAAGCACCCCCACCCTCTGGGAAACTCTGGATCTAGCTTTGAAATTTACAGATGGAACCTATCATCTATTTATAATTCAGTTATCACCTCCTTTAAACTCCTGAGAAATCGCAGCTGGCAGAAATGCCAGGAAGTTTTCTCAATGAGTCACACCACTGTCACCATGAACACAGTGGGCCGGAGAACTATTCTAAAAAGCTCCCTCAAAGAATCATCCTTGGTATTAAAATTTCCCATCCTTCATCTCTACTCCAATAACCAATTCTCAAAATTTCAACAAAAATCAAGATGTTTCAAAAGGCTTTCCACATACCCACATGAAGGTCACTTGCACAAAAAAAAAAAAAAAGGTAAACCAGAGATCCTGGGGGAAAGGGAAAAAAAAAAGGGAGTTGTAAAATTGCATGAAAGGAGAGAGCAAATATTGGACAATTTCTGGACAATTTGGGTTTGGAGGAGACTAATGTGTTTTGGCAGACTTCGAAACTCTCATTATAATTCTGATGACAACACGACAGATAATTGAAGCCTTCCTTACCTTTCTAGTCAAGGCTCTAAAGCTTTCAGAGAACTTTCTCTAGGATGTTCTAGAGTTTTATTTGAGAATATTTACATTTCAGGAACTAAATATGAACAGAAGAAAATTCTCCATGCGAAAGATGAGCAGGGGCAGCAACAGAAAATGCAGAATTCCCCTAGGGCATCCAGAATCTTTAGATAAGCAGCTATGGTAAAGAAAAAAAATGAGAAAAATCTCTAAAAGGAGCAACTTTGAAAGCCATTTTAAGCCAAATTAAACTATTACAGGGACTGTGGAAGCTAAAACAATTGGTCTGATTCAACCTACAGGATATTTACGATAACGGATGCAATGCGTTGGTGGTCTAATTAGTGGTATTAACAGTGGAAGGTATTTTATGCCTCATTCAATAATTCATGTAAATTATTTAACAGCCTCATTAGTATTATCCCATTAGTATGCTTCACATGCTCACCAATATAGACACTTGGGCACTGAGTAATTGCACTTCCACCCTCTGGTTTTGCAAACCAGTAAAATGCAGGTTTCTACCAGTAAAAAAGAATGCCTGTGGAAAGGAGCCCTCCTTAACGTCAGTGCCCCATATTTTAAATGCACTTGAATAAGCTCTTTCACAGTGATCCATGAACATATAGACAGGGCAGTTCCTCAAGCCAAGCTTTAAATAACTTCACTGGAGTCTGATCAAATTAGGTAGGTGTCTGTTAGAGCAAAATCTGTCTAAGAACCGTTCCTTTTTTGTTTGCTTTTCTTTTGTAAAACTAGCCACACAAAACTGAAGCTCCCCAGATAAAGTTAAACAAAGCAGTGAGATTACAGATCAGTTTGACTCTAAGTCTGCTTTTTTTGGCCTTGAACCAATTAACAGCTGTCCTGTTTTGAGGAGAGAGACATGGAGAAAAGCCTTTTTATAGTTTTCAATTAATAAACAAAGACATGATTCTACTGTGAAAAATATGCTAACAAGAAAAAAAAGCATCCATGACCCTTTACTCCCAACAGATAAGATTCCTGTGTGCATCCAAGTCATATGAAGTATTAATGAAGAGCCTGCAGAGCGAGCTGGGAGTCTATCAGGCTCCCTAATCTGTTTGCAGAATCCCCACCCCATCAGCGATCTTATTTTATATAGAGTCACAGGCACAAAAAGTGAGTAATGGAAGATAAAAGCTTTGCCTGACAAGACTCTTTCATCCATTAATGCGATCCCACATTGTTCTTCCCAGTTCACCTATAATTTCCCTCAAAAATAAGTCACATACTTGTAGTCCCTTCATCCTCAACATCCCCAGCACAGAAACTGCATAGCTTCCAAGATCTCCTCTCTCATAAAAACACACAAGAAGGATCTGGGGACAAGCTATGGAACAGTGGTGCCATCCACACCCAGGGAACAGATATGGGTACAGACAGCTCTTGGGTCCTAGAGAGGGACTGTGCTCTTTCTTCGGGACAGAGACAAAGCCTTCAGCTGTGACACAGTTATAAGGAGATCCAGAAATGTAAGGCATCAGACCCTCTGATTTCCAGTTCATGCTTTTAGGACTACAGAAATCACTTGGGCATTTTGTTTCCCTGTACCAACACTCCTGCTCCCCCATCAGCTCCCCAGCTATCCTGATGAGGCAGGATCAAGGCAGGCAAGAACCACAGCTGTGAGCAAGGCTTTGCTGATGAAGAGCTAGGCAGATGAAGGATCCACCAGTTCAGAGGTGAAGCAGCATGCAGCCCTGTCCGGCTCCCCAGGGACCATCACTCAGAATTATGCTCCTGCATCAGCAGCTGCCCAAACAGCTCTTAGAAGAGGCAAATCAGCAGAGAGTCAGTGACTCATCAGAATGAAAAGTCTGCCTGGTTCCCCATCTCTTTGCTGGAAACGCTATGACGGTCAGCCAGTTATTTTAATGGCATTAACGTTTTTTAATTGGAGAAAACTCCAAGCCTCCAATCCTCTTGGGAAGCTTGCTGCACCAAGGCGTGAGAACTCTTAGAGCTTGGAAAACATTCAAGAGGCTCTCCTTAGCTCCACAAGTCCTACACCCAGATACTCTCAAGAGCAGAGAGGGAAATGTGGCCATCCTCGCCGCAGCGACGTGGCCTGAGCAGACCACAGGTCTCTCGCTGCAACTCCCCATCTTGATCAAAGCAGCCTTCTTCCTGCCGAGTAAGCATGTGACATCTTGGGGTAAAGAGACACGTTGCCTCTGTGGCCCTTAGCGAGGGAGGCCTGCTTGCCGCCGCCGCCTCCTCAGTGACACAGAAGCTCCCAGCGTTGTCTGGGTTGCTAGCAAGACTTTCCATTTGGGGCACCCATGTTTTATGGTTATGCAGGCATGAAAACACACCTGCCACCTGTGCAGTGCTCCCTCGCAGGGAAGTGCAGCAGGCCACCCCCACAACACGGCTGCAGATGACTGACAAGAAGCATGCGGAACTACCAGCGCTGACAAAACACCATTGACATTTCCAGCCCCTCCGGGTGCTAGTGGTAATACCCTGAACCACAGCTAGCATCAAGTGCGAGACAAAAGGATAAGGGAACTGGGAACCATGCAGGGAAAGTGCAGGCCAAGGAGCGTGGAAGCAGCAGTGCAAGAAGCAGCCATTCAGAGCCACGGCAAGCAGCACCGCCCATCTCCAGAGCACTCCTGCATCCAAGTATCTGGCAATTCCTCCCCCCGCTGCAGCAGCCACCTATACCCCTGCTGTCAGGAGCACTGGCTTCTAGGTCGTTTTCCTTCAAAAAGGAACGCATATCCTGGCACTGGACTGTCTGGATAAGCTCTGAGGTGCAAGCTCCCAGACCACAAAGGCAAGGGACCATTTAAGACCTTGCCGGTTCACCCTGGCCTGAGTGAAAGGCTCTGTCCTCAGGGCTGCCACTGAAGAGCACAGCCAGCACCTGTACAGCTCCTGAGGATGCTAATGGGCAATGCCCATAAGCAACGCCACAGGTGACAACAACTCACTGTGTCCCTGACAGTGGCTTATTTATAAAACCTTGTTTGCAAGGCTGCAAAAGACAGCTACTAGCCCCTGGTGAAACCATTTCTGGAAGGATGGGAGGAGGAAAATAAGGTAGGATTCTCCAGCCTTTGGGATTAAATATATACCGTAACAGTCGTGACTTTCAGCTGGGAGACAAGCAGCTCTTTCTCTCCTCTTCCTCCCTCCCTCCCACCCCCATCAGTCTCCGAAACTGAAACAAGCAATGTGAAAAGGTCTCTTGGGTTACTAATGTCCTCACTTCAAGGCGCTGTAGCTGGTCACCCTAATCCCAAACTTGCATTTGTCCAACAAGCCTAATGTCTTTGGAAATTATCAGCGAATCCACCTTACAATCAAGTTTTCTTTTGAACTGCTGTGAGTCCTGGTTATTACGGCTCATTTTTACTTCCTTTAAATAAATAAATAAAAGGCTCACACTTAAATAAAAACATTCTGACAGCTGGAGAAACCGAGACACAAAGCTGGTAACCGATTTGCCCAACACAGTGCTAAAAAAATTGAGAAGAGAGCCTAGAACAGCGATGGCTGCATCCCTGCCTCGGTCACGAGGCCACCTTGTCAGCCCCCTCACATCTGCCACGCTGAAAGCCAAGAAGCTGCAAAACTGCTGTGGAAGCCCTAACCTGGTGTGGGACTAAAAACCATTTGGTTGTTGCGAGGGAGGAAACAACCTGGAAAGCTAAATATTTGGCTTGTGCAGAGCTCCCCCGGCGCTAAGTCAACACAACCTTTCAACTCGGGCTGGCTCCAAAGGCACACACCCGCCACCTGGCCCAGAGCTCGGCCCTGGCCCCGGGCTGGGAGGCAAAACCGGTTAGGAGGGAGGTCTCCCAAGTCAGCACATTTTCCAAGTCCTCACACCGTACGGAGTGACGGATTAAGGAGGAGATTCGGTGCAGAGAGAGGCAGAAACCCCCCCTGAAGCCGCAGCCCAGGGTCGGGCGAGGAGGATGAGAGCCGGGCGGTGAATCACCGCCGTCAGGTGATGCACCAGCGAGACTCATTTTTGCTCAGTGACTAAGAACCAAGAACCTCCTCTGTAATAACAAAACCAACCCAGCAAGGCCAAGTCAGCGTAGGCCGATACAGGACAACTCTGGCTGAAGAGGCTCCATCTAGCAGTCCTCTACACACGTGCCAAAACCAAAGGGTGAAAGTAGCAGTAAGAAGGCAAGATTTCACAAATGGCGTATATACTGTATGACTCATTTCAGGCATCTTCAGCGAGGAAGGCTAGAGCTGACCAGACAGATAAGTGGGGAAAATAAAAGTTCTAGCTAAAGACAAAGGGAAGGCAGCGCTTGCCCTTTGTGGCTGCCACAGTACTTCAAATACCCACCCACAAAAACAGGAGCAGGAAAGAGAAGTTTTCCAGGAAAAGCCTTTCCAGGTTAAAGTGCAGGAAACTCAGTTCAGCTCATTTTGCAGACGTGCTCTTTAAGGATGGGACATAGATTTAAATTCTTAATACTCCAGACCAAGAAAATTATCCAAGAGATTGAAAAAGCAATTTTTAAAAATAGAGAGGGAGTTCCAACCCAAATCCTACACATACCTTAAAAATCCTCTCAAAGACCTTACTTCAGGGGGTGCAAGGAAGAGATTTCCAGAGGCATGCAGGAGATACCGTCCTCTTCAGAACACAGATGAATTCAAGTCTTTGTGAATTGGAGGAAAGAAGATACAGACACTAAGCGCTCTTAATGAACCTCTGGCAAGTAGAAGAACAAAGCCGCGATTCCTGGAGTAATAAAATAATACCTCGTAACCATATAATTACCTTGTGCAACTTACTGCTGCAGGAGGTCAAAGCAAACAGCTTAGTAAGACTTTAATGAATGACTATAATAATTTTATGAATGAAGACAAGTGAAATCATGTTCCAAAAAAAGCAAAAAAAAAACCCCACAACACAAGGTCCTCAGGGCTCATCAGCTACAAAAAGCCAATAACACACTTCTCACCAAGACAACAGTATTGCACAGTTAGCAAGACATTAACATTTTCGTTGGCTTCTTCTGATGTATACAGCAACACTCGCAGCCAAATACTGGATCTGGGAATAAGAAAGCGTTGGCTTGTTCTTGTGTGAGAACAAGACAGAACTGCAAAGTTGAGCTTTTCCAGCAGCAAAGGGAAATGCGGGCCTGACCAGTTGGGTCATGGTCTATTTTGGTCCTACAGTTCCCATGCTTCTAAATCATGTGGAGAAAGGGACAGCAAGTCCAGCCTCATCCAGAGCAAGAGGCTCAAACTAAAGAGCTGGCAGGCATTACTGAGCTAGACGTACGGTTCTCAAAGACAACCTGCACTGTTGTCTGAAAGCTTGGGAGAGTTTCAACTTCAGATCCAAAACAGGATTTGGATATGTAACAACATAAAAGTTTTAAGCTCCAATTCCACATGCCTGTTACAGACAGAAACAAGAGCTCACTTTAGAAAGTTGGGAAGTAATGCTAAATCACAAGGATGATGTATTAGCAGACACAACACGGGCAAAGCTATCAAAGCTGGCCGCTAATACAATTTATCAACACGCACTCCTAAGTACATCTTGCACCAAAGCTCTTCAGTAAACACTGAACAGGCACAGCACTGCTAAAACACAGCCACCGATCACCCTCTGTTACACCATGCAACGCACAGCGACTGCCGAAAGGAGGGGAATTTTGGCTATGGCCACTGAGATTTTCTTTTCCAACTTGTCAGGGCAAATGCAAAGCAAAATAGATCACTATTGGGGGTGGGGAGGGGGGGGAGGAAAAGTTGCTCTTGCCTTAAGAGCCCATCTTATAATTTTCAGCCAAGCAAGCCACCAAAATACGCCTTCGCCTCCCAACCCTGAACACATACATATGGTCCGATGGCCCGAGTACAGGACTGCAAGCCAGGAACTCTTTTGCTTTTTAATCTCTGCTCTTCAAGTACTTCCAGGGAAGCTGTTTTACAGATTTAGACCTCAATTTCCTTATCGCAAACAGGATAAACTGTTCAGCAAGTACTTCTCCTCCCAGGGGTCTCTGTACGTAGTAGTGAGTATTTTTCACAGTATTATTTTAGTGCTTTAGACAGCTTTTTTAAAAACAAACAGAAGCAGCTTTCCTGCTGTTTTTGCTCCCCTGCCAATCCCTATGTTTAATTTAGAGGAGATCAGCCATGATAACAAATCATGGGGAGTCACTAGGATTTTTCTATTTTGTCCTCACACAGCTAAAAATAAGGCAGGCATCTGCCATCTGCAGCAACGAGTTTGAAGGCATGGAGTAAAACACAAGGAAGAAACACCTCCTCGAGCCTTACTCCAAGTCATTGCACTGGGATTCATATCAAAAAGTATCAATGCAACAATGCTTTGCATATCCCTGACACCATGGAAAAGCAAAATTATTGCATGGGAGTCTAAATAAATCATAACTTGCATAAATCATAAATTTGCATTAAAATATAAAACACATATGAAATACATCAACTCCCCTCTACTTGCCTCTTAAATAACAGGTTCAGGTAATACACAAGTTCCCCACAAAATGGTAAGGCTCTTCAACTTCCATTACTCTGGTAGGCGGCACTCAGAACCTCATACGATCATTTAGAGAGCAACTAATCTAGCAGTAGGGAAAATGCAATAGGATATGTTAATCCCTGGTATAATTAATTATACCAAGACTAATTTAGCTGTCTGAATCTGCATACATGCTCCCTTATTTCTGGGCCACAGATGTCTATTGACAATTTTGCTATAAACCAACCATTTCAACCCCCCCAGCATCCATGGATGCTGCTGCACCATGTTAGCCAGCACACCTTTTCTGACTAGCTTGCATAATACTCACTTCCCACCAAAAGTCTCATTTTCCACTTGCAACACGTTCAGCCCAAAAAGTCAAAAAAAGGTTGGAAATGACTCTCCAATGACTACACCCCACGAAGAATGGCAGGAAATCTGTCAGGCGAGTTTGAGATAGCTCATGAGTGATTTGCCCAAGTCACACAGCTACTAGAGATTTACCTCTGATTCTAAAAATCCACCTGCTAAAAGCTGTACCGCTTATCTAATTGTGGTACAGTTAGAAATAAATGGACTCAAATTCCCATCAGCACAAGAGATCTGCTGTGGTTAGGTGAACAAAGAGGAGGAGAGAGCTAACTTCATGGCACCATCCATTACCATGACAGGCCAAACTCTGCAGCCAGAGAGCGGATTAAAGAGATGGCAGAGGGAAGGGATCACTGAAAGAAGAGGAAGGTCAACTGTCATAATTTCATATCTTCCTTATGATTTCTTGTGCATAAGCTAGCACTGCAAGTACTGTCATCAAACTGTATCAGTTCTCCAACTGAATGGCAGTGCAAGGAGAACAAAAATTGGGCCTCAAAAGGAAAGTACATATAACAGAATATCATACTGCACAATTAAGTATGACAGCCAAGTTCACAGGTTCAATCCCTGCTTACTGCAGGGGGGTTGGGCTCGATGATCTCTCAAGGTCCCTTCCAACCCAAAGCATTCTATGATTCTATGTAGAAGAAGAAGATCAAGTAATACTAAAGTCTAAAGATCCCAAACATTTAAGTAGATTCTGTAAGTGAAATTCAGCCCTTCTCTGTATTTCCCAGTCCATAAACATGCCAAGACATAAAACTTCACAATGGACAAACAAAAAAATGGTCAGAAATCAGTAATATCTTTAAGACCAAATGTTCTAATAGTAAACAAATTCAGCCAAATCTCTGATTTTCACCAGTGCTAAAAAGCACATACATCTCTGCATTGACAAAATATCTCTTCTTTAAATCCAGAGTTCGAATTGAACCCTTCCAACTCAAGAATTTCACATCCATAAGCTAAAACTGAACCACATGCTTGTAACAGCCAGAAGAAAACTTTTTTCCAGGATTTCATGATACTGAGGCACAGGGAAAGCACTGAGACTGACAAGTAGGATGGTCTCAGAATCAGTACTCTCTTGTTGCTTTGCACGATACCCATCTTTAGGAGCTGTAACTCTACAGAGTTGTACTGAGTGATGCGACTGGCTTCTGAACTGAATGCTTGTGGAAATTGGAAGCCACTTTAACAAACACTTCTAGTATATGTGCTCTTGCTGTATTCTCAAACATCCAGATTTGATGCCTGCAGAAGAAAAAAAAGTTAGGTTTATGATATCCAGACCTGATTGCCCAAGTCAATTTGCAATACAGACACTTTCAGAGAAAGATCTGTGTTCAGCACTGCTCAATTCCAAAACCAGCAGAAAGGTGTGGGTTTTCCCCTCAAATGCAATTCTCTAAAATTTCAGACCAAAAAGTAGTGTCTGAAGAAAGCATAGACAAAAAAGTGATTAGGCCTGTCTGCTTTTGAGTAATTGTCCTGGTTTTGGCTGGGGTAGAGTTAATTTTCCTCCTAGTAGCTGGCATAGTGCTGTGGTTTGGATTTAGGATGAGAATAATGTTGATAACACACTGATGTTTTAGTTGTTGCTGAGCAGTGCTTACACTAGTCAAGGACTTTTGCAGTTTCCCATGCTCTGCCAGGTGCACAAGAAACTGGGAGGGGGCACAGCCAGGACAGCTGACCCAAACTGACCAAAGGGGCATTCCATACCATATGATGTCATGCTCAGTATAGAAACTGGGGGGGGGGGGGGTGGCCAGGGAGCAGCGATCACTGCTTGGGGAGTGGCTGGGCATCGGTCAGCGGGTGGTGAGCAATTACATTGTGCATCACTTGCTTTGTATATTCTTTTATCATTATTATTATTATTTTCACTTCCTCCACCGTCCTATTAAAATGCCTTTATCTCAACCCACAGGTTTTACTTTCTTTTTTTCCTCAATTCTCTCCCCTATTCCACGGCGGAGGGGGAGGGTGAGCAAGCGGCTGTGTGGTGCTTAGTTGCCAACTGGGGTTAAACCACAACAGTAATACATAACAGTATAACAGTATAACATCTTGGCGATGTTACATCAGCACAAATATTGCTAATATAGGCAGGCCTCTAAGATGAGAATAGCTTTATTTCCTTAGCTACCACAGGATGCCGTTAGTGTCTCTGTAAAAAGACTAATTCAGCAAGGTGCTAACCTGTACATTGCAAGAAGTTTTTAAAAGAATTTATCTTCTTACAAGCAGAATAGAAACATACTCTGCAAAAGTAGGAAGCAAAATGTTTTATCCCCATTTTACTGTCAGAAAGACTGTAAAAAATAAAAGTAAAGTAAAAAATAAAAAGGCCTGCCTTTTCTAAATTGTCAGTGATTTTGAATGCTCAGGTTGAGGCAATATAGACACCTCTATCAGTAGGAGCGTGGATACCCAGACCTTCTGAAAATCAGGTCTCAAATGCCTGCAAGTCACTAGGTCTGCAAAGAGGCAGCCAGGAATAAGCTGTACAGGAACCATGCAGACCTCTACGGTCTTGAGGTTAGGAGTACACATCACACCGGACACAGTTAACCGGGTAAGCGATATTACCCGAGCTCTTCTGTCCTTCCAAGTAAGTCAGACCTGGATAGCATTCCCACCCTACATGCTGGTTTGCACTGCAAAACCCCAGTCAAAGATGCTCAAGAACAGAAACGGGGAGTAGCTGCATCTACACCTGAAGAGCTTCCAGTCCAGTAAGGGACAACAAGGAGCGGGTGAAGTTTCAGCACAACTCCCAGAGGTCAACATCACCTCGCTACCACTTTGGCTCCAGCGGGCCCAGGTTTTACCAGCAGAGCATCATCCGACCGTGATACCAAGCACCTCAGCTGAAGGAGCTGGCACTCCAGAGGAGGGGCTGGAAGGAGAAAGGAGTGTTCAGAAACAAAACCATCCAACAACAGGAGTGCCAGGAGGTGAGAAAAGAAGCAGACTGCAGGTTAAAGGGCTGGGGTTCTGCTCTGCTCTTGACATCCTGGAGCTGAGCCATTCCAGCCCCATCCCTGTACTACCGTATCCCTCTCACAGAAAATCTCTTCTGATCACAGCGAGTGAACAGACCCGAGCTGGTTACAGAAGGGATGCCTAGCCTCCATAAACTTTGTGACCCATTGCTTTGGAATATAGGCGCCTCATTCCTTCACTTACAGACGTAACAGATGCCAGTGATATGATGGGCCTGCGATTCACGACGACAAGGCATGCATGAGAGTGATCGTAAATTGCAAACAAAGCTGCCTCTGTTTCAGCTACACGTTCACATGTTGAAACAACGCTGGAGTAGCAAAAGAGCTACCTCACGTAATAAGGAAAATCATTGGCCTAGCTGCTACCCTACATAATGGGAGGATGATTGATGCACTGTTTTCTTAGCGCTACAAAAAAGAACAGCCGTAGAGATGCGCACCCACATCCCTTCTGGAAACGGCACCTTATGGCGGGTTAGATTCGCCTCGACTTACGGAGGATTGGCGTAGCGCTCCATCCTCCACAGGACGGTGCTGTCTCCTGCCTCCTTTCTAGGGCTGATTAGGTAGGAGCAGCGTCTTAAAAGCCGAAAGCAAACCTACCCGTGGACCCCTCACCAACTGCCTCGCGTTTAATCCTCAACCCTGCCCGCACTCAGCAACGTGCTCGGAGCTCCTGCTCTAACCCAGCCCCATCAGGAAACCTCCAAAGCCAGCAGCCCGGGACCCAGCGCCCCAACTTACCAGCGGGGCCAAACAAAGCCAGCAGAAGCCTCCCCGCCACGCACACGCGCGAAGTTGCAGGGAGGCGGCGCGGCAGGCAGCGGGCAGCCTGCGGGGGGCTCCGGCGGGAGGCGGCTGGGCCGCCCGGCCCCGCACCGCCGCGCCAGGGTCCCGCCCGGCCCAGCGCAGCCCGCCGCCCGCTTCAATCGCTCGGGCTTGCCCGGAGCGGAGCCGCCCCGAGGGAGCGGCGCGGCGCGGCGCGGCCGGTACTCACACATCCAAGCGCGGGCGGCGGCGCGGCTCGGACATCAGCCGGCGGCGGGGTCCCCTTCCGGCGGCAGCGGCCCGGCGGCGAGCCCCGAGCCCCGCAGCCCCCCGCACCGCCGGCGGGGGACGAGGCTGCGGCGGCGGCTGCCCCTCCTCCCGCCGGGCAGACCCACCTCGCCGCTGCCCGCCGGCGGGGCAGGAGCAGAGGCGGGCAGCCGCGGCCGCCCTGCAGGGAAGGGAAAGGGAAAGGGAAGAGGAGAGGAGAGGAGAGGAGGCGGGCGGGCGGGCCCGGCCTCGGCGCCCCGGCACGGCCCTGCACACTGCCGGCTGCCCGCGCCGCCGCCGCTGCCGCCGCCGCTGCTGCTGCTGCTGCCGCCGCCGCCGCAGCTGCCCGGGAGACGTGGCAGTGAGGGCTGATGCTCTCATCACAGGGCGACAGGCGGCGGCGGCAGCAGCCACCGCGGCGGCCGCCGGCCGCGGCCGGCCCAGGGAGGGAAGGGCGCCGCGGGGGCGGGGCGGACGCGCCGCGCCGCCATCTTGGTGGTGGCGACGGCCGGGGCCGGGGCCGGGGCCGGGGCCGGGGCCGGCTGGTTGCGTTACCGGCGGCGGTGCTGCCGCTGGTTTGTCCCCTTTGCTGCGTTTTTAAACCCGCGCATCGCCGGCACGGCCCAGGCGGGGGTCTTCAGGGGGGATACTCCGTCTCCTCATTTGCTCTTCGCTGCGCCAAGAGCATTCTTGTTGCTCTCAGGTAATAATAAATCCAGAAAGCTCCACGTTTTGCAGCGTGAGATGCCAAAAAAAAAAAAAAATCCATGATTAACCGCTGCATTACAACGAGCAAAACCTATTTATCCCACGGCTGAACATCAACAGCTGAAAGGTCCTGCTGCCACTGCCACTTTCAGCTGAGGGGTGATGCAGATGCTGTAACTGGAGAAGACCTGGGCCACCTCAATTCAAAAAATGGGTAGACGTGGCACCTTGGGACATGGCCTAGTAGGCATGGTGGTGTTGGGTTGATGGTGGGACTGATGATCGTAGAGGTCCTTTCCAACCTTCATGATTCCTAGTTTTACTTTCATTAAAAAATAATCCAGCCACCAAGCCGGGAAACATGGAATTGCTACTATACCCTTAAATGGTTTAGTGGTGGACTTGGTAGTGTTAGGTTAATGGTTGGACTGGGTCATCTTAAAGGTCTTTTCCAACCTAAACGATTCTATGAATCTATGAATGTGTTAGGAGGTACGCGCAGGTACTCGGGACAGCCTCCGGCCCTGGAAGACCCAGTGAAGGGCGAGCAGTGGGGAGGGGACACCGGGTAGTGTCTGCAACAGCCACCAAGCGGCAGCAAATAATCAAAGGTTGGCGGTGGCTGACACGAAACCAAAACAAGGCTTGCTTGAGCAGTGTTCAGTAACTGACTTCTGGGCCAGCTGTTAGGTGCCAGCCCAAAGGTACGTCCTTGAATGATTAGCTTTCACAACCACAACAAGAAAACTCTCCCAGGGAGTGAGAGGAAATAGTGGAGAAGAGAAATAATCTTGCATGTGAGCAATAGACAATTCTGCGTGGGGATGCACCGCTTAAAAGTTTTACCCTGAGAACCTGGTAACTCAGGCTCGGCAAGTCTATGATAAATGGCATAGAGCTGGCCTGACCAACCCTCCCCTCTATTCTGTTTTACTTTTAAAATGATGACCTGGAAGGGGCTCCGATAAAGTCTCATTGGCTTATCAGTGTGGTTGGGCTTCTTTCTGAAATGGAATTCTCCCTCTTTATTCCCTGCCAGCAGATCAGGCTCTGTCCCTCATGCATTCACTTTCCTTCCTCCAGCCTAAGCAGCATCTTCAGATAATTTTCACGTGATAGGACAAGAGGAAACAGCCTCAGGTTGCGCCAGAGGAAGTTTAGATTGGATATTAGGAAAAACTTCTTCACCGAAAGGGTTGTCAAGCACTGGAACAGGCTGCCCATGGAAGTGGTGGAGTCCCCATCCCTATAGGTATTTAAAAGACATGTAGGTGTGGGGTTTAGTGGTGGATTTGGCAGTGCAGGGTTAACGGTTGGACTTGATGATCTTAAAGGTCTTTTTCAACCTAAACGATTCTATGATTCTATGTCTATGAACCAGACCACAGCTGCCACACTCTGAACAGTCCGCATGTGCCTGCCACACTGCCCTCACACCTCTGCTTTGCTCATCCTTCTCCCTGTAGCCACAGAAATGTCCAGTGACATCCCAGCTGTACCAGTAGACTGTGGCCGTAGTCCCTGTGTCTGCTCCTCTGTAATATGCACCTAGTACTAGGAAATCTGCCAAAGCAGCCTGTTGTTCCAGATCAGCTGGAAAAAAAAACAAACTAAAATGTGAAATCTTTCAAAAAATAAATGGTTCTGAACCTCGGTCCAAGTGTCTCTAAGGCCTGACGCCCTTGCTCCAAGAAAAAGCTGCTCTTTGCATAAAATGTGCCCAGGAGATCATAGCTGATGGAGCTGCGCAGCAGGGCACAGTAAGGTAGGAGACCTTAGTAAGGTAGGAGTCTGTGTCAATTCCACAGTGGGGAAATTCCTTCACAGCCGCAAACCTGAACACCAGTTTAAGTCTGGATACATGCAGAAAAATCTTACAGCTGCTACGCATTTTGACTCAAAGAAGTAACTTTTTGTTATTTGTGAAAGGTAGGCTAATGACCTGACAACAACTCTGACTGGATGTTTTAAGGTTTACACACCCTCCTCCTTACATACTACTTATTAATGGTTATGCATACAGAATTCAATGAAACCCTATGGAGACTTGGGTGCTTTGTCTTTTCCTTTCTCATTCTCACTCAGAAACAGTATGAGTCCGGGACAATTGTGGAGTGACAATTAATTCCCATCTATCCTTGATAACGCTATTTCAGAAATACCTTGCATTTATCTGCCAGGGTCCTTGTGGCCAATCCATGGAGTGTTGTATTTTTATCACTGAATTCATCAGAGAGATGTGTGAAGGTTTGGGTCCTTGCTCTCCTCAAATTTGCAAGGAAACTGTAATCCATACGGAGCTAAGGAAACTAGTACTGAGGAATAAGGAGCAGCTCAGGCAGAATGTGAAAGATGAGACCATCCTTATTACATTTCTTGAAGTCCCCCTAGTGTTTTAACTGATCCTTGCATGGGACTTCATCATGTGAAACACTGAACTACATCAGTGAGAAGCCCAGGAAAGTACAGAGGCCCATGTTCAAAAAGACCCTTCCTCTCTGATTAAATGTATAACTGCTACAGGGACTTTGATAAAACATGCATACTGAGTGTCCTGATTTCGGCTGGGATAGAGTTAATTTTCTTCCTAGTAGCAGGCACAGTGCTGTGGTTTGGATTTAGTAGGAGAAGAATGTTGATAACACGCTGATGTTTTAGTTGTTGCTAAGTACTGCTTATGCTAGTCAAGGACTTTACAGCTTCCCATGCTCTGCCAGGTGCACAAGAAACTGGGAGGGGGCACAGCCAGGACAGCTGACCCAAACTGACCAAAGGGCTATTCCATACCATATGATGTCATGCTCAGTATAGAAACTGGCGGGGGGGGGAAGCTGGCCAGGGAGCAGCGATCGCTGCTCGGGAACTGTCTGGGTATCGGTCGGCAGGTGGTGAGCAATTGCATTGTGCATCACTTGCTTTGTATATTATTGTTATTATTATTATCATTATTATACTGTTACTATTATCATTACTATTTTACTTTATTTCAATTATTAAACTGTTCTTATGTCAACCCAGGAGTGTTTCTCACTCTTACTCCTCCAATTCTCTCCCCCATCCCATCAGGGTAGAGGGAGTGAGTGAGCGGCTGCGTGGTGCTTAGTTGCTGGCTGGGGCTAAGCCACGACACTGACCCACCGTACCACCACTTTCCCCACTGGCCAGTACACCAGCAAACACTAACGGTATGAAACTTCACATGCTCTCAGCCAGTAGCACACTTGATTTTGCCTATCTTTACCTCTGTTCCTGTTTTCTTCTCACTCTCATTTCCTTTCTGGTATTTTAGGTTAATGCCCTTTTCATCTACTTCTCACTTCTGCCATGCTTTATGTCTGTTTTCTGCTGTCCCTTAGAAGACCTAAACCCTTTCTCTTTGTCACTCACTCTCCTTCCCATTTCAAATCCCTTTCCAGTCTTGCTGATTCAACTCCTTCCTTTTTCATTTTATCAAACATCCCCTCTATCCTTTTATTCCAGGACTATTGCCCCCCAGTCTGTGGGACATAAATGCATGCAACCCTGAACAGTCCTGTAAATTTACCCTGGGATACAGCTGTTACTTAACTCGGAGAGTCAAAGCCTTACCTCAACAAAGCAAAGTCTCGTGTACACTGATCCAGATGAGGTTGGATGCCACTAACGATGTAGCTGTAGTGATATGAAATTCAGCATGCACCAATTGCTTTAACGTCCACCAGTAGCTGGGATGACTTTTGAAGCCCAGTCTAAACTCCTTGCTACTGACAGCACACTGTTATCGGCACCTGGCTCATGCTGAAGTGAGCTCTGCTGTGCTGACTTGTACAACTGTGACAGTAAGTCATCACTGCCAGGGCATATTTCCATGGAATTTATTTTGTGCTGCGGGGTATTTACTTAGTGTGCGCTAGGATGGGGCTCCGAGGTTTAAAATATGGTGTAGCTGAATAAGACACAGTAAAAATAGGAGCACAGAACTCTGGATTTAACACAAGTACCCTAACACTCCTACAGAAACTACTAGTTTCACAGGGATCACAAGTCACCGATGTCTAAACACTTGAGGCAGAACTTCCTCTTGTGCCCACACAAACACTGGTTGGATTTTGGGTGTAAAACACTGCCAGGGAAGTCAAATCTCCCTTCCAAAGGTTCTTCTGTATCCCATCTGCACGCAAGAAAGGGTCACTGCTGTTGTTCACCTTTCGAGGCCACATTGCCACAGGGCAAACAGCTTTCATCCAAAAGATTTATCAGGTAAAAGGCCTGTGTTTAAACTGTGAGATTGAAGAATGCAGACGAAAAGAAAGGCTGCTTTCACACTTGCTGCAGGGAAAAGCGCCCGATGTGGACTTTGTATCTATGTAAGAAAACGGTGCTTCCGTACACCTTCTGCAAGTCGTGTTACAGAAAAATTTTACTTCAGATCACTGATGTCTATGTGGATAGGAAACTAACCCGCAGGGCTTTAAAATCTACTCCTGCTCAGCAAATAGCAACACTAACAGAAACAGACCCAAATGACCTGTGTTCTGTTTGCTCAGAAATTCCGCTATTTCTCTGACACTGTATGGAGATAAACTACATCCAGGATCGCTTAATCTGTAATTTTTTAGTAGCGCTAAGAACCTGCTGGTATAGATTTGATTTCTGAGGGAAACTGTTTATGCTGTGCTAAGGAAACTGATGAGGTACCAGGTTTTCTGTCTGATATCATTGCCTCTTCCCAGACAGGAAAAAAAATGTCCGTTCATCACCTCAACATAATAATGTTGCTCAACATGCCATATACTGTATGTCCTTCTCCAAACTGGAGGTGTAGCATTGCCCTGAAATACTGACTACTAAGTTTACAGATAATTGTTTATTGGATGGCATTATTTCCACAACTAATGATCTTTGGTCTTTGTCAAAGATTTCAAAAATATCATCTTACGCTTTGAAAACCCTGAGTCACTGGGACATTTGGGGAAAAAATAGCTTGTACGACATTTGCATGTGGCATGGGGTCCAATGATACACGGCTGATATTCTGCATAGCTTAAGTTCAGTTCTGGTTATATTCTACAGGTGAGATTAAAATCAACAGCTAAAGACCTCATCTAGGACAACCTGAGTTTTTGAGGTAGGGGAAAATGCAAGATTTTACTTAATAAAAGATTACAGACAGATCACTGAAGGAGACCCCAGATTCAGGACCCTTCTCAGTACAGACTCCATTCCCATGACATCCACAAGAGGGTTTTATTTTTTAGAACAAAGATCACATTTACTCCAGAGGAAAGAAACCTGATTAAAGAAAGTGTGGCAAATGTTCAATTTGCCAGATAAGAACGCTTGTGGCGGAAACACGCAGAAGGACTTTTATAGAAGTGTAGCTATAGAATCATAGAATCATAGAATCATAGAATCATAGAATCATAGAATGCTTTGGGTTGGAAGGGACCTTGAGAGATCATCGAGCCCAACCCCCCTGCAGTAAGCAGGGATAGAATATAGATATAGAAGTGCTTGTAACAGTTTAACACGGTTTTCCAGGGGCCATAAATGGAGTTAATTGCTGTTCCCAGTGCATTTCTTTCCCATATCCCCCACGACACCTTCACTACAATAGCCCAAGTTTCTTGCACATCCTTTGTACCCCTGACACCTCCAAGTCCACACAACACTTGCAGATCCTCTGCGTATCCCGATTCGCTTCCAGCATCTTCACACATACCTTTGGCCACTCTTCTCCCCCCTTATCTATCCTGCGAGACCACCACCATAAGAGCTTCATGTCTCACTGTTTGTTTACCTATCTTTGGTGGCCAGTAGGATGAACGAGAATGTGATTTGCGTTGGGACTTAAGGTACACGCTGAGGTAAGGGCTTTTCTAGTGCTTGACAACACATTCCTCTTGGGTGCAACTTTATGAGGTCTGGGTGGAATATTCCAGCTGCTGACAGGCATGTCTGCAGGCTTACCCTAGAGCCAGGTAGACTTAGCAGGGCAGCAGCATGGTCAATGCTACTGTTCCCCTTCTGCTCTTCTTGCCATTGTCAGTGCAATGGCTTTGATATTTTGACCAAATAATTTAAAAGAATTGTTCCTCTTCTGTAGGTAAGGGCAGTTATGCTGGGAAGTTTTGCATGGAGAAACAACAAATGTTACATTATAGCAATACGAACTTTGGTTAATCCATAGGGCCATCTAATTTTTACTGCAGCAGAAACACTTTGAGGCTTTCTCCAAATCCTAAGAGAACTTACTAGTAACAGACAAAGACTTGCGGCCATCTGCATGCGGGCATGTACACTTGAAGGGGTTTTGTCCGCACCCTGTTAGGGTTTGACAGAAAAAGCCCTTTTGCGATTCCACTTAAGATTTAGGAAGGGGAACACCTTTCTCTTTCCTGAGCAATTAGGTTTTGGAAGCAGGTATCTTAAGTCCTGATTTCTGAGATTCGAAGAACTCCTGCCAAGCTCCATTTAATTTCGCAGTAAAGAAGTGCTAAATGCGATACATTTTGAGAGGAAGCGCCAACTTTTGACGAGTACCAGCAGCGCAAACGCTGTGATGCCCACGGCCCTCAAAGCTCCCCAGCGGCTTCCAAAAACCCAGGCGCTTCTGCGTTCCCGCAAATGGCAAGGCCTGACAGGGTTCCAGCACCCAGCCACGAAGGTCCCGGGCGTGCTGAGCCGTCGGCACCATCTGACCTGTGCCGATAAAGTTTCGCCTCCCGAGTTTGCTCTGAAATCGTAAAGCAAACACGCGGATAAGGCTGGCTGGCCCGCTCCTCCTAGCCGGTCCCCCCCCACACCGCCGAGGAGCTGCCAGGGCGAGGGGGGGAGTGGGGGTACAGCGACCGCCACGGCGGGGTCGCTCTGTCCCTCCGGCGGGTGTGTGTGTGTGTGTCTGTCTGTCTGTCTCTGTGGCGGGAGGCGGCCGCTCTGTCCCCGCACTCTATGGTTGGCAGCGGGGGCGGGGGTCGGCGGCGGTGCCGCCGCGGTGTGGAGCGCGGCCGGCAGGTAAGGGCCGGCCCGCGGCCCGTCACCTCCTTTTCCGCGTTCCCGTCGGGAGGGAGGGAAGGAAGGAAGGAAGAAAGGAAGGACCCGCCGCCCCGGCCCCGGCCCCGCCGCCTCACCTCCATTCCGCCCCTTGCCCCCGCCCCGCCCCAGCCGCCGCGGATCCCCCGGCAGCCGTTGGGCGCGCGCGGCGCTGAGCGGCGAGGGGAAGAGGCGCGGGCGCCTGCGCGCGGGGGCGGCGGTTGGTCGGGGGCGCGCGGCCGCGGCGGGAGCGGGCCTGCGTGTCCCTGCGGCCCCTGGGCGCCCTCAGGCGCGGGCCCGGTACGTACGAGTGTCGGCCAGAAAGCGGGGGAGCGCGGTGGGGAGCGGCCTCTGCCGTGAGGGCGGGCCGGCCTGCCCCAGAGAGCGGCGGGCGGGCGGGCGGAGAGGGGCGCGGCGGCGAGAGCGGGGGTACGGGAGGGAGCGGGGTGTTGGGACTGGGTTACATTGAGGGGTAAAGAGGTGGAAATGAGTGGTGGGGAGCACTGATTTCCGGATGGTGTTTCAGTTTTAAAATCTTAGCGAAAGAGCGGAGGGGGGTTTGCTTAACTGTGCCTCGTACTTGGAGCGTCTGGTACGTAGAGGAAACTTTGGTTCGCCTGCTGCGGCTCATCGCTTCTAGGCTGTCCCCTGCCTCTGCAGGGAGTCCCTCTGCAGTGATCCCTCACGAACATCAAAGGCAGGACCTAGGGACGTGATCCTGCAAATACATAAGCCGGTACATAATTTCATTGCAGTGTAGTGTTTCTGATATAATTAGGAACAGTTACGTATCTAAAAATTACATACCAGGTGGAAGTACTTACTTTATTGGGCTCAGAGAGGTAAGTCAGGAGGACAGATGTAGCGTGCTGGTCTTTTTGTTTTAACTAAGGCTTTTGAACGGCTTTGTGGTAAAGTAAATTCAATACTTGGTATTATTTTCTCTATTTCACACATGGAGAAACTGAAGCACAGGCAGGTGATGCTGTTCACTAAAATTTTCTCGCTAATGAGACATAAACTTCTTCACTTGTTGCTCTAGATGTTATTATGGAGGAACCAGAACAGTGATCAGAGGGCTTGAGAGGAGGCTTGCACAGGTTCATGGGAACCCTCATTTGATGAGAATGCCCCAGGTGGACTAGTGATGATGGAAATGTGTTTGTAGGTCTTGAGGGAAAGCAGAAGTGGGGCTACTAGCAGGAGTATTTGAGAAGGTCTGGTTTCCAAGGCATAGTAAAAATGCTTTTGAAGTATAGCTCTGATATGATTAGAAACCTTGTAGAGTTAAGATTTTCACAGCACTATGGTAGTAATAGTCAAAAAGGAGAATACATATATTCAGTTTCTTACTAATACCTGCTCATCTCAAAGCTTTAACAATGAAGATCTCTTGTTGACTTAACATTCCTTCCACCCTGTCACTTAATGGCTGTGGAAGTTCCCAAGGGACAGCTGGGTCAGTTTTCAACAAAGAGGATTGCAGAAGAGGAGGGTGAAAGTTTGATGTCATTGAGATGGCTAACATTAAAAAAAAAAAAACCCAAAAAACTTTAAAGAATGTGAACAGATCCTAAATATTTACACTTTTTATCAGTAATGTTGGTAGTTATGTGAGATGCTCTTTCTCTAAAGATTTTTTTTTTCCTCTGCAACTCAGTGATGATTCTGTAAGTCTTCTGTTGTTAATTACAAATATTCTGATTAAATTTAGAATACTGAAAAGCACGGCTTTGGAGTTTTGTATTATTCTCTGTCACTATTCAACTTAGATAATGTTTCAAGAACCTTTCTTTAACACTGTGAAGTATATCACCTTTCATCCAAGATACTGCTACTGTAAATGTGTTTATCAAGAAAACACTTTCTTTAAGTATGATTGATCTTGGTTTTGATTTATGTAGGTATTTCCTTGTCATTTATGTAACAGGTGTATCTCATTTTCACAAACACTTTTCAGTTAGAAGTAAGAAAATTTTTCCTTCAGCTTTGGAAGGCTTGCGTTTTTCTTTTTCTCTCTGGTTTGAGTTGCCACATTCTTCTCTTTTAAATAATATGTAGGAAAACACAGAAGTTGAGGGGTGCTTGATTTCTATTTTTTATTATACGATCCTAAATCTAAGCTGCCTGAATGAGTTTGGTGAACTTGGCTTTTGCTAGTTCAAAGGTGGTATGCCTGGACATTCTGAAACCTGGTCAAATAACTGCCTGCTTTGATGCAGAAGTTCAGTTAAAAACCTGCTTGAACAGGCAAATATGTAGTCCAAGAGTCAGCCAGCAGGTGTGCAACTGGGCTAGCTGTTTTTTGCTTCAGAGGCTGTGTTTCTTGCACTGTGTATAAATGTGTCCGGGTTTCAGCTGGGATAGAGTTAATTTTCCTCCTAGTAGCTGGCATAGTGCTGTGGTTTGGATTTAGGATGAGAATAATGTGATAACGCACTGATGTTTTAGTTGTTGCGAAGCGGTGCTTACACTAGTCAAGGACTTTTCAGCTTCCCATGCCCTGCCAGCAAGGAGGTGCACAAGAAGCTGGGAGGGGGCAAAGCCAGGACAGCTGACCCAAACTCACCAAAGGGATGTTCCATACCATATGATGTCATGCTCAGTATATAAACTGCAGGGAGTTGGCTGGGGGCAGTGATCACTGCTCAGGGACTGGCTGGGCGTTGGTTGGTGGATGGTGAGCGGTTGTGTCATTTGTTTTTTTTTCCCCGGGTTTTGTTTCTCTCGCTCATTGTTCTCCTTTTCATTATTATTATTATTATTATTATTATTATTATTATTATTATTTTCTTTCAATTATTAAACTGTTCTTATCTCAACCCACAAGTTGTCTTACTTTTGCCCTTCCAATTCTCTCCACTATCCCACTGGGGGGTGGGCAGGGTGAGCGAGTGGCTGTGTGGTGCTTGGTTGCCATCTGGGGTTAAACCATGACAAAATAGGGCCTTGAGAATTTTGTAAAACAATGGGAGAGACCTTTCATCACATTTTTCTTTATAGGTTTTAACACATTTAGGTTTTTTTTTTTAATAAGTATTGTGTCTCTATGCTTTTTTTTTTTCCGTTGGAAATGCTTTGGCATATGTACAAGTAACATCCCTTACAGCTATGAGTGTGTCATCTTGGTGTCCTTAAATATTTTTTTAGCATATATGCGATACTGCTGCTGAGAGCAATAATTGGGTAATGTTTATTTGTCAGCCAGTGAATTGTGGGATAAAGTTATCATGCATTATAACTTAGATAATCCTTTTACACTGATACTGTGATGATTCTAAATGTATGCAATTATAAATAATAGCAGAGTTTTGGGATCTGCTGTTGCTGGGGTATCTGCAGCACTAATCTTGTGTCCCCCTCAGTCTTCAGTCCTGTAGCTGATTTATTGTTAAGATTAGCTGCAAGAGTTCAGCAGCGAGATGGGGAGGGTTAGTATCTGCACAGTAATGAGAAGTAAAGGGTTGGAAAGGAACCAGTTTCTCCTACTCTGCTTCTGAGTTTAGTGTCATCCCCCTCCACCTCCTCTCTTGTTCCTGGAAAGAGCTAGAGCCTGGCTGCTGCTTGGGTGAGGAGGAGGGTTGTAGAGGGACAGGAGCTCCCTAACCCTGAGGGAGCAGGAGAGGAGTCATCCGCATCACATCTCACCTTTAGTTCTCCAGACTCCCCAGCAAGATCCAGTGAGATGGGGAAAAGAGATTAGTAACCGAGTGGGAGGAAGAGTGATAATGCAATTTCCCACTGCCTGAAATTTTACTGAGCTGCTTGTCCAAAAGGTTTAATAGTATCCTGATTCTTGGGGGGGTTATATTTTTAGAATTACTTCCACAAGCATTTGATTAAAATTGCTTGTTGCTAGGTTGAACTAGATTTGTTAGAACAGTTTTGAATTCTGTCAAACACTGTTCTAGGCCATAACATTTTCAAAGGATGTGAGTTAGAACTCTTAAATTGTATGTTTAAAACTTTTCCTCTGCATAAAAATCCGTCTGCAGATGGGTTGAAAATCAGCATAGATGTAAGTTGTGTTCTAACATGGAAAAGGTCCTGTATATTTAATAGCTTAACAAAGTCATGCCATTTACAGTTTTCTGCTAGATGTCTTTGCAGTAGGCACTTGACAACTTGTAATCCTTACTGAGATAAGACTGCAAAAATTAAAAAAAAAAAAGTAAATGTGCTCATGCCTAAGGAAGCTTCAACTGGAATGTCTTTGGTGCAGTTCTCATGCTGAAGTACCTCCATGAGAAACAAATAGTGGGATTCTATTCTTAGTTATGCATTTGTAATACATATACAACTTCATTAGTGTTCATTTTTTTATACAAATTTGTTCTTAGATACTTGTAAACTAAAAATTATAAATGTGTTAGGTAGCCACAGGTCTGTACTTTGTACCTCAACTTCTGTACTGTATTGCTTCAGCTATCTGAGGATGACACTTTGGTTTAAAAAATTCATTGTGAAGTACTTAAAGCTAAAATAAGAATGTGTACTGTTTATATTAAACCAGATTTTTTCTTAGATGTTATTTTTTTGTGCAGGAGAGAGGTGAGTGAGGACTTTGGCCAGAAATGTGTTGAGGGTTTGGGTTTTTTTTTTTTTTCCTTCTGTAAAGTGGCAAGGTCTCTGACATCTGGCATCCACTCCAGCAAGGCAGCAGCTGCCAGAAAAAGATAGGGTATTGCTGAGTCGAGTCACAACATTAACTTTCCATTATACATGAGATTCCTGTGTTCACAGAAATCTGTTTTACGATGTGCTTTTTCAGAATATTCCACTGACCTTGGGGGGAAGGTGTTTTTAAATTGTGCTGTATTTTTTAAAAGATACTCCTGTGGTAAGCAGTTAGGTAGTTACAGGCTGTGCCAGTACTGTTTGCTGTATGCCTTACTCCATCTTTTGGTTTGGACTCGGTCTGACAGTGCTGTGAGGTCAGTGGCTCAGCTGTAGTTGTGTAACAAGGGAGGCCATTCATAAATGTGTTCTTGGCCTGGAGATATTAGATTGCATTTCCTAGCATAAAATTAGAGTTCATTATATCTTAGGAAAGTAAAAACTGTACTGGAGTATTGGAGTAGCACCCGCTTAATTGGCCTGTGCTTGATAATGTTGTTGGGTCATTTGCAACAAAGTACTTGCTTAGTAAAGAAAGCATAAGCTTTTCCTTTGGTAATCTGAGAAATCTTAATGTGATGTTTTAGGTGCTGAGTATTTGCAAAGAGTTGGGCCTCTGTTTTAGAAGTGAAATGTGACTATATAAAAATGTCTGCTGCTTGCTCACCAAATTGTCTGGAAATGTTGAAAGTAGCTGTATACCCACTACCTAATATTTGAGATAGATGTAAAGCACTGGAACAAGAGTAATGCTAAAGCCAAGATTCCCTTAGGGCCCTGTATTAAGTGAAAATGTTAACCGAAATTTCTTCTGCATTGGTGAAATTGTTGCCTCAAGTTTGTCTACCTGAAGATAGATTTGCATAGCTATGTCAGAATAGTTATGCCATGTAGCAATGACTGTCCAGATGAGCAGTCAAAAAGTGTCAGTCAGTTAATCTGAGGTGGCAGAAGTGTGTGGTTACTATTCTGGACATCAGTAGAGGACAATGAAGCTCACAGGTGGGTGCTGTGGCTGGAGGTACAGGGTGGAGAGGACTCTCACTTGGGTGTACTAGTAGTCAGAAAATGATGCACATTCTGAATAAATAGGTATGAGAAATCTTAAGAAGCCATACACCTCAAGCAATGCACTGGGTCTTTTAAACCACTTTTAAGTCAGTATTTCACTTCAGTGTGCTGTATCGGGTGCAGGTGGCAAGGTGTTGGCAGCGGGGGGGTGGTGCAGGGGTGGCCTCTGTGAGAAGAGGCCAGGGGCTGCACTTGTGTAGAGCACAGCCGGCTCTAGCCAGCCCCAAAACAGACCCACCACTGGCCAGGGCTGAGCCTACCAGCCAGGCTGGTGGTGCCTCAGGGAAAATCTGTTTAAGAAAGGGCACAATGCTATGTAGCAGCAGTGAGAGAGGGGGGCGGGGAGGAAGTGAGAAACGGCTCTGTGAACACCAAGGTCAAAGAAGGAGGAGGGGAGGAGGCACTCCTGAAGTGGAATAGATATCTACCCTGCAGCCTGTGGAGGGGAGCCCACGCAGGAGCAGATTTTCTGGCAGGAACTGTGGGCCCATGGAAGGGACCCATGCTGGAGCAGTTTGTGAAGGACCATACCCTGTGGGAAGGATGCACACTGGAGCAGGGGAAAAATGTGAGGAGGAAGGAGTGGCAGAGAGGAGCTGTTCTGGACTGACCCCTGTTCCCCATCCTCCTGCACTGTTGTGGGGTGGGGAGTAGAGGAGGTGAGAGTGAAGCAGTGAAGTTGAGCCTGAGAGGAGTGGGGGGAAAGCACTGTAGTTTTTGTCTCTTGCCATCCTACTCTATGTTTAATTGCCAAGAAATTAATTTTCCCCAAGGTGAGTCTGTCTTGCCTTTGACAGTAGTTGATAAGTGATCGCCCTGTCTTTATCTTGACCCATGAGCTCTTTCATCTTATTGTCTCCTCCTGTCCTGCTGGGGAGGGGGGACATGAGGGAGCGGCTAGGTGGGTGTCTGGCAGCCAGAAAATCAGTAGCACACATTCAAAGGACTGTGGACTTCACGCATACCAGTGCTCAGGGACTGCTTCTTTCGTCCAGTGCATTCACTGTGGAGCAAGTTGTTCAGCTCTGATAATACAGGCTGGAACACGGGAATAGCACTCCTTGTTTGGGGTAACGTACGGTGGAAGAACAATAGCATCCCTGTTAGGGATAGGTGAGATACTGAGACACTCCTATTTTCTTCTCTGTCCTGCATGTCAGAGTTGAAGATGTATGGAGAATCCTCTTTCAGTGCTTTTCTACTAGGATGTTTCTTTTGTATGAAATGGATTTATTGTATTTGCCCGTCAAGCCTTTCCTCATTTATATCTGTTGCAGTTGCTTCTTCCGTGATGCCCACATGCATGGAGACAATAAGTTATGTAGGCTAAATATCTACGTTATTTCCTGGTGTGTTATGTATTCTTTATCTGTAATTCAGGGAGTTGGAGCTGCCAGTACTTTTGTTCTTTTGCATTGAGTATCAAGCAGTTATCAAGTAATAAATAGAAAGGAAAGAGCATGGAGCCAGCACATCTGTTTGTATTCTTCACACAACTGGAATGTTTTAGCTGGCAGTGCCTGTTATTCTAACCAGGCCCCACAAATGCACCTTGGTCTGTTTCTTTTTAACTTTTACGTTTCCTGTTTAAAATCGTCTGGTTTGAGGCAGTTTGTAGAATGTTACCAGTTATTGCCTGGAAGTGTATATTGTCATCCTCCTAAAATAACTGTTCCTATTCAACTGAAAGCGGAGCTACTGTTTTTCTGCTGGTAGGTGTACCACGCCTTCTGACATTCTTCAGTGGGAAGGGTAGACAGGATCACAGAAGGTTGCTAGAAATACTGCTTGCCTCCTGATCTGGCTAACCCCACATTTGCATGAGAGCTGATGCCAGTGCAGAGAAAGTATAGTTTGTGGGTGGAAGTGGAGAGGAAGGTGAGACAATGACAGTTGAGATCCAGGCTGGTCTGACTTTGTGGCTGACCAGTGAAAACACACAGTAGTCCTAAAGTTTTTTTTCAGACCCTACTAAGTGTCTGAAACAAGGAAGTTTTCCCCCAAAACTCATGTGCAGTCCTAATAATAAGACCTTTGTGGCATAGAGGAGGCTTACTGGGGAGCTTTGAAATATTTACCTGCTTGGAATGTACATATTGCACAAAGAGTTCAAACAGGTTTGAGTTACAGGAGATTAATGCTTGTCATGAGGCTGTAGCTATCCTTTCCCTCCCCACCTCTAGTACAATCTGTCTTAGCTGTATACCCTGTGTGTGCTCAGGCCTCATCCTTTCTATATGTTTTGTCATTATCTTTACGTTGACTGGAAGTGTGAGGAAATCCCACCAGTTTCCTGACATAGGTGTGCTCATAAATTGTCTAATGTAGGTGCAACTCTACCGAAGGAAGTGTGTTTTCCAGCTTAATATGTAGCAGCTAGGGAGGAGGCTTAAGTAGGTTGGCAGTAAAACTCCTCCTGGCAGCTGTGTGCCAGATCGGAGCTCGGCCAGCACGGCTAACATTGCGGTGCTGCTGCCCTGGTAGCCTGGGAGAGCCCCAGATGTGCAAGATGGCAAAGAGATACTTTGTTGTTTCCATGCTGCTGATTCTGCGAGGTTGCTAGAGGAGTGCTATGGGGCAACGCGGTGGAAAAAGCACCAGTGAGGGACAGCCTTGTAATAATAAGTTACCTTTTGTGAAAAGACTGGTCAGTAAGCCAGGCTGCTTGAAAGACCCTCGCATAAAGTGTACGCTTCTGTCTGTGGTGGCAGAGTCATTGGCAAGGATGTCTGGGTGATAATGGAGAGCAGTGCAGTGGGAGTGTTTGGACTTCTACACAGGTATGGGCAAGAGAGGGTGGGCAGCTGGATCTACATAAGAAGAATGGCATCTCTAATGTTAAAAATCTCCAAATGGAGTAGATACCAAAAGGCTCCAATAGAAATTGTGGTTTGCTTTTAGGAGCAAAGGCTTGAGCCTTTGTTTCTAATTGGATGGTTTCTTACAGTAATTATTTGTATGCAGTATTGCTTCTGGCACAGTGCTCTGCCATGATAAGTGTGAGTGCCCCCGTGCTGGTTCTGCTGTGCTATGAGGAAATGAGAGAGGCTGTCTGACATCCCGGTCTGGGACATGACCTGAGGGAGGGGCATGTGGGATGGCACTTGGGAGCCTCTTAGGGCTGCAGAAAATCGGGATGTGTTGGCTTTTTTTTTTTCTTTTTTTGGTCTAGTCATCCTGCGAGTTTTGAGCTGACTCTTTCCTGCAGCATGTGAGAGGTAACAGAGTTCTCTTTATGGTGTGGGGTTTCCTGGATGAAAAGTGTCTGCTGCTTGCGTAGCGTGCTCTGTACTTCTTGGAGTGACTGCTCTACAGGAAGGAGGGATGTGGCAGCTGCAGTGAGTAGTTTAATGTGCTTGCTTCATTTGGCTTGAAATCCTGAGAAGTGGAAAGGGTGTTTGTCTGAGGATTAGGTTTCTTTTGTTTGCTTTTTTTGTTTGGTTTTTTAAATAGCCCATGACTTCACCATTTCTCAGTGCAGTTGGTGGTTTTTTTAGTAGGAAGAGGTAATAGGATTATAAAACTGTTGTAAAAAAGAGGTGTTAAAAACTATTAGCTTAATGCCCTACTAAAAAACTAATCTGCTGAAAAGGAAATGCCTATGAAAGGAGCAGGTTTAGACTCTTGTAAAACTGGAGGACTTGAACTGTCCTGCATAGAAAAGCTGATGCTGTACAGTGATCTTTCTACCTTGTCAACTGTAAAGAATTTAATTCTTTCTTGGAGGGTTTAATGAAGACGGCTGCTGTACTGCTTCATGATAGTCCCAGAGCTAACCTATTGCTGCTTTTGACTTTGGCCTAGATACAATACTAAGTAATAGTCTGCATAGTACAGAGTTCATAAATGCAGTCCCAGGGAACTCTTTCATGCTTCATTTCCTGCTTGAACTTATGAGGGTTTTTAAAGTTAGATTGAAATGAATCCTTTTTGCTGCTGAACCTGTTCTGCTGTCTGTGAATTTGTGCGTGAGCTTGAGGAAGTTGCAGGGGCTTCTGGAAAATCCTGCATGATAGGAAACCTGTCCTTACTGGGCAGTGTGAAACAGGTAGGGTCAGAAAGTTAGTTTGTGTAAATTAAAAATTAATTTTCCATGCATCAGATGAAAGTATGTCTCTGGAGCTGTTCTGCAGATGTTCCAGACCAGGTGATTTACTTTAGATATAAACACATGAAAAATAAAATTTAGGCAGAAAGTATGTTCTTGCTGATTATTTATACTGTTAAATGTAACTTTCTTGATGCATGGGGAACCAGCTTGCACATATGTTGCTCGCTTGCTCTGTGCTTGCACAGCCTGTCAGACTCCAGTGCATGTATATTTCTGTTGGGAAAAACCCTGAATGAAAATGGATGGCTCTGATCTTTCTAGTTTGCTTAGGAAGAAGTCTTGTCCATGCTGGAACCTTGCTTGCTATTTGGGCTGCCTGGATGGAGAGCAAGTTAGGGCTTCGTGTTCATGCCAACAAGCTCAAGGATCAGAACTGAACCCCCCTGTTCATGGGGTGAGTCATACAGCGCTGCACTTCTGATCAGTTCCTAGAGGTAGCCTATTCTAAATGGTGCTAGGAACCTTGGAGCAAGCAAGTAGGGTTTGGCATATGTTTCAAAAAACTTAGCAGGCTACAGAACTTGAGTTGGCAGACAAGCTGCAGAGCACAAGAACAGTTATCAGTCCAGATATGATGTTGGGGAATGCAGATCATGCAGTATTTATGTGCCTCAGTATGATCATGGATATATTTAGAAGCATGTTTGTAGTGTCTGTCTAGATATGAGTATGTCTACATATATATGGAGACCTTTCTCATTTTTCATGGATTTTGGAATTCTGGATGATGTCATATTTGGATAACTGTGGGGTTTTTTTCTGTTTAATTTTTTTCATGGATTTTGAAATGGGTACTGTGGTGTTTTTAACCTTGTGGCCTGAAGTGGTGTGCCCTTGTAGTCAGCTGTAACTTTCTAAACTAGGTTTGGTTATGCTTCACTGAGAATTTATTTCACAAGAAGAGTTGCACTTTATGTTTCTATGAAAGTTTCTTGGTACCTTTAATGAAGGTCAGGTCTAGCTAGAGACAGGTTTGAGAGCTATGAGAAGAGTTTAGTTGCACCACAGATGTTTTCCCACCCATATTTGAGGGTTAGTCACTCTAAGTTACAAAGTATAGAAGGAGGAGGAAGGAACCATATTGCCAGCATCTTGGGGGTTATTGTTTATAACAAGATTTGTTTAGTATTGAATTTTTGATTGAATTATTGTTTGCACATGTTTTCATGTCTGACTGGGTGGTCTTTTTCACCTCCCAACCAATAATCAGCTATGGTTTAGGGATATCAAAGATGACAAGAAGGGCTTCTATAAGTACATAGGTAACAAAAGGAAGACAAGGGAAAATGTGGGCCCATTGCTCAATGGGATGGGGGACTTGGTTGCGCAGGACAAGGAAAGGCTGAGCTACTGAATGCCTTCTTTGCCTCACTCTTTACCAGCAAGACTGGGATTCGGGAATCCCAGGTCCCAGAGACCAGGAGGAAAGGCTGGAGCAAGGAATATGTACCCTTGGTGGAAGAGGATTACTTAAGAAGTCAGGGAATACTTAAGCAAACTGGACATGGACCATGTCCATGGACCATGATAGGATGCACCCATCTGGTGCTGAGGGAGCTGGCTGATGTCATTGTGAGGCCACTCTTGTTAATCTTTGATCGATCATGGCGATGGGGAGAAGTGCCCAAAGACCGGAGAAAAGCAAATGGCACTACTGCCTTCAGGAAGGGCAAGAAGTATGACCCAGGGAACTATAGGCTGGTCAGCCTCACCTCGATACCTCAGAAGGTGATGGAGCAGCTAACTATTTCCAGGCATATGAAGGACAAGAAAATCATCAGGAGTAGTCAGCATGGATTCACCAAGGGGAAGTCATGCTTGACCAACTTAATAATGCTCTACAATGAAATGACTGGCCCGGTAGATGAGGAGAGCAGTGGATGTTGTCTGCCTGGACTTCAGGAAGGCCTTTGACATTGTCTCCCATAGGGCCCTCATAGAGAAGCTGTTGACATATGGGCTGGATAGGCAGTGAAGTGGATTGAAAACTGGCTTAACAGCTGGGCCCAGAGGGTGGTTATCAGCAACGTGAAGTCTAGCTGGAGGTCAATAGCTAGTGGTGTACCCCAGGGGTCAATACCAGGTCCAGTCCTGTTTAACATCTTCATTAATCATCTAGATGATGGGGCAGACTGTGCCCTCAGCAAGTTTGCAGACTACACCAAATTGTGAACAGTGGCAGATATGCCAGAGGGTCATGCTGCCATCCAGAGGAAGGAACAACCCCATATACCATTACATGCTGGGGACCACCCAGGTGGAAAGCAGCTAAAGCAGCTTGGTGGAAGAGGACCTAGGGTTGGTGGCACCAAGCTGAATGTGAGCCAGCAACGTGCCCTTGTGGCAAAGGTGGCACATGGTATCCTGGGCTACATTAGGCAAACTATTGCCAGCAGGTTGAGGGATGTGATCCTTCCCTTCTACTCAGCACTGGTGAGGCCACACCTGGAGTCCTATGTCCATTTCTCATCTCCCCAGTACAAGAGAGACGTGGACATACTCAAGAGAGCCCAACGAAGGGCCATGAAGATGATGAAGGCACTGGAGCATCTTTCCTGAGAGGAAAGGCTGAGAGAGCAGGGACTGTTCAGCCTGGAGAAGAGAAGGCTCAGGGAGGAACTTCCCAATGTGTATAAATACCTGAAGGGAGGGAGCAAGGAAGATGGTGGTTCTCAGCCCAATAACAGAACTGGAAGCAATAGGCACAACTGAAACACAGGAGGTTCCATCTGAACATCAGGAAACACTTATTTTACTGTGAGGATCACTGAGCCCTGGCACAGATTGACCGGGGAGGCTGTGGAGTCTCCATCTCTGGAGATATCGAGAGGCCATCTGGACACAGTCCTCGGCAACTGGCTCTAGGTGGCCCTGCTTGAGCAGGGGGGTTGGACCAGATGACCTCTAGAGGTCCCTTCCAACCTCAACCATCCTGTGATCGTGATTTGTGTATCCTCAACCTGTACTTCATTGGTAAGGGTTTAATTTTATCTAATTCAAAGTTGTGAAGTGCAAAGCATCTGGTCTTTTATTTCATGTGAATTGCAGAATGACTGTTGGGCTTTATTAAGGTTGGAGTAGATGCTACAGGACTATTCTAGTCAGTATTTTATTAAGGCTATTCCATTAATAATGATTTTATGGATGTGTTACGACTCTGGCTTTTATATTACTTCTCCAAGTGTGGCTTTTTAACAGCAGGCCCTGGGTCTAACTGTGTTTTTCTTTTTTTCCCTTTAACAAGGCTCAAACTCTGGTGTTCTTGACTCTGGGTTAGCAGTGTGACTTAGGAACCCAGGTATTTTAAGCTTGCTGGTCAAAGATCACTTTTTCAAATGAAGAGTCCTTAGTGTGAAATAGTAAAGCAATATCCTCCAGGTATTGCCCAGAGGGGCAATGATGAAATTTTCCTTTCGTTTCTCTGACAGCCAAGTTTTTACTGAGGCTTAACCTCTTGCTTGTCCTTTTATTTCCAGTTACTGACCTCTTAAGTTCACGAGTTCTCCGTCTTTGGTGGGAGTCATAAAAGTGCCAGCTCTTCACTGTTTCTCAGTTGCCTTCATTCATAAGGGTACAGTTCTTCATTGTTTGTTAGTAGAATCAGACATGCCTTTCTGTGCACATGCCGTTCTTGTCTCAGGGGAAAAAAGCTAATACCTTTTAACCTGTGAAGTAAGCTCCAGGCTGAACAGTCCCTGCTCTCTCAGCCTTTCCTCTCAGGAAAGATGCTCCAGTGCCTTCATCATCTTCATGGCCCTTCGTTGGGCTCTCTTGAGTATGTCCACGTCTCTCTTGTACTGGGGAGATGAGAAATGGACATAGGACTCCAGGTGTGGCCTCACCAGTGCTGAGTAGAAGGGAAGGTTCACCTCCCTCAACCTTACATATGTAAGGTAAATTGATGGGTAAATTGATCCAGGTATGTCTTTCTGTTTAAAATACCCAAAATATCTCCATGCTTTCCACATTCTGAAATACATACTTTATTCTCCAAAGAAAACATCAAAATACCAAGCTTCTAGTTTGCTCTTCTGTTGTCAGTGTTGGCTATATAGGAGAGAGAAGTGATGGAGGTATGGTTTTACCACAGTATGTAAATACACCACAGGGATGTGCTAAGTGAGTGTGAAGGTTTTTATAACTGATGCCTGGGATCTGTTTGCACTTGGGTCTGAAGTCTGTGTTCGTTCTGTTGGATAGTGCAGAAGCTGGATACTATTTTACTCTGCTTAGCATTATAAAATGAATTACCTTCAGAAACAAGTAGTCAAGCTTACTGTATCTGTGAAATGTGTTACTGACTGCCCCACAAAGTTGCTTTCCAGTTGTTTATTACAAGTTGACAGTAGAAATTAGTGTGCTATCAGCATGTAGCTTAGATTTGCTGATCCTCTTGGCTACTTTTTTTTTTTTTAATGTATATAGCTGTCCAGTACCGTATAGATTTCCTTATTCTGCAGGTCAGCTGAATGTTAGGTGCTGCTCTGTGGCAGGTGTTTTCTTTCCTGTTCTGATGACAGAGCTAATGGGTATCAACAGAAGGAAAACTAGTTCTGTTCATTCTCAGGTTTCCTTTGGAGAGTAGTAGAGACCCATGCTGTCAATACCTTACAGGCTGTTCTGATGATTTCCCATGTGGAAAATCAGGGGAAGGGATGTAAATGAGAGCACTAAGCTAATTTTTCTGTGTCTTTTAAAACAACGAGGCAGAGACCCAGTTGGTCTCCAGAGTAATTTACCTAAGAACAGAAAGAAGTAGTTGGAAAATATGGTCTCGAGGGTCAGGAGACAAGGAGGGGAGGACTAAGAGGAACTCGGGCTTTTCTTGTTTGTTTTGGTGATTCTGTCCTTGTGTTCTTGAAGACCAGCCAGGGGGGAAAAAAAAAACCAAACCAGGAATCCCCCCCCAAAAACCTGTGGTTATTTGTATGACTGCATGGCGCTCCCCTCCGTACCCTTCTTGAGAACCTCTTCGTCTCTTCCCTCCTTTTTCTTTCTTTCTTTTTTTTTTTTTTGTTTTTCCCTTCCTTTCCTTGTAAGTAATATTCTTTTCTCTCATGTAGCCTCTCTTCTTCCCCACATCCCTCTGTGATTGAAGTGGATGTGGAGATCCTTCACCATTAGCAGTAAGGTCACTGAAACCTCTTCTTCTGTTGGTTCCTTAGGGCAGCACTGTGCAGTGCGCGTGGATGGAGAGAGCAGGTTAGTCATTCTGTGTAGTGCCTGCCGAGAGGGACAGCAGCTGGTCATTCCCAGTGAACCCCGAGAAGCTCGGGCAGTACATCAAGTAGTTAATCTTGTCAGTCCTGGGTCTGGCTCCCCCATACATCCCTGTGAATCAGCAAACTTTTCTAGAAGACACCTGGGCTAAACTAGTGGTAATGTAGAGTTACTGTATTCCTGCCTGCGATATCTCTCCAGGTCTCATGTATATTTTGAAATCTGGTATAAAATAACCTTCCATGTTTTTGTGTTTCCTCCCTTTGATCCAGCCTGTTTCGTGTGCATTGTCTTTAATCGCTGCCTTTGCTTCACTTAGCCTCAGACCTTGTTCTTCTCACAGGTGGCAATTTTCTTGTGTGTTTTCCATATCAAAGCTCTCTTTCATTAAAATTTCATTCTTTCTCTGCTATGAGATGATAATAACAGACAAAAGTATTAGCATGGTAACTTTATAGCACAATGGCAGTGGAAGGCTGTATGAAAATGGAGCTCTTGAAAGAGGGCAGGTGACAGAACAAAGGATTGGATCCTCACAGACCTAACACTGAAAAACTGAACCTTTCCCTTGAAAAACAAGATTTGCCTCCTGCAGCAGCATGTGAGAGGGGAATACTGGACAAAGACCCGCAAGGTGGTACTGGCAGGCAGCAGATACAGAAGAATGATTTCTGATGCCAGTCCAGTATTGCAGGGTTCACACTGTGTTGTGCAGGGCAACATAGCATCAATAATACTGTCTTTCAGAAGAAAACAGTTTAATTCTGCAGATATTCGTGCAGTTTTCATTTTGGTGGGGGGAGCTGACTTTACTCATAGCCAGGAGAATCCCTTGCCTTGCAGCTCTTGTTAATTTTGGTAGGTACAGAAGTAGTAAAGCATGTGTATTGCCAGGCACTGTACAACACAGACATAACATGGGGTAGTGGTTGCACTTTCTGATCTGGGGGCCAAAAAAAAAAAACCTGGAGTAGAGAACAAAACAGGAAAGTGATTTGCCTAAAATCATGCAGCTGGTTTGTGGCTAAGCTAGGACCAAAGTTCAGTGTCTTAGCTTCTGACCAGTAGTTCATATTTGCTGTTTCTTTCTTGTTTTGTTATAAGCTCTTTTCATGAAATCTGTGAAGGTACAGCAGTGGAGGGCCGTAGAAACTAACTGTCTCCTTTCCTCTCTCCCCCCCGCCCTGCTTTGTCCAGGTTAAGTCCTATTTTCTGACATTGGAAGAGCAAGCAGCACCATGGCTCCATGAATTGCGAAACTGCAGGAAGTGTGGCAGCCCTCCCTACTTCCAGCTTTCCTTCCTTACTGTGACGTTCTTCTCAGGACGTTTGGTTTCATCCCCACTGGGTGCGCAGTGGCCTGCCTCGGCATCAGAGCAGAGGAAGCAGTTTGTGGATAAGGGAGAGCCATGGCCTTGAGCTTGTATGTCTTTCACCTCTTCTATAAGTTCAAAATATTGGTGCTTGTCACTTTGTGTTTGATGGTGCTATGGGCCACATTCAGTTACTTTGTGGACTCCAGACAGGAAATTTCTAAACCTAAGAACATGGTGGAGAATTTCAGAAAGGTAACTAGCCTGGAGGACAGCCAAAAGGAGGAGAAGATCGAATCAATTGTGAAAGCTCCCGTGGTGAAGTCATTTCAGGGTCACTGCCCAGCTCTGTCTCCGTACCTACGTAAGTGATGGTGCTTTCCTCTCCTTTCTAAGAAGTTACATCTGCTTTAGTACTGCTTAGTTTTCTTCCTAGTTGTTTTACAGTTAGACACTTTTCCTGTGAAACAAATACAACCAGTTGCAGTGTGAGGAAGTGACTTGTGTCACAGAGTCCCTGTGCAGGTTCTGGTTGGGATATAGCAGCCTGTGTAGTGCTGTGCTTTGCCTTTGTGGCTAAAACAGCTGTGGTAGTTCACCAGTGACTCGGCTGCTGCTGAACAGTGTTTGCACACTGTTGAAGCTTTGTCTCTGTGTTTGTTCCCTGGCCCCCTAAAATTTGGTAGGCTGGGGGTGGGCAAGAGGTTGGGAGTGGACACAGCTGGGACAGTTGACCCCAACTGACTGAAGGGATATTCAATACCATATGACCATACCGTTTATCATGCTCAGCAATAAAAGCTCAGGGAAAGGAGGAAGGGGGGCTGTTGGTGGTTACGGTGTTTGTGTTCCCAACAACTGCTATACATGCTGAAGCCCTGCCTCCCAGGATGTGGCTGGACATCTGCTTGCTCAGTTGCAGTGGAGCGCTGCAGCATGGTGCACAGGGGGGTTTCCTGCACCAGAGGAGCCTTGGGGAGAGCCGAGAGCGCTGCCAGGAGTCTGCAGCTTGCACTACAGCGGCTGACAAGACCTGTCCAGGGCCAGGAGCAATGGCGGCCAAGCCTCCCACATAAGAAAGAAGCCCTTGGGGAGCGCTAGTGGCCAGGAGTGCTGCCAGTGGGGCAGGCAAACAGGGTGTGGCGCATCAGCAAGGGTGCAGAAGGGCGTGCAGGAAGGGTGCTGAAGCTCTGCCAGCTTGACCAGAGAGCAATGGTATCCACCCAGCAGAAAGCCACCGCCTCTCTAAGCTCTGCACCCACCATGACTGATGCAGCTTCCCAGACGGAGCTCTGGCGGGAACACGCTGCCACCCAGGTGTCAGGCTGCAGGACGTGCCCTACTCTTACACCAGCACTGGATGGCAGCAGTGAGCAACCTGTGGGAGGTGCGCCCAGGTAGGGAGAGGAACTCCTCTGCTTGGTGACAGAGCTCCGGGAGGAGGTGAGTAGGTTGAGGAGTATCAGGGAGAGAGAGGTAGACTACTGGAATTGCACCCTACCTTCCGTGGGACAGGCCCAACAGGCAGACAGGACACATGATGTGAAGGATTCCCTATCCTCTCCCCGCTTGGCTGAACACAGTGGCTTAAGGGATATAGGGGCAATGGTGACAAGTTCCTGCCCGGCGCAGCAGGTACATCTCCTCTGTGACTGCCCCACCTTCCCAGGTGCCCTTGCATAACAGGTACGAGGCTCTGCAAGTGGAGCCAAACAATAATGAGGATGATAGTTCATCTAGCTTGGAGGTGTCGCTGAGGTTAAGTTGGCCTACACCCTGTGTCAAAACTGCTTCCATAAACAAAAAAAGACAGGTCATTGTCATAGGAACTCCCTTCTGAAGGGAACAGAAGGCCCAATATGCAGACGGGATCCACTTCTTAGGGAAGTCTGCTGCCTCCCTGGGGACCAGGTTAAAGATGTAAAGAGAAAGCTTCCTACCCTTGTACGGCCATCGGGTTACTATTCATTGTTGATTTTTTCAGGTAGGCAGGGATGAAGTTGCAACAAGGAGCCTGACAGCAATCCAGAGAGACTTCAGGGCCTTGGGACGACTGGTTAAGGGATCAGGAGCACAAGTAGTGTTCTCCTATGTCCTTCCAGTTGCAGGAAAGGCACAGGAAGAGCCAGCAGATCAATATCTGGCTCTGAGCCTGGTGTCACCAGCAGAATTTTGGTTTTTTTGATCACGGGTGGTCTACATGACACCAGGCCTGCTGGTGACAGATGGGGTACAGCTGTCTCAAAGGGGGAAAAGGACCTTTGTATAGGATTTAGCAGGGCTCGTTGAAAGAGCTTTAAACTAGATTTGAAGGGGGAAAGGGATAAAACTAGGCTCGCTAGAGGTAAGCCTGGGGGTGGCACACCAACGTTTGAGGGACAGTGTGCTAGCAAGGGTCTTTGGTCTTCCATCTCAGTAGAGGTAGGGAATGGAGATCCATGCGGCAGCAAAGACACAAGGGTTATGGATGTGTTAGAAACCACAGAAGCGCCTGAGAATGATCACATAGGAATTAGGGCTTCTCCCTGCAGAAAGGTGGCGGGATCAAGAGCCCAACTGAAGCGCATCTATGCACACAGCATGGGCAGCAAACACAAGGAGTTGAAGGCCATTGTGCAGCAGAAAAGCTACGATATAGTTGCCATTGTGGAAATATGGTGGGATGACTTGCACAACTGGAGTGCTGCAATGGATGGCTAGAAACTCTTCGGGAAGGATAGGCAAGGAAGGAGAGGCGGTGGGGTAGCCCTGTGTGTTAGGGAGTGTTTTGATTGTCTAGAGCTTAATGACAGTGATGATAGGGTTGAGTGTAAGAATGAGGGGGAAGGCCAGCAAGGCAGATATCATGGTGGGAGTCTGTTGTAGACCACCCAACCAGGATGAAGAGGCAGACGAAATATTCTGTAAGCAGCTGGGAGAAGTCTCACAATCACTAGCCCTTTTTCTCGTGGGGGACTTCAACTTACCGTATGTCTGCTGGAAATACAATACAGCAGAGAGGAAAAATTCTAGGAGGTTCCTGGAGTGTGTGGAAGACAACTGCCTGACACAGCTGGTAAGCAAGGCAACTAGAGATGGCACCCTGCTGGACCTGTTGTTTGCGAACAGAGAAGGACTTGTGGGTGATGTGATGGTTGGAGGCTGTCTTGGGCACAGTGATCATGAAATGACAGAGTTTTTGGTTCTTGGAGAAGTAAGGAGGGGGGTCAGCAGAACTGCTTCCTTGGGCTTCCAGAGGGCAGACTTTGGCCTGTTTAGGAGCCTGGCTGACAGAGTCCCTTGGGAGGCAGTCCTGAAGGGCAAAGGACTCCAGGAAGGCTGGACATTCTCCAAGAAGGAAATCTTAAAGGCACAAGAGCAGGCCATCCCCATGTGCCGAAAGACGAGCCAGCAGGGAAGAAAGCTGGGCTGGCTGAGCAGACAGCCTGGGCTGGAACTCAGGAAAAAAAGGAGAGTTTATGGCCTTTGGAAGAAGGGGCAGGCAACTCAGAAGGGTGGCAAGGATGTCGTGAGGTTATGCAGGGAGAAAATCAGAAGGGCCAAATCCCAACTAGAACTTAATCTGGCCACTGCCATAAAAGACAATAAAAAATGTTTCTATAAATACACTGGCAACAGAAGGAGGGCTAAGGAGAATCTCCATCCTTTATTACATGCAGGGGGAAGCATAGTGACAAAGGATGAGGAAAAGGCTGAGGTACTTAATGCCTTCTTTGCCTCAGTCTTTAATGGTATGACCAGTTGTTCTCCAGGTACCCGGCCCCCTGAGCTGGGAGACAAGGACAGGGAGCCGAATGAAGCCCCCATAATCCAAGGGGAAATACTTAGTGACCTGCTACACCACCTACACACACACAAGGCTATGGGGCTGGATGGGATCCACCCAAGGGTAGTGAGGGAGCTGGCAGAAGTGCTCACCAAGCCACTTTCAATCCTTTACCAGCTGTCCTGGCTAACTGGGGAGGTGCCAGTTGAGTGGAGGTTAGCAAATGTGACTCCCATCTACAAGAAGGGCCGGAAGGAGGATCCGGGGAACTACAGGCCTGTCAGTCTGACCTCAGTGCCAGGGAAGGTTATGGAGCAGATCATCTTGAGTGCCATCACATGGCAAGTACAGGACAACCAGGTGATCAGGCCCAGCCAGCATGGGTTTATGAAAGGCAGGTCCTGCTTGACCAACCTGATCTCCTTCTATGACAAGGTGACCCTCTTAGTGGACAAGCGAAAGGCTGTGGATGTTGTCTACCTGGAATTTAGTAAAGCCTTGGGCACCATTTCCCATAGCACTCTCCTGGAGAAACTGGCTGCTCATGGCTTGGATGGGTGTACTCTTTGCTGGGTAAAAAAACTGGCTGGATGGCAAGGCCCAAAGAGTTGTGGTGAATGGAGTTAAATCCAGTTGGTGGCCGGTCACAAGTGATGTTCCACAGGGCTCAGTACTGGGGCCATTTCTGTTTAATCTCTTTATCAATGATCTGGATGAGGAGATTGAGTGCGCCCTCAGTAAGTTTGCAGGCAACACCAAGTTGGACCGGAGTGTTGATCTGCTCAAGGGTAGGATGGCCCTGCAGAGGGTCCTGGACAGGCTGGATTGATGGGCCGAGGCCAGCTGTATGAGGTTTAACAAGGCCAAGTGCTGGGTCCTGCACTTGGATCACAACAACCCCATGCAATGCTACAGGCTTGGGGAAGAGTGACTGGAAGGCTGCCTGTCAGAAAAGGACCTGGGGGTGTTGGTCGATGGACAGCTGAACATGAGCCAGCAGTGAGCTCAGGTGGCCAAGAAGGCCAACAGCATCCTGGCTTGTATGAGGAATAGTGTGGCCAGCAGGAGCTAGGGAAGCAATGGTCCCCCTGTACTCAGTGCTAGTGAGGCCGCACCTGGAATACTGTGTCCAGTTTTGGGCCCCTCAATACAGGAAAGACTTTGAGGTGCTGGAGCGTGTCCAGAGAAGGGCAACAAAGCTGGTGAAGGGTCTGGAGCACAGGCCTTATGGGGAGCGGCTGAGGGAACTGGGGTTGTTTAGTCTGGAGAAGAGGAGGCTGAGGGGAGACCTTATCACTCTCTACAACTACCCGAAAGGAGGTTGTAGTGAGGTGGGTGTTGGTTTCTTCTCCCCAGTAACAAGCAATAGGACAACAGGAAATGCACGAGGGGAGATTTAGATTAGATACTAGGAAAAATTTCTTCACCAGAAAGGTGAAGCATTGGAACAGGCTTCCCAGGGAAGTGGTTGAGTCCCCATCCCTGAAGGTATTTAAAAGACATGTAGATGTGGTGCTTAGGGACATGGTTTAGTGGTGGACTTGGTAGTGCTAGGTTAATGGTTGGACTCAATGATCTTAAAGGTCTTTTCCAACCTAAACGATTCTATGATTCTATGAAGCAATGAATGAATTTCTTTTTCTGCCTTGCTCACGCATGCAGCTTTTGCTTTTTTTTATTAACTGTCTTTATTTCAGCCACAAGTCTTTTCACCTTCCCTCAATTTTTTGCCTTTTTGTTATTAGATGTACTTTTGTCTCTATCTTGACAATTGAAGGACTTCACAGCTGTGTTGGTGTTAGCACTACGTATGGTGAAAGTTCGAATAGGTGACTGTTTCCTTGGTTTGGCCATTTTTATTAGTCTACTGGGGTTTTTTTGTCTTGGTATTGCTAGCAGCACCAGGCTTCTGCTTTGTAGTACCATGTCACTGTCATCTTCCTTTCTGTGAACTGGATTAGGGATTTGTTTGGGAAGCTGGATTCTTCCATCCTCCCCGATGTAGTCCAAAAAGCTGCTGTCTAGCTGCACACCCCCACCTCTGCGCCCCGGACATATTTGCTTAAGTAAATGCACTGTGGCTGTAGCCATCACAATTGCCTACATTGTTCTCTTTCATGGGTTTGCTGAGTCCAGAGGGGCTAGAGTGATAGCTCAGTGCAAGAGAAGTGATGGAAATTTCATTTGGCTACAGAGGGCCTTGGTACATTTTTATCTTACAGATTTATAGCTTTTGTTCATCAAGTAGAGATGACTTTTCACAGTCACAGTCCTATGTCCCTTTCCACTTCCCTTTCCTCTGCTTTGCCCTGGCAGCTGTTTCTGGCCAATCGACCTGCAGTAGGGTAGAACTTCTCTTGATTTTTATTTTTTTAACATATTTTTTATCATCATTCCTTTATAATCAGTTTAAGCAACTAAATGCTTGATACTCTTCCCTTCCACTGCCTGTGTAATGTCCTTGTAGCGCTACTTTTCTCTTGGAAAGGTAGGGAAGCCAGTTGTGGCTTGAACCTGGGTTTCTTATGCTGGTTACGGAGTGCCTCATTAGGCACTAGCCACAACCAGAAATGGCTCAGGAAAGCTTCTCGTGCTTCTTCTACAGGAGGTGCCAGCAAACTCACCTTCAAAGCATCTCTCACACTAGAAGAAGTGCAAAAGGAGAACCCTCAGGTAACCAAGGGCCGCTATCACCCTACGGAGTGCTCAGCATTGCAGCGTGTGGCCATCCTCATCCCGCACCGCAATCGAGAGAAGCATCTGCTGTACCTCCTGGAGCACCTCCACCCCTTCTTACAGAGGCAGCAGCTGGACTACGGCATCTACGTTATTCACCAGGTGAGGCAACTGTGCAGAGATGTGTTCGGGTGGGGGTGACGTCAGTGCTCTGCAGTCCGAGGAGAGGCATGCTGCTGCCTCTGCTGTCTAACATCAGCCCTCCAAGCCTACTTCGAACACTTCTACCAGTTGAGGGATGCAACGGTGCCTGCAGCCATTGCTGGTAGCACTACAGGATCTCTGCTGCTGTGGCAAAGCTGGGAAGCATTAACAAACAGTGTCTTTAACTGGTGTCCATTTCTCAGTCTAAGTAACTTACTATTTCTGAGTTAGCGTTCAAGGTAAGCATCTTTTGCATTACTAATGCAACTCACTTCTCTTGCAGTATACACATACGTAACTAGGCTGATGTGTTTTCTGTCTTTAAATTTGGAGTTGTTTGGATCGAAGGCCTCAGTTTGTATCTAGCTCTTCTCTCCCATCTGCTTGCTGGCTGTTGTGCTTGGTAAGCTGTGTGTATCATGTGGTTGTATTTACTTCTGCTGTCTCAAACTAAATATGCCAGCTACTGTGTGTAGGTGCTTTACTTGCCCAGCACAGGCTGTGGGAAGTAGTAGTCATGGCAGAGCATTTGGTTCCTGAAAGATTTATTAATTTCTTTATTTGCCTTCTTTGTAGCTCTGCTGAGTCAGCGGCTAAAATATGAGCATATAGACTTGTGCCACATTGTCTTTCATCTAAGGTGCTTATGTTCTGGTCACATGAGCTAAAAGCAGTATATATTTCTCATTTGTAATATGTTGTCTTTTTCTTGATCTTCTTTGTGTTTCCTTTCTTTTACTATTTTTTACTTAGGTGTTCTGCTTTGACTCTAAACAGATTTTTCAGACAGCAGGAGAAAAAGGTGATAATATAGTTTCTCCTCCCTTCTGTTTAAAGAGGCTAGAGTCAATTAACCAGTATGAGGCAGTGCATTCTAGGTGAAAGTTTATACTTTTGCTCAATGGCACAGCAGAACAGCAAGAAAAGTCATGGCAGGATATTCACTTTCAGTTGGAATAGGCTGAATGTTCTTTCATTGTTTAGAGTCATGTGGCCCATAGAGTGGAAAAACTGAGGCTTTCTTTCTGCATTAGTATGTACTATAATCGTACATATAATGGCTCACTCCAGCTAACAAGCAGTGGTTAGCAGTAAATCATTGGGAGAATGGGCATACGTTCTTTATTGAAATATGTGAGGTAGAGAACGGCTGTTGTCATGTTAGCAAAAAGTAATATAGAAGTACAAAATTTTTGTCTGATGTGAGCAGCAATGTTGAGTCTGGACTTCTTCTATCCGAGTTTTTACTTGGAAGCTTTTGCTTAGGCTTTCCATGTAGATAGGCGTATGCAAAGACTGGAAAGTGAGTCTAAGAAAACTCTCTTTTATGGCAAATCCATTTTCACTCCCTGTTTGTGATGCCATTAGTTGTTTTAAGTATATTTTGAGGAAAGAAATAGTTAAGAACAGGATTTAACTATTAAAATACACAGCATTTACTTTGGAGGAAGATTAAGAAATGGGACTTTCATATTTTTCTCTCTGAGCCATTGAAGGGCATACGCCAGATCTCTTCTTTACAGGCTACTTGTAACATCTTGAAAATTGTGTTTCTTTGCACAACTGTGTGGATACATGAATGCAGTGCTGAAAAAGAAGGGAGTTTGTAATCCCTAAAGGGTGAATAATTTCTTTCCCAATGTAAGTTTGTCTTGTGGTCAGTGTTCTTCTTCCATAGAAACAAAGTAAGACAATTCTCTCCTCGATAAATGATGAGAGTAAACTTTGTGATTTGTTCAGCATGTGGTCGAACGTTGAAAACTGCCCTTCTTGGAAAGCAATTCTAGCTGTTGTTTGGCTACCTTCTGTGCAGAAAGTGGGCTGTGGTGGCTGACCGTACTGATGGGGGAGACAGAACAGCAGCAGATGGTAAATGTTGCTGCTGAACTAGGCTGGGTTTGATACCCAATACTCCGTATGTTCTTTGCCAGTCATCTGAATTGTTCTGTTCAGTCAGTAACCAATGTTTTCATCATCAGGAGAAGATTTTCTGACATATATTTTCATATACAGGAAACATTAAAAAAAAAAAAAGTCAGGAATTTGACATCACAGATTTTGGGTGAATTGTATCTGAGTTTTGCTTGGAAAGAGCGTTCCTTCCCTTACTGAGAATGGAAACAATTGATTATCCCTCTCTTAATTTCTCAGAGCGGGCGCTGGGCTGTATTTCCCCTAACTGCAGGTATGGATCCATAAATCCCATAAATCTTTGTGCAGGAGCAGATGGCTGTTAGTGATGGTGAACAAATTAAGTGTTACTTTTTAGAATGATAAAACATGCTTTGTATACAACTGCTTTCCCCTACAGCGAACTTTCTGTCAGTCTGGGGAGGCCAGCTTCTTTCTCATCTTCCATGGAGCCTCTTTCAGTCCAGGCACCTTCTAGCAAATGACCCCTTTCTGTTGCAAATTGCTTTTTTATTCTTTCAAGTACATAAGGTTCCTAGCTCTGGAAAATGACTGTCCTGTCAGTTTCTGGGAGCACAGGGCTTGGCCCTCTGACTCCCACATGGAAACGGGAGGCAGCTCACCACCTTGTCCTCAGGAGCAGAAAGCCTTCTACAGGCTGGCATGTGTGCACAGCCCAGTGAAAAATAAATAGCAAGATAAGCACACCTGTTGCTCCACAGTGAATGGTGACATGATAAGCTTACAAAACTGCCAGGTGTGTGTGTGTATACATATACCTCAGCGGTGAAAAGTGATATTTTTGAAAAGCGAAGATGCACTAACTTATAGGAAAAGCAAATGACGAAGGCTAGTAAAAGTCAAGTGAAGCCCTGTGCTAGGGGGAGTCCCTGTGCAGCATATTACATTATAGACAGGAGTTAAAAATTAAGAGACCTTCTTTTTATTTCCCATTCTGCCACCTACTGTGTGACCTAAGGAAATACAGTGGACTCTTTAAGCATTGCTATCCTCTAAACTGAGTGGACAAGCATAAACCATCCGTGGCAGGTGTTCTGACAGCTATAAACCAATCAGTATGGGTGTAATGTTTTCATGTTTTGTTTTGTTAAACAACTTCCATAAGCTTTACTGACACAGTTTTGTGGAGCGCCAGTTTCTAAACTGTTTACTGATACCTCTTTTGTTACATAGCCTGATGGGAACTCCAGGACAGGAGCAGCAATAGCAGTGAAATGGCATCATGCAGCATGCATATTTCCAGTGCCCAGATAACCATAGGCTCTCCTGACCCTGGCTGTGTGTGTTCATGACAAATAGAGACTGAAGAAACACTTTGCATCGTTGGCCACTCTGGTGCTGTATCTAATGTTACAGGGTAGCTCTTTCTGTAGTTACTACTGTAAAGGCTGTGACACACAAATGTGGTTGAGAACCACAATTAGAACAAATGCCCGGGAGCAGTTCTGGTTCAAAAGGTTTGACGCCTTCTTCAGAGGTTTTTTTCCATTCTCTTCCACAGGCTGGCAGCACCAAATTTAATCGAGCTAAACTGCTGAATGTAGGATACCTAGAGGCCCTAAAAGAAGCGAACTGGGACTGTTTCATTTTCCATGATGTGGATCTGGTGCCAGAAAATGACTTTAACATTTACATGTGTGACAGACAACCAAAGCACCTTGTAGTTGGCAGGAACAATACTGGATACAGGTAGGAAACCAGGAATATGGAAAGAATACCAAGTGGGAAATGCCAAGTTACTGATAATGTTCCTCTTCTGATGGGGCTGTATGCTGGTATCTACCCTTCCTTCTGACACCAGGTTTCTGGTGGTAACGTTCTGCCTGTCTGGAGCACCTTTTGACAAAAGGTAACTGTATGGACATCTCTGAAGTCAGCTCTGTGGTCACCTGTACGAATGATCATTGTCATCATTCTGGTTGCTGGGGTGAGGTAAAGGGCATTTTGAGAGGAAAGCAATGTGACAGAGGTGGTGTGGACACCTTCTGTCAAAGCTAGAAATACATTTGCAGTGTCCTGGTACTGTGATTTGACAGCGTGATCTTACTGTTGTGCTAACAGAACTTGCCGCTTAGCTTTTGCTGTTGAAGAGGTAACTTCTGATATTGAGAGCTCGTGTGAGAATCTGCCAAGGGATAGGATTGTCCTTTAAGTATTTGGCTGTACAGCATCTAATACAGGATTGTTTGGATTTTTAAATGGGTCCCCTAAGTGATAGTGTGATATAAATAATTTAAAGTGAAAAGTCAGGTTCAGTCCACCTCAGAGAAAAAAGGCTCTGGTGCTTGGTGAATTTAATGACTAGAGTGGTTTCACTGAATGTGTTTCTTTCAAGAGTCACCTCTTATGTCATGTTACTCTAAATATTAATTAGAAGTGGGCTTTTCAAAAGCTGATCTGAGTACTTTGAAGTAAAGCTCTGCTTTACTTCTGGGTGTCCTTTGTTAAATACATGAGAAAGAGGTGGGATGTGCAAATTCTTGTGCAGAATAATATTCACTTCCCAGTTATTCAGTGAAAATGGGAAGAAGCACAAAAGAACTAAGCTTGTGACAAGTTTTTGGAGCACTGTGCCTTGCAGAGAGAATGCTAAAGGCTACACGATGGTTGTGCACCAAAGCAACAGAAACATTGCTTTGGTTAATTGACAGGCATGTAGAATCCAGGCTAATAACATGGCACAAAGCTTGAGGTGCTTTACTTAATCTCCTGTGCCTTAGTTACTGCAAGTGTTTAGTTTAGCTAAGCATGCAGATGGATTTTTTTTTTTTTTCTTCTTTTACTAAGGTGTCGTCTTACTATTAATTTCCTCAGGGTTCTCCTGTTTGTGGAAATGAGCTGTTAGTTATGGGTCAGCTTTAAGCTTTGGCTTTAAAGAGTCTTGCACTGACAAAATGCTTTTGTTGTGAATACCCTGCACCAGTATTCACTAGGATACTGGTGGTTTGAATTAGGTTCATACTTTCTTTTCTATGTCACTGCCTCTGTTTATACATCTCTGAAGTGCAGATAATAATGCTCTACTTCCAAGGGAATTCCTGGGTATGTCTGAAGGAATTCAGATCCTGAGCTCAAGAATAATACCTAAACTGAGCTGAGACCATGGGTTGAAATCCCAGTTGGGTGACCTCAGTGTTTTTCTTAGGCTGAGGTGAGCATACTGAGACATGTCCCTCCGATGGGATTGAGAAAGCTGAAGTCATACGTGGTCTGCATTAACACAAAATATCCTGGGTAGGAATGTGGGTTTTCTGTGGGTTTCTTGAGGTTTTTTTGTTTGTTTTTCTTCCAGGGGGATATCCTCTATGCTAATCTTAGCAGCTGTGCTCCTCTGGAGAGCAAGTACCCTATGTTTAGTTACATAAACTACAATTTGGGTTTAGATTCTTTAGGAAAAGGTTTATATATTCAAACTTTGAAGGTGATGGTGGGAAAAACTTTTCTAGCATAGCTAAGCTATTTCCTTGAGACCAGCACAACATCCTTTCCTAATGACCATTTCTATTGTATGGTTTCTTCAGTCCAATTTTACAAATCCCAAAGGAGCTGATGTTCTCTTGTCCTCAGGGAAGAGGTGGTTGAACACTGTTAGAGCGGTGCATTTTTGCAAACGATGTCATCTAGGAGCAAGACATGCCTGGGCCCTGCCAGCTCTGCTCTGCCTGAGGAGGGTTGAGTGGACAGCACTGTCCTGGCTACAGCTTGGGCTCCTTCAGTGTCTGCCTCTCCAGTGGCACAGGGGAATTACGGGGTGCATGTATGGATGTGTGGGTGGGCAGTCAGTTCCCAAACCCTACCAGGCTGCTGGAACGGGGGGATGTGGGATTGTTGGTGACTGGCAGTGCAGCCTGAAAGCATGGCTGGGCAGGGCTCTTCCCTGCTGTTGCTGCTTATGGGACCTCCTTGCTGTGCATTCCACCTTTTCACTCTATTTTTCTAGAGTACCTGTAGCAGAAGTTTTAAGGTGGTGATGCATAATTAAAACTTGATAGGGCCTCTGCTACCTTGTGGTTTGTCCCCTCTAGGAAAGAAGATAAAGGGGAGAGAGCAAGGAATAGTGAAAATTCCAAAAGTAGAAAAAAACGCAGGTAGAGCACACAAAAGACTGCATCTGCCTAGAACAATCCTTTTTGTATGTTTATATAAATAACATCATCTTTTGGGGAAATGTATCACAGTCCCAGCAAATGACAGTTGAAGCTTTTTTCAGACAACTGGAAGAAGCCTCATGTATACAGGCCCTAGTCCTTGTGGAAGACCGTAATCATCCTGGTGTCTGCTGGAAGTGCAACACAACAGGGCACCAGTAATCCAGGAGATTTCTGAAGTGAATTGATGATAACTTCCTGACACAGATGATCAGAGCTGATAAAGGCGGGTGTTCTGCTGAACTTTATACTTAAAAACAAGGAAGAACTAGTCGGGGATGTGATGGTCAGAAACAAGGAGGGAATGAGGCAAATAGCAGGATCACAACCCTAGAGTTCCTGTTCAGGGATCTGCTTGGAAGAATCACTTGGGAAGAATCAAGAATCACTTGACCCTGGAGAGAAGAGGGGTTCAGGAGAGCTGGTAGATCTTCAGGGGTTGCCTCCTTCATGCTCAAGAATGGTCCATTCCTATGTGCAGGAAGTCAAGCAAAGGTGGACAGAGGCCTGCACGGATGACAAGGAGCTCCTGAGAAAACTTGGAACAGAAAAAAGAAGCATGAAAGAAGTGGAAGCACAGTCGGGCGACTTGCGAGGACACACAAGATGCTGTCTAAGCATGCAGGGATGGGGTTAGCAAAACCAAAGTCCTTCTGGAGCTGAATCTCACAAGCAACATGAAGGGCAATGTGAAGGGCTTCTACAGGTACATCAGTGGCTGGGAAGAGTAGGGAAAATGTGTACCTGCTGTGTGGCAGGGGACCTGGTGACAAAAGACAAGAAAAAGGCCAGGATACTTACTCAATGCCTCCTCTGCCTTCAGGGTTCCCAGGCTTCTGATACCAGTGGAAGTCTGGACATACGAAGACTTACCCTTGGTGGAGGAGGATCAAGTTAAGGAATACTCAAAACAAACTGGGCATACACCATAAAACCAAGTGACCTGATGGGATGTATCCATGAGTGCTAAGGGAACTGTTTGCTGTCACTGTGAGATCATTCTGTTATCTTTGAAGGGTTGTGATGATTAGGGGAGGTTCCTGAGGACTGGAAGAAAACAAATGTCACTTCTATCTTCAGGACAGGCAAGAAGGAGGATTTGAGGAACCTACAGGCTGGTCAACCTCACCTTTTAATCCCTAGGAAGGTGATGAAGCGAATCTGTTCACAAGTCACGCCTGACCAACCTGATAGCCTTCTCTGCAGTGACTAGGTTGGTGGACAGGGGAGGAGTTAGTGGATAATGTTTATCTTGACTTAAGGTGGCTTTTAACACTGTCTCCCATAACATCCCCACTGACAAAGTGATGAAGTACAGCCTAGTAAGTAGACAGTGAGATGGACTGAAAACTGGCAGAACTACTGGGCTCCAAGGGTTCTGATCACTGGAGCAAAGTCCAGCTGGAGGATAGTCACTAGTGGTTTACTCCAGAGTTTGATACTGGAGCTGGTACTGGTTAGTATCTTTATTAGTAACCTGGACGATAAGGCAGATTGCACCCTCAGCAAGTTTTCAGAAGATCGAAATCTTGGAGGGGTGGTTGATGTACCAGGGGCTTTGTCAGGCTGGAGAATGTGGCCAACAGGAATCTAAAGTAGTTCAACAAAGGGAAGTGCAGAGTCCTGCACCTGGAGAGGAGCAACTCCATGCACCAGTAGGTGCTGGACGCCAACTGTCTGGAAAGCAGCTTGACAGAAAAGGACCTGGGCCAGCAATGCACCCTCATGACAAAGGCAAGTAATGTCTTGGGCTGCATTAGGAGGGATGTTGTCAGCAGGTGGAGGGAGGCGATTGTTCCCTTCTACCCGCACCATTGAGACGATACCTGGAGTGCTGTGTCCAGTTCTTGTCAATGTGCATACATACCTGATGGAAGGGAGTAAAGAAGGTGGAGCCAGACCATCCTCAGTGAAAAGCAAGAGGCAATGGGCACAAACTGAAATACAGGAAATTCCATAATTCCATTTAAACGTACGAAGAAGCTGCTTTTTTTTTTTTTTTTTTTTTTTAATGTGAGGGTGGTGAAATACTGGAAAGGGCTGCCCAGAGAGGTTGTGGAGTCTTCCATCCTGGGAGATGCTCAGAACCTGAATGGGAACAGTCCTCAGCAACTTGCTCTAGCAGACCCTGCTCTGAGCAGAGGGTTGGACTGGCTGGTCTCCAGACGCCCCTTCCAACCTCTGCAATTCTCCTGTGATGCTGTGACAGGAGCAAAAATCAGTCAGGAAAAATAGTCTGAGGCAGGTTGTGCGTGGTGGTTTCTGGGGTTTTTTTTGGTGTTTTTAAATTAGATTCATGGTAAACCAGAAATAATAATAAGCCTTGCACCTCTACTTGTCTGGCATATAAATTGCCATAATGGATGCTTTCTAGTCCTGGCAATTTGTTCATCTGTTTAGATTCACATACATCTAGAATTCAAAATGCAAACTGCAGCCATGCGCACATCACCTCTGAAGTTGGCAGTGGCAGTGTAGTAGAGGCTGTGTTGTAATGCTTACCTTAAGGGCCAGGAAAGAGGAAGGTATCATAAAAAGCAATTAGCAAAATGGTATAAGAAGATAAATAAGCATGGTATGTAAATAGCTCTTTAAAGTAGATGCAGTTTCCAGGAGACGGAAGGTAGAAGTTAGCTGAGCTCCATTACCTTAGATTACTAAGTAACTTGCACTGTACCTTACCTTGGAATTGGCCCTGCAATATCCCATAGCACATGCCCCCTTGCTGTGATCTGATTTCATTCCAAGTTTTTCAGATTCAGCTCTAAAATAGTCGATGGCTTGCAATCATTATTGCAAAGCTTCCGCTATATTAGTGCATGGCTCTACTCCTTTTCAACTCATCAGAGTCACTGAGGTGAAGTGCCCTTTTGGCTGGCAAGGGGAGTCGTGTAAAGAGAGAGGGAAACTGCTGAAGGTGGCTATGTTGTCTCAGTTGGAGAGTTCTGCCCTAAAGCAAATCACCATCATCTTCTGAAAAGAGGAAGAGAACAGGACCTACCTCGTGGATTTGTGCACCCTTAACTCTGTGAAAGACAGGTTTAGATCCAGAGTTTCAGGGTGGTATTTTCATTGTTGATAGAACTTGACTTTTAATTCTTCGTTCTCTCTTCTTGTGTACTTCTAGGTTACGGTACAAGGGATATTTTGGAGGTGTAACTGCTCTAACAAGAGATCAGTTTTCCAGGGTGAATGGATTCTCTAACAGCTACTGGGGTTGGGGTGGAGAAGATGACGACCTTCGAATCAGGTAATAAATTCAAAACAGTATTGCAGTGGGGATTTGGAGCGTGAGATGCAGTTCTATGAACAGTTTCCTCTTTGGAAAGGTTAGGCATGCCTGAGACCTGGTCCCCCTCCTGACAGCATTGTTGTTTGGGTGTGGGTTTTTTTTGTTGGTTTGTTTTGGTTTTGTCTCAGCCACACAGTATTTGTATTCTCGCTTGGAAATTGGTTATAAATGAAATAATAAGATTGAAGTCTAGAGCGTGATTTGCTAAAGAGACACACATGTATGAGTTCCAGTACTTTGCAAGAGAGTGGGAGTGTTTTGGTTTTGGTGGGATGGGGTTTTTTTGCATTCATTGACTACTGAGATTTACTCCAAGCAGGGCTTAGTTTGTATGTGGGTGGTGGTGATGATAGTTAAAAGATAGTGAGTAACTTGAATTTTGGAAAGACTGCATGTATGTGCATATGCCTCTTGCTAAAACTAGTTTTGCAGACATGCCTTTCAAAGTAGGAGAAACTTGTTAGTTTGAGAGGTTTAGCGAGACAAAGAAGTCAACAAAACTCTATGTTGATCTTCTGCCCTTTGCCTAGGAGACCTCTAGTCCTGCATTGCTGTTAGTGAAGGAAGGAAGAAAACCAACAACAAAAAACTCCATGACCACCCCACCAGCTCTGCTGGCAGAGCCTGTCGATTTGTAACTTGGGTATACTCTGTCATTCTTAAGTGTTTATCCTTTTCAATTGCTTAAATGTGCCAACAAACATTTGGGGGACATAAAATTCATACCCCTGGTGATACTAAATAATTACATTGCTGAAATCAAGTTTGATAAAGTTAGGAAATGAAAGTTTTCCTCTGTGTCAGTTCAGCAGATTGGTCAGCTGTATCTCAAGAAATCTGAAAGGTCTACCGGTGACATGGACTTCTGTCCCTTGTTAATCACAATTTTTTTACTTTCTCCCTACCCCTAGCTAGAGACACCAACTTCTCTGTGACCTCTTGGGAGCTGGCTTTTATAGTGCTAGGGGGTGGCTTGGTACCACCTTATTCCCCAGCTTCCTGGGAAGTGTCACAGTTAATGAGCGAACAAAGGTGATAGTGGTGTTCTTTCAAATGTTCCTGTGGGCAGCAGATCAGCAGGATTTACCGAGGGTCTCTGCAATGTTTGCAAGTGGCTGTAATCAAAAGTGATGCTTGCTTGTGTGTGGCACCTTATAACTTTGTAGCTTTTGTGGTCTTGGTGTGGAAACCAATTCGTGTGACCCAGAGTGCACACTGCAACTGGACTTGGCTCATGCCTGTCCCCCTGGGCAGATCTCCGACCGCGCTGGTTACAGAGTTTGTGGTGGGTAGGTAATTGGAAGTGTGCTGTCTCGGTGGGTGGTTGTACGGAGAGATCTTCGCAGCCTTCCCGTGCAAAGACAGCAGATGGCAGCAACCCCTTCGGTATCTTCAAGAACTTTGGGCTGGAGCGCTCTTGGGTCCTACTGTTTTGCCTCTATGCTAAATGTGATGGTCTCTTTTGGGCCCCTTCCTAAGGTGCGCATCACAAAGAAACTTTTCAGATCGTTTGTTGTATTTGTTTGATAATATACGGCTACAAACAGTCACTGGAAAGCTGAAGGGCTCCATTTCTTCCATTCTTGGTTTCCTATTGCTCTTTCAGCTGCTGTGACTAGCAAAGACCTGGGCTATTCCTTAATTCCATTGTCATGAAGTTAACCCTTTCTGTTGACAGAGCAAAATTGTTGTGCTCTGCAGACATTTAAGGCCAAAAGCTCCAATCAAGTGCCTGATGTCAGACACTTAAATCCATGCATGGGGCTCAGTGTTTCTGGCACTGTTCTCAGCAAATTTTCTTCACGTCCACAAATAAAAATTTTGCAGCTGTCTGCCAACTATTAAAAAAGAAAACAAGCTTTTTTTCGAGTGGAGAACTATCAAGTATAGGGGCTTTATTGCAGGAGTTGAGATGAACTTGTTGCAAAACATGTGGAATTTTGCTATAGACCTCCTAGGTTTAATATAGAGCACTAAAAACTAGACAAGACAATACTAATTTAAATGTAATCTGTTGTATATAACGTGTGCTTAAAGCTCTGTATGATCTCTACTGTAGTAGCTATCTGCTGCTGTTCAAAAGAAATGGGTATCTGTCACCCTACTGGACCTGTTCTCCAGAAACACAACTCTAAGCCCCATTTCTCTGGCAAAATGGGTTGTGGAAGAGATGAAGATGAGTTTTCTACAGTTCTTTGTGCTTGCTTTGATGGCATCTAGAAGAGACGAAGTCTCCAAATGTTGGGTTTTTTCCTTAAGAGCTTGTTTATAGGTGATGTCTTGCTCATGGCACTATTGTTTCTTCCAGGGTTGAGATGCAGAAGATGAGCGTGGTGAGGCCGTCTGCTGATGTAGCCAGATACACGATGATCTTCCACAAACGAGATCATGGTAATGAGGAGAATGGAGAAAGGTGAGTCCAGAACAGTGTTCCATCTTGCATTGTCTTGGTATGTGGCTAGGAGCCAGGCACCTGGGGGCCAAGTTCTTTGCTCTAGGCCAAACAGGCATTTTGTGGTGCCCAGAGGCTCTGGGGGACACCCCTGTGACACCACTGTTCACAGCTGGCAGCTGTTTTTCTGTACATGAGATCAGCCTAGAATTGACTGGGTGGTGTGCCTTAGAAACTTCCAAAGTTATAGTTTATATAGATGTGATTTGAGCATATGATTTCAGAGATTAAATCAAAGGACTCCTTTCCCCGTGTCTGATTGTTCATGCTGAGGACAGGAAAAGCATGACTTTTATGTTCCCAGTAGATACAGAACAGCTGTAACTCTGCCTCTAAGTTTACTAGTAGTGGGAGAGAGCTCAAAACTTCTCTCCTATGCGTGTCAGTGAAGATTTTCTCCTCTTTGTCCTCAGGATGAAGCTCCTGCGTCAGGTGTCCAGAACATGGAAAACAGATGGGCTGAACTCTTGTTCATATAAACTGCTCTCAGTGGAACATAACCCTTTATACATCAACATCACAGTGGATTTTGGCACGGAGCTGAAGACCTCCTAAGGGCAAACATCACATGGGTTATAGGACATGGCAACACCTTCTCTTTGTGGTTGCTCTTACAGCAGATGACTCCTGGCACTCTGCTTGATAGAGTACTTTAGTAGCACAGAAGAAAGTTTTTCTTCACAGCATCTAATTGGTTGGTTGAGAATTGCCTTTTGTGAGGACTGGAGATACAAACTGACCTAAGGGACAGGTCCTCATGTTCTTCTATGCACTCCCTGCTGGGACATTTGCAAAAGTGTCCTTGTTTGGGCTGGTCCAGTGGAAGGACTTGAACTAAGTCTCCTGAAAAAAAAATTTTGTTCTTGCAACTATTCCTAAACTACTTTTTTTGTTGTAGGGGAAAGGCAGCCTAGCACTGCCAAGACTTCCTTTCAAAAGGAACAGGCCAGTCTTTTCTCATTACAAGCGCAAGAATTCTTCACCAACTACAAAGTTGCTGAGAAAAGCTAATTTTTCCAGCCTGAGGAAAAACTGCTTATGTGTGAGGGAAGGGCAATAAGGGTAATAGGTGAGATGTTAAAAATCTCTCAATAAATACATTCCACTGAATTCAGAAGCTTCTCTTGTCCTTCATGAGCTCAGCTCACCCTGCTGTGGGACTGCTGAAGCGTCCTGTGGCAAAATGAAAGTCTCGGTTCTGCAGGAGGCTGTGTGTTATTCTGGAGAGATCTGGAAGGAAATGCAGTGGCCAACTATGTCAGATGGAAAGAAATTACTGTCTATAGTGTTAGCAGACTGCATATTTGTATATATACCCAGGCCATTATTATTTGTGGGTTTTTTTAGAAGATTGGTCAAGGCCTGTAGTTAACTAGTTGTTCTGGTATGCTGCAGCATTTCTGCTGAAATCTTCATTAGAACACTTTCCTTTCTGCATTATACCCAACTGTCCTTATACCTGCTTGTTGGATATGCATCCCTTGCAGGCAGAGGTGAAGCCAGGGTTCGGAGAGTTTCTTTGAGGACACAATACATGAAGAATTACAAGACAAAAGGAACTTCTGCTTACTATAATATTGAAGAATGGTTCTCTAGCTGGTTGACACATTATTCCAACTGTAGAGAAGGATGAAGCTTTAAATAAATTCTTAGGTGTTAGTGGGATAGATGCAGCTTTTCAGTGAACAGGGAATTTTAGTATCTACCAGTAACAAGCAAAAATACCCTCTGCCATCCTTGCAAAATAATTGGACCTGGTAGGCAGTGCTACTGACTGACTTTTCTGTAATCTTTCTTTCTCTGTAAAGGGAAGGTCTCGGGCAGACTGTGTCAGACTCGTAGTCAGATAAGTACAAATGCATTCCTGCCAGGGTCACAGCTCCCCTGTTGACACATTTGACTTAGTTTTTCCTTTAGTATTCATTTCTCAGAAGTAGTATATGTTGAAGACAGATCAGCCTGGAAAGATAATTAATGTTTGAGCATCAGCTGAAATACTAGATTATTTTCCTACTCTGAGCAGGAGGTTAGACTAGGTGACAGCCTCAGGTCCCATTCAGCCTGAATTACTTACAGCTACAATAAAAACATCTAAACACCAATAGATCAGGCCAGAAAAAAACCCCAGGGTTTTGTCCAGTATCAGGGCAACTTTCTCCTTTATTATACCTTATTAAATATTCTAGAAAATCTTAACGCAAACACATAACTCAATTTATTTTACTCAAATTCACAAAAGATATTTACAGAACTGTAACTGGCTTCAACACTTTCTCAAAATGCAGCACTCCAGAGGCCTGTCTGACAGAATGGCTTGCATCCCAGTTAACACTTAAGTACTAAGTAGGACAGAGCTATCCACCTATGGAACAAGGGTTCCAGAAAACTTGGGTCAGCTTGCTGACCATGAGGCTGGGAGGTGGGTCTGGCTCAGTAGTTAGTTTTACAGTGCTTTGACAACTTTTACAGTAAGCCACAGCCTGTTTATTAGCTATCATACCCTATTCCTAAAGCCTTTTCTTCTAAATCTTAAACAGTCAGAAGAAAAGTGAAATGCATGACAGACAAAAGGATTAGTCTCAGGTGGTGCAGACTCCACAACAGGAGGTAGAGGCTGAATGCCCAGATGCATGCTGCTGGGCTGAGGCCTAAACTCTGCTTTTGTTTTCATTCCCTTAAGAAAATGGGGGAACATATCCAATGTCCACAGTGATGTTGGTATAAAGAGGATGCTTTGTCCTGGAAAGGAGCTTGAACTCTAATGAATTCATTCCATCATCCTTCCATGTTTTTCTGGTGTTGTGTCGGGAAGCAGGCCTGAAGAAGGAAGAATACCTGCAGTTAGACAGGAGAACAAGGGTGATGTTTGCAGCTGAAGCTGCAGAAGAAACAGACTTCCAGAGGGGGCAAGGGCTGAGCAGATGAAAGCTGCTAGCAGGAAAGCCCAAAGAAAATTCTTCTCACATAATACAGACTAGAGAGAAGGCATTTTATAAAACTAAATAGATTAGAGTAAGTTCATGCTGAGTATTCTAGACAAGGACAATTTGGACTGGAACCTAATCAGACAGGGAGACCAGTGAGGTGGCAATGAGAGTCTGCAAAAAAAACCAAGAAACTGGCAGCAGCTTAGAGAGACTTGGGAGTGCAACACAGGCTTGCAGCAACAGTGTACATAGACTGCTGTAGGTAGGTTTTAAGACAGGGTTGTTATGGAAACCTGAGTTTTGAGATAACAGAGGGAAAGCCTGCACTGTCAGTATAAGAAGCCTCCACCACACTTGACCAAACACCCTCCTCCAGCTCTTTTATGTAAAACTGGGGCTTTGCTAAGGTGTCATAGCACCTTCCTCATGTCTTCAAACTAGAATGCTGCTTTCTGCTATTTTAATGGCACACTGTAAATCCACACAGATTGAAGAACAAGTTTTTATTATAGGGAAGTTGTAACAAAGTGCCTCTGCAAACTGAAATCTCCCTATTTACAAGACAGGCAGTATTTTTTTAGAAGTTTTATTCCCTGAATAATTTGATGCTTAAGTCTGAAATGCGTTAGCTTCCTAGCTAATACATGTCTTTAACAATAGGAAAAAAAGTAGGAAAGTAGGAGAAACCCTTTAAATGCAGAAACAGGAGCAGAATGATTCAGTTGAAAGTGACTAGGAGCCTTCTTTAAATAGCCACATTAAAGCAGAAAAACAAGCAGTGGCATTAGGTATACTTACTGCCTGTGTTGAGGAAAATGATGGTAAGTCAACCTGCCACAAGGCAAAGAGTAGCCTCCTACTGCCCCCCCTCTAGAACAGTTACCTTCTCCAAGGCTCTTGTGTCTCTGTCTCTTCATTGTAGTCCATCACTTTGTAGCGTCCAAGGTGAGGTGATGTCCGCACTATTTTCATTCCTGCTAACTGAATCCTTTAAAACAACAAACAAAATGTTTGCTTAGGCATAAAGATGCCATTTCTAGGCTCAGTTATAGGGAAGTTCAAAGTCAGAGATGATTTTCAGTGTTAATGCAATCAAAGCAAAATGCAGATGCTGAAGGGAGTGAGTTTATCACCACAGTGCCACATTATCTTTAGCAGGTTCTAACCAGGCTTGGGCTAGAAAGTGCCCAGCTGCAGCACGCTTCAACAGGGTACAGAGAGGATTATAACAAGCAGGGAATGAAAGACAGCATACAGAGCATTCAAGAGCAATTCTGTTGAATCTGACAGTTGAGCATTATTTTCACTTCCTTGTAAAAGCAGAGCTTTTACTGCCTAGAGGTCCATTACCTAAACTTAAAAAACAAAACCAAAACAAACTTGCAGTTTCTGAAAGGAAGCCAGTCCTGAGTTTCAGATCCAGATTAAGCCTCTCTCTGTTCTTTGAGAAGTGCCATTCATTCAGAGGACTGGTTTCATAAAAGATTAATGATAAATTCAGGCACTAGGCAAAAAAATATGAGCTGCTCAGCTGTAGGACAGTTACGTAAGAAAAGTGAAGTGAAGGCTCAGAATTCCAGAACAGAGCCCCTAAAACCAGCATTTTGGGTGACTTTCAAGCAACCCATTGCTGACGGCATCCATGTTAGTTTACCAATGAAAGGTGCCTGTAATAGTGCTAGGGCTAGCAAACCTCTGTTATCACAGGGCAGCTCTTACATGCAGAGAAAATTCCTGTGAATGTAAGAATGAATGTTTGCTCAACTGAGGTTATCTAACTGGCATGTTTGCAATATTTGATTCCCTTCTATTGAGATCTGGTACAGCAGCAAGCTGCACTGAAGCAGGAATGCTATAAAGCTGAAAGAGGCTGCAGAACTGAAAATATTAGTCTAGAGCCATCAGATGATTTACAACACTTTTTGACAGCACGACTAACTATTACTTCAGACTGAGTTTTAGACAAGGTTTGTTGTTTTCTAAACATAAGCTTATTGCACATTCAATCAAAAAGACAAGAAAAAGCAAGAACACTAAACTAGCTTTGCTGTTACAGTTTTTGCATTGCAAGATTAAACTAAAACCATATGAAACAGTTAATACATTCACTTACTGTTAAGAAGAACCCAACATTATTAACTACAGGAAAGTCTGTTAACACGTAAGTGGTTCCAATTACAGTAGTGTTTTCTTCCAATAAAAGGTAGATCTTGGTGTTTGCTAGGACTAAATTATAGAGTACTGCAGTCTGCCAACTCAAAAGTAGCAGCCAGCAAGTTTTTTCACTAACTCTGCTTTAATAAGCAGTATCCTAGCAAAAAAATTATTTACAGAGGACTTTTTTTTTTTTGGGGGGGGGGGGGGGGGGGGGGGAACGACACAGACACGACACACATTTCAATGTCCAATTTCAAATGCTAATTAATTTTGTTGCTACAGGGTAAGAAGTGCTTGAGCACTTCCTAAAATCCAAATCCCAGTAGGTGCATCAAGCTGGCCATTCAAAAACAGCCAGCTCATTCCTAACTTCTGCAGGTTGAGACTTCAGTATGCAAATAAATCATTAACAGGCCCTGGTCATGGCCTCCATGTACCTATGGGCCAGAACACTGCTAATCATTAGTATAAGTTTTCAGAGAAACAACACGTGATTTACTTCCCTTCAAGAAAGGGCTGTTTTGGGATCTACAAAACCTACTTGCCTTAAGAGATTTCTGTAAGGAAGTGCACTCCTATGCATAGCTGGCATGACTCTTTACCACTGGTACGGAAAACCACATTAATTGCCTAAGCTGTCCTAAGAACAGCTGAATAGACCCGGCATTGTAGTGTTTGATTTAAAGATCTACTTTCCTAGCACTCCATTCCTTTAGTAAATGCTGAATCTCTAAACAATCATACACTCTGTTAGCTTTCTCTGAAAGGAAAAGGAGGAATTCTATGTTAGAAAATCTGACTTTGAATTCCCAGAAGAATATTGCTTTGTAAAAACTCCTACAGTCCTCGAACAGAACATTCCACCAAAACTGTGTAACTTGTCACACTGTGCAAGACCAAAAAACACACAAGGCCTTTATTGTCAGTTTAGTTTTATAAAGTCCCCATGAGCTTGCCTCAGTGCAGGATGATGAAGGCGCACAGTGCAGCTACAAAGCTGCATAAGGAAGCTACAGCCATGATTTTGTACTTGAAGAATTCACATTAAGCAGCGCACCTGGAACTAAACTCATTGTATTCACTTCTATAGCATGCTGCTGCCATGGCAACTGAAGTACAAGAAAAAAACATCAGATCTTGCTGTCACTGACTCACAATAGTACACAGGCTTCTCCATCACCCAGCACTGAAGACAGAAGTTAGAATTCCTTGTGTTCCTTAATTCCAAGTATTAGTGATTGGGTAATACTTGGAGCAACCTAGATGCACTTAACATAACTTAAATTCCCAACTGTCTCAGAAATAAGAAGTACCTTCTTGGTTTTCTTATTTGTAAAGCTTGCAGATTCCTTCCTTCCCTTGGGGCTGTTCATGTCAATGGAGTCACTTGTCAACTACTGGTGGTTCTAACCCCTTGGATGCACTCCAGAGCGACTGAAGGCACAAGGATGTGAAGTAACATTCTGCCCTCCAGAGTCTGAGGAAACCATTGTCCTCCCAGCACACAATGACTGGATTCATAGATTCGGAGCACCTTCTGACAGAACCATTCCCAATGCCAACAACATTTTGGATCATAATGATACTGCAAGCACATTAAGGAACAACATCTTAGTTCCTTTCTTAGTGTAATGCTACATGTTTCGCTAGCCAGCTTAGTTCTATTTTAAGCCTGTCCCGTGCATCAGTACCTTGTGGCAATGTCATCATTTTCACCACCACTGCCCCAGTATGTGTTTGGAAACCCATTCATCTTCATGTAATGTTCTGGAGTCAGAGCAGATACACCCCCAAAAAAGGACTTATATGGCAGACTAAAAGAAAAAAAAAAAAGACAAAAAAAAGCATCAATATTGAAGGCTTATGCCAGTCCTCTATAAACTAACAACATGATCCAAGTCACACATACATTAATTGCATACCATACAGACACTGTCATTACAAAGCCAAAACCCAAAATACCAAAACCCATGTAATTCCTATCGTGTTCCATCCCCCGCATAGTTCCCCTCATTTCTCCCGCCCCGCCAGTAGACCGAAGTAAAGCTGGTTTTGAAATTCACATCTTGGGTCAGTTCAAAATACCTGCATCCTATCACACATCTTCCACATGATCCAGTAATTCCCACCCTATACTTTCATTCTGGAAGGAAAGGCAAACAGAAATCTGCCAGTCATTTGCCAGACTGAGCCAACAGTGGAACAGGGAACTGCAGGAAAGGAACTGCTCAAGATTGCATGCTTAGGCCAAGAATACCTTGTTCTGGGGAAGTCACTACTGCAAAACTAACAAACAGAAAACCTCTTAAAGGTTGTATCTTTCACTGTCCCCATTCATACTTTCTGCGCAGAAAGTGAACCCATTAGAATATATACATCCAAAGCTAATGGAGGCACTTACGCGTACTGAAACTTATCCATGGCACTAGCCATATGCTTGGGATAGTATTCATCGCAAACATACAGATTATAATCATTCTCAGGTACTAGGTCGACATCATGCAGGAGAAGGCAGTCCCAGTCTTCATCCTTCAGGGCTTCCCGGACACCAACGTTAAGCAGCTTTGCTCGGTTAAATGTACCATTCCCCACCTGTGAAAGAAAACCTACATTTCTTCACCAAAACAAAGACAGTAACTCAATTAAAATTTATGCTAGTAAAAAAACCTTATTCAATTGAATAACACTGGAATGAATCAACACTGTTGATCAATCCTCAGGTGTACATCTGCACATCAACACTTTTGCCCGTACTACCGCTTATTAAAGCTTAGAAATGAGCAAAAAAGATCTTGGTTGAACAAAATAGCTTTTTCTCCTACCCAAGCAACTATCAGTTTTAATTAATGAATCCAAAACTTGCTCTCACCACTGATCTTTTGCAACACCTGTCCATGTTAGTTAAAAATGGCTGTTTGACCTGCATAGGCTGCCCCACAGCAGGGTCAAGCCAGATGTTTATATCTGATACAGACTAAAAATATCCAACTTCACCTTACCATTTAGTCTCAGCAGTTTCACTCAGCAGCCACACTGACAAGCTACAGACAAACCACATTCAACTCTCGAACAGCTGGAAATACAAGTTACCACTTAATGACAACTTTATCCCTCTAGAAGGAAAAAAAAGCAGAACCAATCAATAGCAGAATTATGATCTTGACAAGTGGTATATTGCAATCATTAGGACCCATGGAGACAGGACAGCATGTAACTGACCTGCTCTGAACCCATGCATAAAACCGTACTTCCACATGAGAAGATTCACATTTCTTGGTCAGAACCTAACCCTTAACTGGGAAGCTCAGCTACACTACCAGGCACATCCGAGTTAGATTTACCTGCTGAATCAAGTAAATACTGTAACAGAGCTGCTGGCGCTGCAAGAAAGGATGAATATAGTAGAGAAGATGGTGAAGGTACTTCTTCTGGTTCCTGTAGGCTACAAGGATGGCTGATTTGTAGCGGGCCAAGCAGTGAGGTGGTCTGTAGCGGCCACCAGACTGAACAAAAGGATTTTTTTTGATGATCATTCTCTCACTAGGGAGCACCCTGAAGGTGACAGTTAACGGACCAACTGTAAAAGAGAGACAGAAAAAAGGAAAAAAAAAAAAGGTAAGATCAGTGATGCTTCTCAACCTTCATTCCAGCTTATCAGATTAGTTACGTATGTTTACTACTTAAGACACCAGCCCTACCCTAGCACAGAACAGTTAACAATGCCACGTGACGTGCCCACATGGTGAATCCCACCACTGCCTGCTGGTCACCTCCCCACAGCTCCACACTGAGGGGTGCCAGGCTCAGCACCAGGCTGGCAGGTGGCCTGCCAGAGAGGCATCCCGAGTCCTGGCACAGCCAGCAAGCCTCACCGGGCTCTTGCACAGCTTGCTTTTTCCTGGTATTGGCTCCCTACTACACAAGCAAATGTCTGTCTTGCGTTGCTTAGATGGGATCCTTGAATAACTGCATTCACTGTAAGAATAGTGCTGAAAATGAATCAAAATGAACAGGCATATCTGCTTTTGCTACCCATGTGGAAAAAGTCTCTAAGCCTCTTTTAGAGGAGATTCAAGAACAAAGATGTCCAAAAGGATATTCAGCAGGTTGGGGGAGAAATAGTTTATAGCATGGATGAATACAAACACTGTAGGAAATGTTAGCTTTATCGTAAAAAAGTTTCAAGTTCAATTTGATGTTATAATCATATGGCACCAGGGCACATGATACACTGTGATAAACAGGCAGTACTTCAAAATTTTGGAAGAAGCAGATGACAGAACTGAGAAGGAAGAAGAGAGATGTTACATATTTTCAGGAACAGGTGTGGGGTAGCAAAAGAAACCATATGATAGTTCCTCTACTCAGCACCTTGATTTTAAATGCAAAACATATCCAGTATGTTTAACAGTTTTTACCTAATTAAAAAAAAATTCTGCATTTTTATCTGAGTTCTTACATTCTTCTGATGGAAAAAGCTTGACAAGTCACAAGTAAGAAAGAATCAGTATAAAGCATCAAACACTATTTTAACACAAGTCTCGTATTGTAACAATATGAACAAACAAATTCTACAATTCTTTAAATGCCTATCCTTCTGGGTAGTGAGAAAAGGCTCCAGAACTAGCAGAAGAGTTGTATTTATACACAAATCAGTGTGTCTAAATGGTTTCCGACCATTATCAACCTCTAAGGAAATAAAGCACAAATAAGAACAAGATTAAAATCTATTACTTAAAAGGAAGAAACCTTTACCTAAATCACTATTAAAAGCTGACAATTTCAAATGATGGATTTAAGCAGGACCAACAATTCTCTGCAGGTCATGCTATCCAAAGACAAAATATTTTTTTGCACCAGAAGCCTGCGAGGCAAGTTGTTGGGTTTTGGTTTGGTTTGGGTTTTTAAATAGCTATAGATAAGTTTTTCTTTTCCTTCCAAGCTCACAGTTAATCTATTGCTATCTTAAAGCAAATTTTCAGTATCTTGTAAGTAAAACTCCCTCTTAAACCACCAAAATAAATTATTCTCTCAAAAAATTTCTGATAGTGAAGCCTGAGAGAGAAAGAGCAAATATTTAGGCCTGGTGTTCAGTAGCTTTCATTTGAGCAGGGAAAGGTATGGGTGTGTCTTAAGTCTAATTAAATATTTAAGCAGGTGAGTCCAGAAGATACTTCTAATAGCCCATCCTACATTCAAGTCTCTGCTACAATTCTAAACAAAAAAATTGAGCCTGCGTTTACCCCACATCCTGTTTAACTGACACAGAAGGGAGCAACAGCCCTCCACTGTTTTGTTTGCATTTTTTTGAGCACTAACAAGGCTTAGGGACTAAATTTGGCATAAGATTCAAGCTGTCCATTCAGAACTGGGAAACATTTTGCTAGTATGTGGAAATTGGTATACAGCACATTTCTGATGGGCAAACCTATATACTCGGTAAGTGTCTCCTTTTCCTCCTCGAGGAACATGCATAATGGCTTTCCTGAAGGTCGGTCTGAACAGCCATTGATCCCATTCCTCACACCATCAAAAAAGTCTAGCCACTGGGAATCCCACTTCATGGTTTGTTTTTGTGTGCCAGTTGTTTTTTTTGTTTTTAAAAGGAAAACATGAATTTTGCTTGTCAGCAAGATCTTGCAATAGCTGACTCAAGTCACTTTTCAATCTTTCCCTAAGTATCTAAAACACAGGGGGAATTTGATTTTGACTGTGTTACCCCCAGTATGGAGTACATTGCCATACCTTTGTGCCTGAAACAGAAGAGTAGTTCTTCCGAGAATCACGCTGTGGGCCCATGAATCTAGGTCACGTTTATTGTTAAGATTTTATGATGTTTTTACCTACTTCTATGCAGACAGTTCCCTGTTCTGCCTTTAAAACCACCACATTTCAGTCCCACATTGTTTTTAACCTGAAATTTGTACCGCTTTTTAGATTTATGAACTCCCTGATTATCAGATCTTTTAACTAAAGCACCATTAACCACCGATTTGATGACAACTGGAGCTTGCGAGAGAAATATTATATTCAGATTGGATTTCAACTCCAGATCATTGCTCCATGGAAAATGTAAGGAAGGGAATTAATCCCTTTTGTTCTCCTACAAAGGCAGGGTTTTGTTTTCTATAATATAATCGTGGCTTTTTGTATTGCAGAGTAAGATTCTGTAGCAATAATCCTCAAATTCAAAAAAAATCAAATCTAAATTTGAACATAAGGGTATGAGTAAGATAATGTGCAATAGTTTCACTCCTGTTATCTCCTTCCATACCCAAGCATATGATTCATGAGGGTAATATCTGCATTTTTCAGGTTTTTCAAGATGTCATGTTCTCCCGAGCTGCCTGGCTCCATACCTCAAACAACTCAGCTCAGAAACTCAATCTAGTATATGCCAAGGGAACACAGAAAAATAAGTTAGTCTGTGACTTATATCCCCAAAACCTCTGGCTGCCCAACACTCCTTGGCTACAAGCTAAATTCTGTCTCTCAGGTCTCCTTCCTGCCCAACTGACAAAAGGGTAATGCACTGTAATCCAATTAAATCCTAGATGTGAACAGAGCAGCTGCAGGCTGGACCAAATAGGGAAAAATAAAACTGCTAAAGCGCAGCTTTGGGAAAGGAGGAAAAGCCCATCTTAGACACGCTAAAAAGGACAGGATCCCAATTCAGACAAAGTACAGAATCAACACCTTGAAGTGTCCAAGCAATTTCTTTGTAGCCCAGTTCCTCATTTCTTTCCATGCCTGTACCATCACATGGAGTGTGTTTAATTAATATGAAACTTTACCATGTAGAGTTGAAACTCACAATTCCCTGTCTGTATTAGATGGTACCAGTGACAGCGTACTCCCTGCTTGCTTTACTTTCTAGGCAACTATCAAGGGGATCTATTGATTTTGACCAGATCTATCCCATCTTAAGAAAGAAACTACATGACCTCTAAGCTCCTTGCTACGCATTTAGAGTTAGCAGCTATAATTACCGAGTTCAAGCAGAATAAGCAGAACTTACAGAAGCTAAACAAACAGGAACAGTAGCATGGATGAATACCTGACTGAGAAAGTGCAGCACCACACACTACGTTAATAGAGTCATATTTGTATAATTCTACCACTGTTTGAATGAAAGGAGAAAAAAAAAAAAAACATCCCACAGACCAACAGCCTTAATTTAAGCACCAGTTTCTCATGACAGAATACAAAACTGCCTCAACTGCAGCTCAAAATAAATCTCAGCATTACCATCTTTTAACTTCTCTTTAAATCCAAGAGAAGAAACTCTAGTAGGAGAGCATCCATTAGAAAATGCAGCAGGAGCTACTCATTACCACAACAGATGGTCACACTCATGAAAAGGTTATGACAGACAGGAGTGAAAGGGAGTAACAACTATAAGAAAGGCTTGGGGAAAAAAAAAAATCTTCCATAGCATGACCATATTTAAAACAGCACAGTTACAGACAGAACTTTCAACTATTAAAGTCCTCAAGGGCCAAACCAACTCATTCAGCACAAACCATGCATGAAGTAAAGTACCTCTTTAAACAAAAATAAAAACCTGAGTCTTCTAGCAGCTTCCTCCTTGTAGGAGGAAAAGATGAACTGAAACAAACAACACATTTTGCATGCAATGGGAGAAAGTCAGATTTTGAATTTAAATGCTACTTCATTAAGTTTGAATAAGCACAAGTCTAGCATATAAACACTTTGCTTGTTCCAAAAACAAATAAGGAGGAAACAGACAACTGGTTATTTACATAAAAACTTTAACCTTTAAGGGAACTTGAGTAATTTATTCACAATATTAATGAAGACACTGAGTATCTAGTACACTATTTTTCAAGTTGTCAGTCACAAAAAGTTCAATGGATGCTCTAAGCGCTAAAAAGGTAACTTTAGCCAGCAAGAGCCTAATTCCGCCAAGGCAGAGATGTTTAGGAATTATATTCTTACTCCACAGCCCTGGAAGAACCAAGATGCTGTAGATCCAGGAGGTAGGAAAAAGATAAGCTGCAAGCTGATCTTACATTCTAAACAGTTACTGAAATTATCTACTATATACATAAGTGGAAAAAGTGCTGCACTTCATAAAAGCCCTGATGCAGAAACCATTCAAGCCATTTGGCATTCTTCCAGTTACTTTAACACACTTTGGAGTGGACACAGTGACTTATTACCAGCTCTGAATTGCAGACTGGAGTCCTCAAGAATTGATTTCAAATCTCATTTAATGGAGTTTATGAAATTAATATTAAAAGGCATCATTCTCTCTGATATAACACTTCCAAGAGAGATCAGTCCCATAAGAGAAGATGATAACAACCAATCAAGACATTTATAAAGTATTTATATATCTATTCATATGTGCCCATTACATGCAAAACAAAGGGCAAGTACCTTGCAGAGTAGCATGCATTTCTCAAGGGGAAAAAAAAAAAAACAAACCAAAACCAAGAACACCCAGAAGAGGCTGGCATATAGGAACACCAGAACAAATAATTTACTACTTTAAATATTTAAAGGGAAATATCACCAAGTTAAGTTGTAGCAGAGCACTCCTTTTTCTTAAGCTGAATCTGTATCAATGCTCCGAATGATTTGTTTCACAGCAACAATGCTTCATATGCTCAACTCCAAGCTTTTATGCAGCAAAACTTCCATGATTACTTTGCCTCGTGTTTTTTTTTCTTCCAGTCAACTTTACTGTTTGTTTCTGTCTGTAATTAACATGTTTTTCTTTTTAGCTCTGAAGTACCACATGCAGGCCAATCCCCTCTGTTCTCAGCACTCTCAGGACTGGGCAGAAGAAGGTGTTAAAAAGATTTCACAGCTCTAAGAGCACTGATTAGTATAATTTCACTCTGTGTCTGCCGCCTCCATATACATCACCACTCTTGCTTATCTGATGGTTTGCAGGCAAGCTGCACAGAACCACACCTAGGTTGGTTTGATTTTCTTTTGAGACCAAAGTTTTCTCATTTAACTCTTTTCAGGACAGCAGATTCTCATCAGTAGTGGAGACAAGCAGGGTGCAGGCATGTTTCTGCTGTGCTTTTTCAAATAAAACAATTAAGTTGGAAACATAGAATTGTAGCTTCCCAAAAGAACTGATATGCTGTAGCTAGCGATGAACAGAGACTGCACTAAGACTACTACAACTGGCACCTGTGCAAAAAGGCTCTGTACTATTAGTATTTCAGTATTTACTTAGTAGAGCTGTTTCCAAGGGAAATGCCAAAGCATGTACCCAAAAGTTACATACAATTTCAACATACATACTGCATATATTTAATTTAACTTCAGCAACAGAGGAAGGAAGAAAACTTCCCAAAAGAGCAAGCATCATTATGAAGACTGCAGTCTAAAAAGGCTCATCCAAAGTGTCCCTGCAGAGTTCTCCAACCTCAGTAAGCAACTTGACACAAGAGTAACCACAGCACTAGCTTTCAACAATACTTCCACCTGTGAACCAAGGTCAGCCAGTTGCTCTTACTGTGCTCCACGTGCGGTGATCAGCTTTCCTAGAACAGCAGGGCAACTACTAAGTAGTACTCCCAGAGTAGTTATATGCAAGACTTAGATGTGCAGAAACCCGTGCAGTACGGAAAACCAGATGAGCATAACTTACTACGCAGTACTCTAAGAAGTAGGCATCCCCAAACCAGCTGTAAGTGCATGCTTACAGAACTCATCCATTCTCAGCTAGCTGAGCGGAACCAATTCACTGTTACCAGAGACGTACCACTTCACTACCAACAAACTTGTTTTATGGCTTTGACTTTGTATTTACTTAAAGTTTCTCAACTGTTTTAGCACTGCAGTTGTTGGATTAATGCTGCCTTTAGGCTCAGCTCTAATTTGGACCTAGTGTAAATACAAATTAACCTGTGACCAAACTTCTAAGTCTAACGGAGAAGTTTCTACGTCTAAAGGACGCATAACAATAATAGGCCAAAAAGATCACCATGAAGAGCAAGGTGCCAAGCTACATTCTCATACAAACGATATTTAAAGCCAACTTAATCAATGTATATTGAACTACAGGCTTGATATAAGGCTGAGACAAAGAACCCAGGAGTTACAGTGAGTCAGAGATCAAAATTATGCAGTTACCAATCGTTGGCACATTTTATACAGGCCCACCAAGAAAAAACTAACTTGGTGTTAACACCATGCACTGTTTTCACTCTTGTTATACAAACTCCATGTAGCCAAATCCTTAATACTGGAAGTTTTTGGATCAGTAAAATACTTTTTGTCATATAACTAACAAAATGAGTTAACACAAGAAAATTTTGCCAGGGTAAGTACTACATCAGTATACCACTTTTAAAGTGGAAAAGTTTGAGAAATACACAACTTAGATTTACAAAGTGTTCAGTGTTATCACGTACCAAAGCAGCTATTTCAAATGCTACCAGTTTATACCTACCAAATATTGGCGACTGCACTGAGCAATACGGCATTGCTTCTTCATTAGGAGCTTGGGTAAACAAGCTGAGGTTTGTATACACATCATGAGTTTTCGAGTAATCCACAATCTGATGCGAGTCTAAAAACCCACGAAACACATTTGAAGGTCCACCCCGGTAGAGTATCAGGATAAATATTGCTTGGAAGACAAACAGAAACAGCAGAAAACAAGGGTTTTCGACACGAGAGAGGGACATAGCTTTTAGCCCATGCTCTGGAATCAGACCGGTGAGGAGTTCTAACTGCCTTCCACGAGCTGCTGTTTCATGCGCAGGGCTACATCGCTGCACACGGAAGACCTCCTCCTCCTCCTCCTCCTCCGCTTCAAACTTTCTGAGGCGGGAGCCTGCTCTTCTAGCACGGCTTCGTCAGGACACTGCGAGCCAAACCAGCCCTTCCCGCTACAAGCTCTGCAAGCCGGACTGAAGGCGAGAAAAAGCCGTTCAAGCCCACGCAGAGCAGAAGAGCCACGGGGGCAGCGGCACCGGAGCCGGGCAGGCGGCAGCACAGGCACAGCGGCCGCCCTCCCGCTCCCTTACGCCTATCCCCGCCGGACAGGCTCTCTGAGGCAGGGGCAACCGCGGGAAGCACGGCTCCGGGAGAGGACCGCACGCCCGGGGGCAGAGCGGCACCCGGCCGGCGGGGGTAGGCTCGCCTGTAAGCCCCCCGGAGGCTCCCGGCAGCCCGACCTTCCCCCGCTCCGCCCCAGCCCGGGCTGAGGAAGCCAGAGCCCTCACCCCGCCACAGCGCGGGCGGCGGCGCGGCCGTTTCCGCCCAACCGTCACGCAACCGCCACCGCGGCCACGCCCCGCGCCCGTCGTTTGCATGCGGAGGAGCCCGTGCGCACCCCTCCCGCTTTCCGGCGAGACTACAGCTCCCGGCGTGCAAAGCGGGGCGGGGCGGGGCCCGGCCGGGCTGCGGCGCCGCGCGGCATGCTGGGAGATGTAGTCCCCGGGCTCCCTCAGTGCCCGGCGCTGCCGCGGCCCTCAGCCGGGGTGGCCGCCGGGTAACGGCCGGGTCGCGGCGCTGTGGAGCGGAGGGGAGAGGGGTGGGGGCGGCTGCGGGGCTGCGCCGGGGCTCGTCCCCTCTTTCAAGCCCCGGCCGCTGTCCCGGCTCTGACTTGCTTACCGAACTGAGCAGGGAGAGAGAAACTGAATACCGAACTGCCTCTTCTTGAACCTGTCCCCTTATGGGATGTCTTTGGACAGTTATCATCATAGGCATGTATCTCCACAAGTCTATAGTTAGCACCTCTGACCATGAAACAGTTTGGGTTGGGTTGGTTTTTTTTTAACTTGAAACTATGAATGTAAAGCAGTGGAAGCGTCTGAAAATTGAGATTTTACAGCTTTGTAAAATAGATCCTTTTCCTTTGCTTTTTTGTTACTGTCTTTGTTCTTGTTAATGTGCGTGTGGTGGGAAGGATGCTGCTTCTTACTTTCCTTTCCTCCCAATTCTGTGGTATTTCCAGTGCAGCAAAACAAAGTTCTGTCTTATTTTTCAATTTTCTCTGTTTCATCAGTGTTCCTGAGCTATGGGACTTCTTTGCATGGCTGTGCAGCAGTGGTGATTTTTTTCCTTCTCTTTGTATATCTGTTCCTGAGGAAAAGGCCAGGTTATAGCTTTGTCTTCAGCTAGCTAAGTACAGACAATGTCTGTTTCACCTTCACACTGCATTGCCATAGCTCTGGAGTTAATTCACAGCAAAAGACTCTGCTACATTTACAAAACAACTGTACAGTCCTTTTGTCCTAGGTTATATACTATGCTAAAGCTGACGATAGGCTTGCTAATTTGAGTGGGAGGCGCTGATCTCCTCTCTCTGGTGACCACCCATAGGACACAAGGCAATGAAATGAAGCTGCATCAGGGGAAGTTCAGACTGGACATTCGGCAAAGGTTCTTCACTGAGATGGTGGGCAGTCACTGGAACAGGCTCCCCAGGGAAGTGGTCAGGGCACCAAGACCATCAGAATTCAAGGAACATCTGGATGACGTTCTTAGTCATATGGTTTAGTTTTAGGTAGTCCTGCGAGGAGCGGGGAGTTGGACTCGATGATCCTTATGGGTCCCTTTCAGCTTGAGAGATTCTATGATTCTATGATTCTATGAATACACTACTCTCCACCTACACTTGGAGGGACCACAGCAGCGTAGCCGCCACAGCGAGGGACCTCCTGTTATGGCCTCATTGCCCATACAAATTTTGGCTTTTACACCCGTCTCTTTAGCGGCTGATTTCTTAATGAGATGGGGCATACAAGATTGTGCTGTCAGTCCATCTGCCTGGGGCTGCAGACAGCAATTGTTTCAGAGCCTGGTACTGCTTTATGCTTTATGCTTTTCTTGCGATCCTCCCTTGGGTCACAGTAGGAAATCACAATGTAGGAACAAATTGGGCAAGGCCTGTCTGCCTCCTTCTGTCTAGGAGGCAGGGAGAAGTGGGACCTGCTGGAACTGTCCTGCGCCAGCAGCTCTGATCACTTCCTGGCAGTCAGGGCTTAGCTGTAAAAATCGTCATCTTGTGCCTGTCCCTGGGCACAACAAGCAGGTCAGCTGGGAAGGCAACAACCTTCCCTAAGCTGTATTTTTACCTGTGTATATATATGCTCTCAAGACTGGAAAGCTAACAACTAGCCAGACCAACTGTCTGCTGAGGAGCTGAGAAGCACGCATTTCTGTGCAGGCTGGGAGAGCTAAATCTCCAGGAACGTCTCCCACAGGAGCCTTCCAAAACCAAATGCAGCTCCTCTCCTTCCCCTTCAGCCATCATCACCGAAATGGGTGGATCAGAAATCACCACGAGCCTTGTCCTCACAAGAAAGCAAGCAAGTACAGACTGGAGAGCAGAGTACAGATCAGAACTTCATGGTGCCAGCAGGTCTGAGCCTCTTCAAGGTCACAGTGCTCCTGTTTTAAACAGAGCTGTCAAAAGCTGGGGGGTGTTTTGAATTAAAAATTAATCAGATCGCTTAAATGCAAAAAAAATAATTTCACCGTCTCCACTGAAGCGTGGAAGGGAGGTGGTGGGCATTTTAGCAAGCCCTGCACACAGATTTATTGAGGGCAGTGATGGAGGAAAACTATGTGAGACTGGATCTATAAGAAGCAGGCACCGGGCTCTCTTCACAGTCAAAGGTCTGCCTTTCTCATTTTCACACATCTGCCTGAGAAATTAAATTGAATGCATACAAAAAAAAAAAAAAAGACAAACACCATCTTCAACAGAGCTTGAAATTAAGTTTGTGCAAGAGCCTCTGGATTGTCCCAGGGGAGGGGGCTTCCCCTCCTCCAAGTGTAATTTCACCTCCAATCAGCCCTGAACGTGATGAGAGACTGAGAGAAGTACCTTGCTCCATTTAATAAGATTCATTCTTGCTTGCTCTTTCTCTTTCCCCTTCTCCCCCCTGCTTTGTCTACTGGGGCCTGCACCAGATCCCTGTTGAAAATGCAGCAGAGTGGCTGGAAAGCTTGGCCTTGTAACACAGGGCCCAAGGAGGGGAGGAACTTGTACTCTAGTATGGTAAATTTTTAGCAATGCTTCCTCAAAAGAGTCTTAAAAGTGCTTCCATGTTTCTGGGAGGTGGGTCCCTTGTTGTTAAAAAAACCCAAAGTTACAGATAGCTGATGTGACGTACCTTGGCCAAATGACAGAGTAAATCAGTGAGAACATTAAAAACAGGACCCGGGTCTATTAGCTTCTTCCAGGCTTGTGGATTAGCTAACAGTGGGCTCCTGTCAAATAGGCCCATCCATTCTCCTCCAGTTTGGAGAGAAGGAGGAACCAGGAGACTAGAGTCATTTCCCTACCTGATCTCACTGGACCGACATCTAGTGCTCTAATGAGAGTTCATACATTTTCCCCAGTGGGTTGTAGCTTACAGAGACTGGCAGAACCAGGGACTGAAACAGTGTGCAGTTGGTAGGAGGACCAAGCCTTGTAATGCCTTAGCCTGTGCTTCCTTACTCTGCTGGTGCCGCGCCTGGCTGTCTCCCCCTTGCCCCAGGAGATGCAGTGGGCTGTATTGCAGAGGGCCACATGCTACTGCCCTCGCCTGCTTCCCATCGCTTCCTGACCTGAGCAGCTGGTCCTCCTCCAGGAAGAAGGAAGTTGAGAAACATCTCTTGAGAGGTTTCATGGCCTCCACAGCTACTTGGGAGAGACTTTTCACAGAGCAGACAGGCCAAATGGATATATGACCTTGGATTAATTTTTGCTGACACCTGAGACGTGATGTGTCACCGCATTCCTGCAGGAGATCCCTTGTGTTTCACCATACTGCTGCCAGGAGAGCTTGTCCTGGCTCTTCCCAGGGGAGAGGACAGTGTGCAGGAGCTGGCTGGCCCAACAGAGCTGGAGTGGATGCGATGCACCCTGTAGAGCAGACCTCATAATGTCGCCCAGTAGACCTCCAAAGAACCCGGGCAGCTTGCTCACTGCCAGCAGCAGCCTTGTTTAGGCATGACTGTGCAGCACAACTTGCATTTGCACTGAGACCGTTTGTGGCACCTTTCCCCTCTCCCCTGTGATGGAGTACTGACTTGCCTGCTCTGTTTTGACCACCACCCACTTGAGAGTTGTGGTCAGCACCTTTAGAGGGCAATCTCAGTAGGGACTGTCACCTCGTCACCAAAATGACAGCTTGCTGCTAGAGATGCCACAAGACTATGGAGTTCAGGCTACATTTTCCTGTCTCCTGTCTCTTTCCTTCATCTCCATAATGCAGGCACCAGTCTCAGGGACCTGAAATGTTTTTGCTGGAATTTCTCTTCGGGCATTTGGGGCAGATGAAGACTGAAGGGAGTACCCTTGAAATGGCAACAACTAAAACTCATACATGCTTGATTACAGAGTCTGCTGTGTTTTCCTGGAAAAGAGGTAAGCACTTATGCTGCAAGACAGGACAATGGTGCAATATCGTACTATTCACATCATATTTAATAACGCTCTAGTACCATTCAATATAAATAAATAACCATTAAAAATTACTTTCTTGACATTCTCCTTCCTTTGTCAACAGTATTTTCTGCAACAGGAAATGTTAGTAATATTCATTGGTTGGTTAATTGGATGAATCTCAGAGAACATGAATATCAGATACTAATATGCTAGTAAAAAACAGGCGCTGGGATGCCTTCTCTTCTTTAAATGCTTCAGGCTTGATCTGCAGCTTCCCTCCTTATTGCATTCACTTTCCCTGAAGTCTGTAACTCTGACCGCTGCTCCACTCCTGGGGTCTCCCACGCAGCTCTGCTAAGAAACTTCCATCTTAACTTGTGGTGTCTCTTACACACCTACCCTTAGCTGATACGCCTTGGCCGGCAGTAGGCCTTTCTGTCCTTAGGCTGCTCTACAGAGAAAAGCAGTATTTGTGCTGAACAGGTCCACATGTCTACTAGCCTGGAATATCAGCTGTGTACATCCATGGTGTCAATACAAGGTCTTGGTCCTGCACAATTTATTGACTGACAGAATTTCTTGATTCACAGAAACTCTCTTCCACAGGGCCAGGCTGGGGCAAGAATGGAGATGGTGCAATAGGGCTGGTTGTGACAGCAGGCTCCGACCAGCACTGAACTGACAGTGCAGCTCACATCTCTGGAATCCAGGTCGCCAGTGGGAAAAACAGGAATCATAATTTTGCTTTCTTATAGGGATGCAGAGAGAAAAACTCTCTAAAAACACATGTGTGTGGAGGGCATCCTTTGCAACGGGAATAGACCCTTGCTACAAACACACACCAGCAGTGCCAAAACCCCATGTAAGACCTGCATGAGATTAAAAGCCAGGGAATTAATCACCATATCCCCTCCTGTTCATACGGGCAGAAACCTTGCCCATCTCAGAGGGGAAAATGGGGGCTCATAAATCCTTTATTCCCTCACTCTTGCTCATTCATTGAAACCACAAAGAAGTGGACTTAATCTTGGTTTAGTGCTGGGTGGAAGCACTGAGCCCCCCTGCCTGGTGGCAGGGATGGGTCGGCAAAGCCCACTGGAGTGCAAAGCCTGTTACCTCCTGCAGCGGACAGGACACAAAGCTCTGACAAACGGAGAATGAAAAGTGCTTTGTAGACGCCACGCTTCCTTCATGCTATCCAGTGCCAGACCCTTGCTCTGTAAGGACCTTTCTAGGACCCAGAGAAGACACCGCTTTCAGGGCCCATTCAGTATTCCTTCGTGCTGAGATGGCTGGCAGGGTGGCCTTGTAGTGCTGGGTGTGTTCATCCAGAAAGACCCTGGCCTAGGCCTCACTAGACGCAGCCTCCATTTCTCTGTTTGCTGCTTGTTCTTTGATTTCTCCCGCCTTCCTCTCTGACAGGAGGCATCTCACCCCCTTTGCCCCGCCCTGTACTTCAGCCACCCTCCCATAGCAGGCTGCATGGCTGCTCGTTCCCCATGTGAGGGAACATGGACCGACTCCCTCTCTCAGATACCCTTTGAAGAGCCCCCTTCATGGAGGCTTCCTGAGATCCCATGGGGACTATCTGCTGAGTGAGGCACTCCTTTGCACATGTTTTTACCTCGCTACGATTGCTCGGGAGCCAGAAACTTAGTGCCACCCACGTCTCTTGCATAAAGGAACTGTAATTCCCTTCGCTGTACTCCCCCCTTGCTGTGTTTCTGATTATTTTGCCAGTCTAAGACACCATTGTAAAGAAACCCCGGGGAGCGCAGAACATATGACATTCATCGGTGAACACCAAGCTCTACTGTTCTGTGAGAGTCTGCAGCGAGGCGGGAAAAATGTTTTCATGAACATGTCAGGTGATCTAAGCTAAAAAAACCCCTAAACAAGGAATAGGCAGAGAAGAATTCTAGTATAAATAAATCAACAAATAAATAAGTCTCCTGCCAGCCCAGAATTTCTTGGGTGGGGGATGATTCAATTGCTCATAACTTTCCCCCAGCTGTGAAATCCTCAATGTGTTTTGAATGCCTAAAGCCTTGTTTCTCATGGCCTGAGTGAAGATGGTTTTCAGGATGTGCTCAGAGGGGTTTCTGGGTCATTCAAGGAATCTTCCTGGAAAAGTCACAGCGACACCACTCCCCACGCACACACATGGTACCAACACTTGTGCTTTTAATCCAGTGCATCTTTCCTTCAGTCCTCATTTGCCACCTCCTCCTTTGTGGGCTGCCTTCCACCTGGCTGTCTTCCTGTTTTATTGAGGAAAAGGGAAACCCTTCCACATGACACTGTCTCCTCTCTCTTCACGGGGCCACACATGCCTTTCAAAGTTCAACTGAAAACCTTGTCACATTTGCTATTTCAGTTGTCATCTTCGTGCTCAAGATAGTTTCCTGATGATGTCTCTCCACATTCCTCAACGTTCTCACAGGAGATGAGTGCAGGCTGAGGGTTTCTCTTCTCTGAGCGCTTCTCACCCACCTCCACCCCAGAGAGGTGTCTTCCTCTCTGGAGGTCTAGGAAGCAAGTCCGTATGCGTGATCCGAGGCTGCTGAAGTGCCTGACAGTGCTGCAGCAGGGTTCCAGTCTAGGAACAACACTTTCAAGTCCACCCATCTTTGCCCCTGCTTTCTGGTCTCTGCAGTGAGACGTGGAGGCATGGCTTGAGGTACAGTACCTGCTGGGTCTCCCTGAGCGGGAGAGGAACTTTATCCAGAGGGCTCTGGGCCTGGGGATCTGGGACAACATTTTCCAAAACAACCTTAAGCGAGGTCAGTTCAAGATCTCAGCTGAGGCATAAGCACCAGATCCCTTCTGAACTTCCAAACCCAAAATGAGGCGCTTCAGCACAGCTCCTTCCCCCGCACTGAAGACTCATCTGTGTAGGTATCTGAGTGCATCCTTCAGAGGGAGATCCTCTCTCAGGCTAGCTTTGTTTTAAAGCTGTTTTGAGAGCATACCAATCTCAGGCTGACAGATCCATGTTTGTGCTTTTGTGACAGCTCCTGTCCTTGAACCGCTGCAGCTCACAGCTGCTGTACTGAAGCTCAGGTTTGACGATATGCTAGGAGGGATCTTCAGAGGCACGCGCACCCATCCTGGATTTCAGCCTCTGTGCTGGCACAGCCGAGAATGGAGATCGCATCTAATAATTTTAACGAATGGTTAAAAACACAGAGCCCACAGGGGAAGGGAAGCACTCCTCTCCCAGGTGGGGAATGGGAGCCAGGGCACGAATTCAAAGGTGAAGAACCGTAGGATCGCAGGGCACCCCATCAGCTCTGCCCCTGCTTGTTACCACCTTTCAGGCAGTGGGAGCTGATCAGCGTGGCTACGTTTGGGGGTGTTGATCATCCTCCAGCGCTGGAGCAGAGGGCTGGGAAGAACAGGCAGTGCGCGCAGCTGCTGCAGTTGCTGACAAATTTCAGGAACAGTCACTGCCTCTGTCAAAACAAACACAAGATGAGGTAAGAAGGAGACAGAGCTGTTGACAGTACACCAGGGCAACCAGTACAACAGGGCACGACACACATTTCCAACAAAGGTTGTCCCCTAGTTCAGGTAGATGCGAGGTAGGTAACAGTAACCAGGTTCCTCAACCACACTACATGCAGCTTCAGGGGATATGGCTGAAGAGCTGCCTGTTCTATCCGCACTACAGAGTCCTAGCTGGGATACTTTATTTATGAGTCAGAAAAAGTTTTTGAAGGATTTTTTTTTTCTCCCCATAAAATCATTATTTTAACCTCTCTGATACTTTTTTAAAGAAAAAGTAGGAGGATGAGATCTGAGGATCCCTGTTCAGTCTGTCTGGAAGCTCTGAAATGCAAGTAAACTTCTTTCCCTGTTTCCAAATATCACAAGGCAGCAGGAGTTCTCTGCTAACCTAAGCAAACTCTTCTCTCTCAGGTGCCTGTAAATAGATGTTAGCAATAAGAATAGATAGTTTTAATAGAATCATAGAATCATAGAATCATCTAGGTTGGAAAAGACCTTTAAGATCATCCAGTCCAACCATTAACCTACACTACCAAGCCCACTCTAGACTAATCAAGGGTAGACCAGACTAAACCATATCCCGAAGTGCCACATCTACCCGTTTTTTAAACGCCTCCAGGGATGGTGACTCCACCACCTCTCTGGGCAGCCTGTTCCAATGCCTGACCACCCTTTCCGTAAAGAAATTTTTCCTAATTTCCAGTCTAAACCTCCCCTGGCGCAGCTTAAGCCCATTTCCTCTTGTCCTATCGCTAGCTACTTGGGATAAGATAATAACACCAGTCTTGAGTGATAGTTTTCAGGGCCTTAACAAAGAAAAAAATGAAGCAAAATTAATTTCCATCTGCTGCTCTCAGAAGCCAAAGTCCGTGTTTCGAGGGGGTTTCAATACAGTCAGCAGGGACGTATGCTGTGATAGCTTTTGGTTGCTCTGTGGCCCCTGTTGCAATACAGACAGTCCCAAGGATTTCCCCCATCCTCCACATTCCCCTTCCTACCCTGCATATCGCCTCTCAGAGACCAGGCTTACGGCCTTTTTCCACAATACCTCCACAGTGAAAGCCTTTGTCCAGCTGAAGATGGGCTCAGAGATCGTCTTTTTGTCCCTCCTGCTCCTCCACTTTGCACAACGGAACTGGGGAAGTAGCTAAGGATCTCACCCCTGATCCTCAATCCCAGCACATCCTGCCTAATGGTTCTCAAGGCAGCAAAAAAAGCAGAATTTCTAGTGCAGAAAAGAAAAGCACTTTCCTTTTTTTAAATGTCGAGCTCTTCTTTTTCTTTTTGTTGTCTCTTGTGAAAAGCAAAACCCTGATGTGTCTTATTGCTCTCCCTTTGCAGATCTGCTCTGATTTGACACACGGAGTTTTCTCCCCCAGACTCAAAAAACCTGCCATGGTTCAGCTGGACACAGCTAAGGGTGGTGGGAATGTGGGCAAGGAAGACAGTGGACTTCAGCTGGGACAAAATAACTGCTTTTTTTTATGCAGCACCCATTGAAGCCCAATCTTCACAGTTCGCATGATCAGCAGGTCCCTTTACACTGCATCTGTAGCAACCCACCAAGTAGGCACATGCGCCAAGCAGCCACGCCAGTGGTCCAACTAGAGATTAGCAGAGCACCAAATCCCACACCAAGCAGTGTCTGCCTGGCTCACATCTGCAGGCGTTAAAGGGGAAAGAGGCCTCTGGGAGGTCTGGGACTTGACTGGCTCAATCTGATCCTCAATGAGAACTAATTGCCAGACAGGAAAGACAGAAATATTCTCCCTATTGTGTCTAAGAACAGAACATCCTCAGGGGAGCAATTTTACCTCTTTTTTTTTCTCAGCGCTGGCTTATCTAGATCATGTCTGTCAAGGTTCTAAAGCTCAGCAGCATTGATAGCGAGGACCTCCAAAATGCTATAGCCGTCACCAGAGGTCTCAATTTAAAACTTTAAGGGGGAGAATCTAATGATTTTGCTTGACTACCCAGTCAAGCAATTTACCTTGCAGGTGTCTCCTGGAGTGTATGCCACCTGCCTACTTGGCAGGTCAGAGCAGCTGCCCCACATGGCAGACGTTGGTGCAGAAGAGACAGTGGTCAAATTCTCTGCTAATGCAAGTGGGAAAGTTCCTTCAAAATCTACAGAGCTGGCCCAGCTGAGACTGTGGCTTGAAAGCACCCTGAGAGGATGGCTCTGGATAAGAGTGGACAAGTCCTCCTGGTGAATGGGTGGCAGTGTCTTGATGTCTCAGATTGGTTGCTTCCCTTTCCCACAATAAATGACTTACAGGGAGCCGTTCCCATAAGAACCCACAGCAGGTGTGTGGCATTTCTCATGGAGGATGGCTGAGTGTTTGGCCGGGGAGAGAGGGCGAGGACAAAAGAGCAGATACATAAATGGCACATTTATGAAAACGTCGCATCAACACTCTGCATCTGTAGTGGAGCAGTCAGCCCCTCCTCTGACAAGTAGGCAAGGCAGGTCTAATCTGTCTTGAGTTTTTATAAGCCTGCTCATCCTTTACAAAGTAAGTGGTACCTCCACACCAGTTAACTGGATTCTGAGTCCTTATGAGCTGAGTTTGGGCAATTGTAGCTTTAGCCTACCGCAGACCCAGCATGGGTGGGTATGTAAAATGAGCTTGTTACTGCTAGTGGATTCCACAGAAGCACAGGTTAAAAGAGGGAATGCTGCCTAAGCATAGGTGTCTAGCATCATTTACAGATTGCTAGGATATCTGACATATTAATGAAAAGCTGGGAGATATGGTACAGAGTTTGTGCCCTACAGGAGGGCCAGGTAGGCTACCCCAGGGTCCCTATGGCGGCACCAGGTGTCTAGGCAACTGACTCCTGTCCCTCCCATCTACTGCTGGGTGTGCAGCTGCTGGGATTGCTTTGCACTTTGTACAGCTGTCACTCAGAGATGATGAGATGATGTGGAAATGCTGTATGCAGCTACTAGTAATGCACACAGCAGATCAGTGCAAAAGTTGACATACTCATGACTGCCTGCATAAAAGCTGTCAGTTTTATTTCCACTGGTAGAGCTGAGCTGAGGTGTATATTGGGGTCAGAACTGAAAGCAGCCCTGAAATATCTTCCGAAGTAGGAGTATGTCATTCAGCATCCTGTATCTTGCCACAGATGTGAGTCATTCCAGAAAGAGCTGGGTACTCCCAAATTGGATACCTTTATTCTTTTGGGACTTTTGGGCTAGGAATCTGCCAAGGGCAGACATTGCGATCAGAGGGCATGGCAGCTGGCAGAGAAGGTCATAGCTCCTCTGAAACCTGTTCTTCATCAATCTCTACTTCTAAGAACATATCACTGATCTCTGATACATTCCTGCCCTCACCTGTGGTGGTTGCCATAATCCCTCCTCCAGCTGCTGAACCTGGCTCTGTGGACCACAAAAGCACTCCTAGCGCCTTCAGTATTTCTCCTCAGCAGCAGATGTATTCCTAGCTCTAGTAATGTTGGTACTCAAACTCTGTGAGAGTCTGTGTAGGTTGCTCTTTGCTGGTCCCTGTGTTGAGGTCATCTAAGTATCCCATCAACCTTTCCCTGCTGCATCCACACCACAGTTGTTCATGCAGGATAAAAGCTGAAGGTGGATGCACGGAGCACTGCAGAAGTGGCAGAGCTGCTGTGGAAAAGCTTATCTGCAGGAGTGTGATCTCTTTCCACACACTGTAGGACAACTCCCACAATGAAGAGAGTTTGGAGCTGGCAGAAATAGGGGAGCAAGGAATTTGGCTTGTCATTATTACTGAGTGAAGCCATAGGATTCTTCTACCACTTTTCTCTCTGTCTGTATGCAGGCAAAGCTTCCACATGGACTGCAAGGAGGCTTGAATGAGTATGAAATGCAGACCATAAGTGGGTAAAGATGAGGATCTACTTCTTGTGCAAAGGGTGGCATGGTAAGGGAGTTACTGGGACAATCATATATGCAGTCTTTGAGGAAATAATAGCATAAATAAGGAAACAGGTACAGATTATTTGCCTTGCCAAAACCAATAAAGACAAGGGTACTCACACCCTGGAGCTGGCTCTGTGCTTACACCTCTACTCTGGGGTCTGTAAATCCACGCTTGCCTTCATTAACCAGAGTGGGCCTCTCGGTTCTTGTGTGCCAGACCAACACCTAGAGGGAATCACAAAAGAGTTCAGGGGCTCCGGATGCCATGGAAATGCCGAGAGCAGCGCATCCATCGGGTGGGATCCTGAGCAACCTGGGGCTTGCAGCTATTTGAAGCATGTGATCCAAAGGGGTTGAACCTGGGAGAGACTTCACAAGCACATGAAACAGTGACAAAGAGAAGGCATCATTCTGGACCAAAACCACAGACTCAACCCTCGGCCAATCCTCCTGGATTTTGGAGAAGCAATCTGGGTGCGAATTGTACGGCTGAGGCTCTTTATTAACACAGTTAGAGTGCATAGCACTAACTGTTCCTCAGCGTGCTCTGAGCTTTGCATCTGTGAAGAATTTGGCAGGCTCTGCCCGTCCATCCCAGCACTGTTTGGTGCTGACGTGCACCAGCACAGGGCAGGCACAGTGGAAGGTGGAGGAGCATGGCAGGAGGCTACAAAAGCAGCCAGGACCCAGCAAGAAGAATGTATTTTTCAAGGTGTCTTGTCCTGCTCACCTTTGTACAGTTGGCTGCTTTGGGCTCCAGCCCATCCATGGTCACTAGATCCTTCAGCAGACTGGTTTCCTGGTAGCCTCCTTTAACTCCTTCCAGCTTGAAACTGGCCTGAGGCTTCTCCAAGATCAGCTTGATGCTGATAGCAAATCCAGCCATGTCAATAGCAAAGGGCCGGTTAGGGTCAAAGACGGTTTTCCAGCCTACCACCTTCCCTGCTGGGCTCACTTTTGGGGATTCATATCGCAGCCCCCCAACAAAAGCCACTGGCCAGACTGACACCCTCCTTGTGTAGCGCATCTGTGTACCAGAAAGAAACAGTGCTGTGAGAATTCAACCCCACAACGTTTGTCCCACCCCATTAGTATACCATCCTTTGCTTTCATTGGCACCTGTCCTCCCCTGTTGACTTTGCACACAATCACATAGCTCTAGGCAGCACAAGTTCTTGTTCACCTGTGCTACTGCTTGAAGACCTACAGCTTCCAAAGCCACAAGGCTGTTCTAGCATGTTCTCTGAACACCAAACTCACTGCTTTTTCATGCTTATGTTCAGTCCCTCAGAAGAAAGAAAACCTTTGGTTTTCTGATCTCATCTGAATTTCTATCATTTTTTGTAAAATTTTATCATTTTTGTAAATGCCGAACACAACTTCTTCCAGGCCTCTAGCTCCGTATTATCAACTCCACTCACTCCAACTTCGCCCTCATGCAAGTAATCTCCTTCCTTGACTGATGCATCTTTGTCCTCGTTTACTGTAAATTTCCCCCACCCTTGTTCTTCCATCCGTGTCTACTGCCTAAAAGAGTGGGGTTTTACTGAAATTGTCAGAAAGGACCTGGAAAGAAATAAGAAAGGATGAGCTTAACAGAGAAAATTATGAAAACTGGAAATGTGTTCTGATGCGTAACTCTGTATTTCAAGTGGTGTAGTACAGTTTGGCTTAAATTGGTGACAAGGGAGCTTGCTGAATAATCATTTTTGCAAGTTTACAATAGACTTGGCCTCTCACAAAAGCCAGGTTTCCAGCAGAAGTCTGGGCAAGCTTCTGTGATCCCAGGGGCACAGCCCTGTTGTGGTGGCTGGAACTCAGAGTACAGAAGGGCAGCCAAGGAGAAAAGGTGGATTAGAAAGTCAGTCAACTTTTCTAACATTCCCTACCCATCACACCCTTACAAGAGTGCAGATTTATGCTTTGCCAGAAGTTTGTCTTCAGTGCTTATTTAAATCAGGTCAGCTCTCCCTGAGGAGACGTATAAATTCTGGAGTATGTATCCTCTGGTCCCTGGCAAAAGGGGCTCTAGCTGGTGCACCGTTGTGCGAGTGGCTATTCACATCTGCAGCCTATACCATGGCAGCTGTTCTCCTTGCTCTTTCAGCCCTTTAGAGCATGGCTACTGTGTTTGCATAGCTATAGGTTTGCATCTGCCCTATACCCAGCTCCCACTGAGTGCAGAGTGGGAGAGGAGGGCTGTAGGCAACATGCCAGAGCCCTTGTCTCCCAGCTGATGCTAAAAGTCCACATGGTAGCCCTATCTTAGAGGTCTTTGCAAGTGCACATGGCCTTAAGAGGCTTTGCAGCTGCATCCTGCTTATCTGTCCCATGTAATTTTACAGCTCTTACCTCTTCAAAGAGCTCCAGGCTGTAGGTGTTATCATCATCGGCAAAATACACTACCCCTTCTGGTGGTGCAGTGTTGCTGAAGCTGTCCCTCAGCCAGTGCAGCCCCAGGTTCCTCTGTAGTGTCCCCCTTGGGGTGTGGGATGGGATCCAGGACAGCCCCAGCTTCAGACTCTTGGGTGTCTCCACATTGAGGTGAGTGAAGTTGAGCCCTGCCTTCTCCAGCAGGTTGGATACCAAGTTGGTCCTCCGGGGCGAGTCCTCCACCACTACCCAGTGCAGGTTCTGTACATGTAGGAAGGTGTTGGCAAGACGGGTCAGCTCAGCTTTTTGCACTGGCCGGGTGTAGGTAGGGGTGATAACAAAGATGGTTGGCAGGGTGTCTGACCATGGGGGAGGCCTGGAGTACACATAATTCTGGATGACTTTAGGCGTTGTCCCTGTGCTTTGTGGCTGCCGAATGCATGATGGGAGGCTTTCTTCTCTCAGTGCAGATGTACCATTGAGGAGAGCTTTAGAGGTCACGTTCTCATCTGTCTCTTCTGGTTCAAAAGGAAGGAAGGAAGGAAGGAAGGAAGGAAGGAAGGAAGAAGAAGAAGAAGAAGAAGAAGAAGAAGAAGAAGAAGAAGAAGAAGAAGAAGAAGAAGAAGAAGAAGAAGAAGAAGTAGAAGAAAGATGTTAGAGAACTAATCACTGCCGGGCTGCCTCCTCTCCAGGGAGTGCTGGGGACACATCTATCTGGAGTCAGTGCTCAGCACATCAGCATCCTCTCCTCAAAGCCAGCCTAAGGTGCATGTTTAACACACTCTTAAGAACAGTTTGTGTGCCTGCTGTAGGCAAACCCTGAGGGGGCCTTCAGGCAAGTTTGTCTTTGTTTAACCCACCCTGTGAGAGAGCATCTCCTACCAAGGGTTCATACCAGCAGTCATCGCAACCACCAGCACACTGACAGCAGAACTCTTGCACTTACTTCTCAGTAGGCTGAGGTAGCGGGTGGTTGGGTACTGGTGCCACAAGGTTAGGAGAAGAGCCCATGGCAAGGCGATCAGGAGCGTGGTAAGAAGGTTACGTCTCCTCAGCATACTGCAGAGAGCTTCCAATGCCCAGGCATCTCTCTACCCTTCGGAGCAGAGAAAAGAGTAAAGCCTCCAAAATAGCAGTCACCACAAACACTAGGACAGTAAGTCTAAAGGCCAAACTAAAAGACTGAGTTTGGCTTGCTTGTAGGGAGGCATGATAAATGTTGGGCCCTGATCCAGCAAAGCGTTTGTGTAAGTATAAGTTTACAAGGAACCCCATTAACATTGCAGGCCTGAACCATTAACCAGCTGCCCTGGCCAATTCCTGTGCCATTGAATAGAAGAAGCTTTTATCTATTTATGTTGCTGTAAAGAACCTCCTGCTGCCCCATGATGAACCCACTGTCCTTGACTTAGGGTTGTTCATGTTGCTGATTCTGAAGCCAGAGAGGACTATTACTTGCCCCTTCTCTGTGGCTGGTATTCATTCCTGAGCTTGTGGTGACCATTTAATTTGCTTCTTTTGTAGAATTTTTAAAACTGTGTGCAAGATTTGCGTTCCTGCATAGACAAGCGGACAAAACAGAATATGTCAGGGATCCTCAAGATAGCCAGTATCTCTTTCACTCCTGCAGTTTTAATTCATCCTCCTTATGCAGATGCATTGAGGCAATCAGTGATGCACACTATCACCTACTAAGTTTTCCATGAAAACCCTGCCTCAGACATTCCACAATGCTGGTGATACCTGCTGAAAGTTTAATTATCGCACATCCCTTTCTACTCCTGGCTTGCAGTGTTTGGCTACTGCAGCATTTAGTTTAAATCACAGACTTCAGAATACTTTAATTTCTTTCTTAGCATTTCTGTAATGTACATGATCATGAGATCTGAGGAATCACAACATTTGTTTTCAAAACTCCTCCTATAAGGTGAGAGGAACTAAAAGAAAATAAAGAGAAATAAAGGACAAAAGTATCAAGATTAATCAAGAACAAGGGGTGTCTTATTTACAGTGGTCTAAGCTACAGTAGTCCTGTACTTGATTTTTCACAACTGTTGAGCACCTTCAGCTCCCACTAGTTCATATGATTAATGAGCAGTCAGTCTGTCTGGAAATCAGATCCTTGGCTTCTCAAGGTAGCCATGCCTTCAACAAAGTATCCAAAATTAATGATCAGTTTGGAAAATACAGACTGAAGGACTTGGATGTCTACTGCAGACCATTTATTCAGGGACATAACTCAGCGCTGTGTATAGTCATGGTTTGATGAGATCCTAGTCCTGGCTCACCTGTTTGAAAGACCCTTAACAGCCTGTGTGCAGTAAGTCATATAAACATGAGATCCCAGAGATGACCTCTGGAAGTCCAACATCAAATGGGCTTGCCTAGTGCGTATGCTGCCTCCTGTATGGCTCTGGCACACTGTCTGGAACATTTTCCTCCAACTTCTAGCTTCTGCTTTGGTCCCTCTCTGGGTACAAAAACTCCCAATTATTACACACCAGCAACAAAAGCAGCGCTCCAGAAAGAGGGATCCACTTCTGCTGCTGCAGAACAGCAGCCCATGGAAACACTGAAGGGTACAGAGCAAAGTTACTTATTACCATCTGAGGACCTTCTGCTATCACTCTAAGCAGGTTGCTTGATGTTTGATAGCTGGATTTTATTCCACTCTCCCTCCCGGTAACATCTGTAATCTGTTTTCTCTGGGATCACCTTTCTGATGCCAAATACTTCTGGTGGACTTCCTCGCTACCACAGCGATGCTCACTAGGAGGCTAAAGGGAGCATAAAACTTTCATAAGTGGCTGCAGAGAGATTTCTGTTGGGAAACTACAGTCACAGGCCCTGGGAACTGGAGAGCTGCTGAATGGCACAGCCCCACCAGGCCCTCTTGCTCTCCTAGGCTGAAGGAAGTCTGAGGGAAGAGGGTGATGGCATCACACTGATACAAAGGATGGAAAGCAGGTTCAACTTGGTTGGCTTTAAATTCCTGCTCTGCCAGGGATTTCCTAGGTGTACTGAAGGTCATTATTCTAAAACCAAGGTCCTCAAAGGGACATAGGCACATTGAGTGCAAAGGAAACTCCTTTCCCAGGATCTGGGCCCAGCAGCTCCTCATCTGTCCAAAGGGGAAGAAGGATTGCCCTGCTTCAGCCTTAGAGAACCGTGTGAGAAGGAACACCACAACTGGTCCGAAAGGGCTCTGCTTTGCAGTGACAGCAGCCACATGGTACTGCTGGAAAGTATCAGGGGATGCTATTCTAAATTCATCCTCTGGGACCTTCTTGGGACCTGTCTTTAATTTTCTCCCTGACATTTTGCCTTGGTCTCCTGACAAAACAAGGATTATGTGATCGCAGGGCTCATCAGTGCTCTGCTGCCAATAACCATCAAACCCATTTCAGCCAAATCTGACAGAAGACTAGCATGTCTCAGCAAGTCTTCTGGCAGGCAAGTAGATGCTCACAAGCCCTATTAAGGAAATTGCTGCAACATGAGCTCATTCCTTGTTAGACACAAACAGTACCACACTGGAGCAATCCCTCTAGGGAACCTATCTCCACTGATCCCCAAACCAACTGTTTGTGCTAATAATCTCTAATGCTTCTTACCTCCTCACTCAGGGAACACTGTGGTGGCCGTTCCTCTGCTTTCAAGCTATGGAAAATGGACCAAGAAGTGGGCCAAGGAACCTGTGTGGCCAGGGGCACACAGGAGTGTTTTGGTGATGCCAGCAGGAACCTTGTGCAGCAAGCACGCTGGCTCTGCATAACTTCGTTGCTTTCTGATGGCTGGGTCCAGGGCAGGTACAAGAGTCTATTTCAAGCTTCAGTGCGGAAGGCGTAGGTGTTTGGTAAGCTACAGATCTAGGCTGGGCACGGGGCAGGATGGTGTTACCCACACCAGGGGCTGCTTTCCCTCCAGGAAATCCCTTCCTTTACCAGCGTAGCAGCACAGAGCAAAGCTTCCCATCACTCAGGGCCATGAGAACAGAGAGAGCCACCAAAGAAATCCAAGGAGGGCTCTGCACTGCTTCATAACAGCAGCAAACACCTAGGTCCACCCGGGCCCTGGCTCGGGGTCATGACAGCTCCTTTCTTCCTCTGGGGTGCTTGCAATTACAAATGTCCCTGCACTAGAGTCAGGCAGCCAATGGTTTTTCCCTTTAATAACAGCCCTTAATTATACAGGCACAGTTTCTGTGCAGCGGGCCTGCCACTGCTGCAAACTCAGGTTGCTTCTGGAGGGAAGGAGAGGAGGAGGCGGCAGTGGCAGCTGTGTTACCAAGAGAGCACAGAGGAGAGTGGATCAGAGGTAGAAGAGCTTTAACGAATTCTCTTTCTAGTTCTTTCTCCTCCTCCTCCTCACAGCCAGCCCTGTTCATGCTTCCTGAACACTGCAAACAAGCGGAGATGCTGTCTGTGTGTGCAACTCCCCTGGTGCTCCTTGCTCATTTATTTCTACATGCACCTTCTCTCTATTGCTTTTCCAAAGCATGCAATGCTGAAGAGTTAAACCCCGCATAAAGCACCAGGTCACTCGTGAACCTCACAGAGGATTTTGACTTCAGTGTCGTTTTCAGAAAATCTGTCTTGGAATAGTTTATTTTCTCTTTAAAACCTTACCTTCTCTCCCCCACTGCTGCCCCCTGCATTCATCATGCTTGTGCTCTTCTCTGTTCCTTCACATCTTTCACCTGCCTTTCCTCAGTCCTTAAGAGTCTCTCTTCTTCCCTGTTTCCAGGACTAGAGAAATCCCCTGGCCTACTCATAATTTTAACCTTCGTCTTCTCTCCTTCCCCACACAAAGGCCCTTTGCATTTTCTTATGTCAACCCTGCATGGAATATTTCCCACAAAGTGGTCCATTAAAGCATCAGCCCATCCTCCTGAAAACACAGCATCAAAACCCAGTCACATGTCAATGCCTCTGGGTAGCCTGCTGATGGCCCCAGTGGGGCTTACGGAGGTTTACTGCACATATTTTTACTTTTTGTAATTAAAAACAAAGGCCCCTAAGTGGCTCAGATTAATTGCATGCCTGGCTGGCAGGCATTACTGTGTGTATTCTTGGCACAACCAGCTACCTTCCTTCTCCCTTTAAACCCATTCAAGATAGATCCTATTAAATGAGATTCAAGAACAGAAGAAAATTTTGTGATCGTCTAAACCCATCCCCAGCGATCATCCCATAATTCCTGGGTTTAAGCTGTAGTGGGCAGAGACTGTCTCTTAATGTGCTTGTACAGTCCTGCACTAATCCCAATAGGAGCCTTTGGATGCGATTGCAATACAAATATTATTGATTGTATTCTCATGCTGGCTCTCCTCCTCCCTTGCTCTTTCCCCTCTCCTGCCTATTCCTTTTTCTCCTCCCTCTTCTTTTTTTCCTAGTGTCTCCTGCAGCCCTTGTTTGTGTTACACACCCTTAACAACATTAGCTGGATGTTTGATGGATGCCTTCAATATGCTGCCTGTAGCCTTCTTGAGCTGTTTTCCAATTACACATCCCTCTTCTTAATTTCATCCATCAATCTTCTGTTCTCCATTAAAAAATAAACAAACACACACACCGAGCACAAAGCCGAGTATGACAGGGACAAAATGTTTCTCATACTACTCTCGCTTTGCGCTGCTTTGTCAGACTTTCCAATGCCTGGGACACAACAGCATCCAGTCTCCATTTAAGCTCATGCGCTGATGCAGGGGGCATTAATCTGAAAGAATCTGGGAGAAGAGAATGAGAAAAGCACATGAGGGAAGAGCCCAGCCCCAGCTTGGATGCCCCAGACCAATGCTGAAGATCTGGCTGAGGCTCAGAGCATCACATGTGACCGATCCCTTCATCTGCTCTTGACTAATTACCAACACAGGGTACAATTTGCTACAGGCAGGGCAGCTCAGATGTTGGGAGAGGGATAAGGATTCCCAGGCTCGAGAACAACCCAGGCAGCCTCACTGTTCAGGTACAACGTTAGGAGGTCACATATGTGATTTTCTCCCTGAGTTGCAGAGTAGTTTGAAAGGACCTGTTGGGTGAATGGTAGAAAAAGGTGAAGGTTAGGGAGAAGCCCAGCTGACTGGGGTTTATAAGGCTGATGTGTGAGTTCAGGTACCTGTGATTTTCTGAGCCCTGTTGTCCAGGGTTGTCTGTCCAATTTACATCCTCTTTGATAACTCAGAAATGGTTAGGATCACACAGGCTTTGGTAGTTCTGTTCTGAAGTTTCAGTTCTGGCCTCCACTCGCCTGATTCAGGAAGAGAATCACACCTTTCAAAAAGTTTGCTCTGCAAGAAAGATGATTTTGCAGCCTCTGGTTCAGGGTAGCCAGCCTGTCTGAGCCAGGCTTACAAGACCCGGAATGCTGGACCAACTCCAGCCCTGAGACACAGACTCTAACGATCATTATCTTCCCAGAGGGAGAAATTTCACAGTTCAAACTATCCCCTGGGAACATCCTGCCACCCAGTGTAAAGTCTTTTCTAGGCAAAGCACCCAAACCAAACTAGTCTCAGCTAATGGACCCAAAAGCTTCGAGAAACACCCTCTAACCTTGGTTTGTACCACGTTTGCAAGCCTACCGTTCTGTGCATGGAGAGAGGCACAGAGGGGGGAGGAGAGAGGGGTGTGGGGAGAAGAGGAGGGCAGAACTGCAGCAGAGCTGCTGGCAGATGCAGATGACTCTTAATTTCATGCACCAAAACTGTCAGCAGGGTTTTTGGTTTGTTTTGCCTGCATTTTGCTGCCTCCCTCCATCAACCCCTAGCCACCTTGAGGAAGTCCATGCAGATTTCATGAGTTCCCTAACTCCCGGTGCGGGAGATGTGATGCTGAAGGCAGAGCAGGGAGCTTTCAATTATTGATGAGAGCGACCTCTCTTTAAACAAGGAATGCATAATTCATGGCAGCACCGGTATTTGTGGTGATCAGCAACGGCTCTGTCTCTGCTTTGCTGAAATCCACAGGAAGCTGCTGTCCCCTCTACCCCCATTCCCTTGGGCCCATCAGAGCCTTCAGCCGAAACTTCAATACTGTTTAAAATTGAGACATGCCAAGATGCTGCAGCGCTTCCACTCACCGGGCAGTCTCCTGCCTGTTAGAGATGTGCACAATAAAGTGGGAGGACGGATTCAAGGAACCACAGAAGTGGGTGGAATGGGTTATTGCTCTGGGATAAGCAGGGGTAATTACTGTGCAAACACAGCCAACAACAGGACATTTCTCAGCAGCAGGACTTCTCTGACCCTGAGACAGGTCTGCAGGAATGGTGTCGATGTAGGACAGAAAGGACAGGCTAGATCTAAAGGACAGTGCCTGAGGGTTCATGTCCAGCTGTATTTCTTGTGGGGGTAGGAAACAGATGGGGAAAAGGGAGATTTGGTTTTCTGCTCAATAAGTAGCAATTTCTTCCCTAAACTCTGCTGGAACTGTGTGGCTGAAAAGCACAGGAGAAAAAAAAAAAAGGAAGAGTATTTTTTTCTAGGAAGGGAAATTTTAACGATGGAACAGGGAAGGGAAAGGGTCTTTCCTAAACCCACAACTGGGATATTGACCTCCCAGTAGCACAGGCGATGCAGGCCACTGTGGTCCTGTCCAAAGGTGGAAGGGTGCTCTTCTGCTGGGGTTTTCAATCGTCCCTCTGCCTCTCCGGGCAAGTGATGCTTGCCATCTGAATGAGGTGAGCACTTCCCTACCGCTCGTGGGGACCAAGGGTGAGGCAAAATTAACTGAGCCCCCTGGAAAGACACAAACCAGAGACCTACAAATAATAAAACAATATGGGGAAGGACGGCCAGGTCCTTTCCCAGGGCAGGAAAAGCGGAGCTACCAGCAGCTGTGGGGTTTCAAGGCTTGGCCCCATCTATGTTCTGTCACTTGGTGTGCCGGCTCCTGCGGGGACAACTTCCCCGGGAAGTGAGTCACTCCCAGTGAAACAGCTGCCCTTCCCAAGCCCCCACGCTTCTTCCTCCGATGTAAAGAAAGGCTTCATCCTCTCCCTGCCAGCTCTGATCCCTTCACCATATGGGACTGCAGTTACTTCAGCCCAGAAACCACGCTCGTCCTTGGGGAATGCGCCGTGCACGCTCCACATCCCCATCCCTCCACCACCCATGCAAACCCAAGTCAAACATCTTCCTCCAACTTCATCCATAAACAGCTCGGCACGGCGCCTTTTCTCGAGAGCATCCTTATCCCAGATGTGTGGCTCGTGTCTGAGGAGCACAGAGTTGGGGAGGGTGTTGCCTTATATAGCGCTTTGTTCCCAAGTTAAAAAAAAAAAAAAAGCAAAAAAAACCCAACAGAAAACAATAAAGAAACATTGATGAAGCTAATTAAATCTGCTGGTTAGGTCCGGCGGGAGCCAAAACTTTTGAGACAACGTGTGGCTCCGCCTGCTGTCCCCAGGTAGATCAAGGGTATCCAGGCGCTATGTGGGCTATCAGCAGGAACGAAGATAACCTAGTTCGGATATAGACTAGACCTTGAACTTGGCTGCAAAGCCCAGCTATGCAGGGAGCCTTCCAGAGCCTGCAAAAGGAGGTCTAAACCAGGTTATTTTTAATCAGGCGGACCCAAACGTCTTTCATGATTGACCCATGCGACCTGTCACCGACTTCCCCTCCCCCTGAGCTCTGGCGAGGGTGGGCTGTGACTCAGAGGGACACAGCCCTCCACCCCATCCCAATTTCCCTGTGCTGCAGAGCTGTAATCCAGGGGTGCCAGAAATACCTGCAGAAAGATTGGCAGCTCAGGCCCAAACAGAAGCAGGAGGTACCAGATGTCTCCTGAGAAAGCCAGCTCTCTCCTGAGAGACCTCTCCGCTTGGAGTTATCCTCTCTTGAAAGGAAAGTCGGGGGCTTATTCAATCATTAACCTCTCTCCCCTGCTGCTGAGCTCTGGCAGAACCAAGGTCCTTTTTAGGCGCTGATGACTATTACAGAATAATCATTCCAAATGTATCAGCATGAATCGGCCCAATATCTGCATTATCCAAAAAAAAAAAAAGCTTTCTTTTTTCCGAGGAGGCAAAATAATTCTAAGGAAGCAAAAACAATACTGGATTGTTCCAAAGGATCTGTACATTTCATCCAGAGCTTTCCCTACTGAGCTAACAGCTGATGCCTGTTCAGCAGGAGTGGAAGCTGTCATTTTACAGATTTCTTACAAAAGCAGAAAGGAAAAACCCATAGTATTTGCTTCCAGAACCTTTTCAAAGACGGTGAGGAATTACTTTTTCAAAGAAAAAGGCATTAGGCATTATTTGGTGGATAACTACATTTCACAGGTGCTTGTTTGGGGGGAAAAAAAAATATCACATTGATCACAAGCTCCTTGTAAAGATATGGGGCCCAAAGGCCAATGCTGCTCCTCTGGTAGCAGCCAGGATGCAGAGACAGGCTTTGATCTTAGCTGTGTGTCAATATGACATCAAATGCAGACCTCCAGAGGAACATACTACCACTAATGCACACTCTTGATTGATTTAGACAGCTTGTTTTCCTCCTACTTTGAAAGGCAATGTCGAAATGCTCTTCCCTGCTGGACTTCCTGGTTACTCCTAGTGAGGGCAAAAGAAATGGAAGGAGAAGCTGCTCTGGATGAAATCACACTGCAAATGAGTGGAACAGCAATTACACCATTTAAAACACAGACACAGCTAAAGATGTCTACTGTCTTCCCAAAACCTGTGGAAATACTGACATTTTAATGGTTACACATGTGTGCTGTCACCCTGAAGAATCAGAGTCCAGAGCCCTTATTGCCCAGAAAAAACTGTGGGCAGAGGATGCGTGCCGTGTATGGGCAACAATCCCCTGGGGTTTTTATTTGGAAATGCTGGCTGAATTATGTGATCAATAAAAGCATCAGGCAAACAGCAAATCTGGCCAGAATGTTTTCGTGGGTGGCTGCTCCATAGATTGACACAGAACGGACACTGGCCAGCACTGATGAGTTGCCACCACATCATGTAGGCATTGGTTAAGTGAGAAGTGGAAAGAGGAGAAACACCACTTTGGTCTCCTTGATGGACATTTTTGCTGTTGCAGCTCTCTGAGCTGTGTGAAATATGCTTGCTCCATAACTAGCTGAGATGGTCCAAAATGCTAATTCTGATTTCTTCCTCTGAATAAATCATCAGCACTCATTAGATTTGCCACTTGCTGTGCGGCATCCAAGTGTCGTGCAGACACTTTTAAAAACAAATGTAGAATGGAGAAATAAAGTGGCACCTAGAGAATTGTCTTTTGCAATAGATATACGTTATGGTCCACTGCTTGATTTGTACCTTAAATGCCACAGCTGATCTGTATAGCTTGGGCTCAATTAAAAGAAACACCAGAATGAAAATTAGAGACTCAGAAGACTACAGTGTTTATTCTCCTGCCCTCTGCATGTGAAATGAAAAGGGAGGAAGGGAGTGAAGTAAAGAAGGGGCAGGAAGGTGGTGGCCAGCGTCCTGCTGAGGCTGTCCTACTGTCCTTTCCTGTCCTAACAGGGAAGCTGTTGACTCCGGACCACAGGCAGGCCACATCCAAATTAAGTGCCAGGCCATCTGAGATCAAGAGACCCATATGTGATTCCCACCTTCTCGGAATGCCAGGGGAGCAGTCAGTGCAATAGTCAAAATATCTAATGTGGGCACTGGCAGCAGCTGCCAGAAGATAACCCTACATCATGATAGAAAGAAGTTTTTCTTTATAGAAAAAGTGTGCAGTGGACACATTTGGGCAAATTGATGGAGCTGAGGAGTAGCAAAAGCCAAATGCCGCTTTCTGACAACAATCCAGTCCTACCAGAAAGAAAAGGTATAGGTTTTGGTTTCTGGTTTTTTCCAGGTCTTGTACTGTTAAAATGGAAGAGGCTTGTCTGTTGGGAAGGCAAGGAAGGCTGCGAGGGAATTGAGGGCAGACGAGCTCATAGCACGAGAAACAAACTCTGCTCTCTCTCTTAGAGTGCATAGGGCTTGCTCTCTGCTGCGCTCCTTAATTGCACATGATAGTAACCTGGGCTGACAGTGGTCTTTGAACATGGTGTCTATAAACCTCTTGGGAGGGAGGTCAGACCATGCTGTATTGTACTCATGGGCTTAACTGTGAATTTGTGTGCTTCTGGCTGCACAAGACCTGGATGCAGTAAGGGGTTGATGCTACCCTCTAGGCTGGAAAGTTGTCTGCTCTGTCTGTCCCTTGAGCTTGGAGTGCGATCTTTGCACAAATACCAGCAAGAAAATACTGGGAGATACCTCTCCCCAGCTCTTACATCTCTGCACTCAGGGCTGCTGGGAAGTGCTGTCCTTCCTACCCCTCCTTTCCATGTCCATGGGTTGTGAATCGGCCTTGGGCAGAATAACAGATGAACAGATACTTGTGGTTGGAGGGGAGAGACGAACTAGGCTTTTTTTGAACCCTTCTCTGCACTTTGAGAGCCGTTTGAGCTCACCTCAAAGGCAGGTCAGGTTAGCCTGAAACATCAGGGCAGACAGAGCAGTCTCTTGTTGAGACAAGAAACGGGCTGCTGCTGTAAGTCTTAGAGGTGGATCTGAATCTCTCCTGATTCTGGGGGTGAATCTGGCTCTCTCCTTGTGTTGCGGGGAGGAAAGCACCCTCTGATTATCGAAAAGCTTTCTGAGCACTGGGTCAGTGTATAGTCTCCCCACAGACAGTGATGCTGGTAAAAGTGGCAGCTGCAGAACTACAAACTGTATCTCTAGAAACTCAAGAATGCCTTAAAACATGGGTCTGATTTGTTCTTGCTGGAGAATAATCTCCTGTCCCTGGAGCACACTTCTGGTTGCTTTTCACAGTCTTTGTCCTTAACCAGATTCTGTACATTATGAGACTGGTGAACAGTCTTTTCTCTCTTTCTGCAGTAAAGACTCCTTCTTCAACTTAGTAACTCTCTCCCAGCAGAGGGATGCTGGGTGTTACCCAAACTGGGCTAACCTTAGGACAATGTTACTAAGGTTGCTCCCACCCACTTCCTCCCCAAACTCCTGCAAGCGTGCACACACCCTACATGATTCTATGACTCTATGGTCTCTGGCTGGTGCCTGGCATGCCGGTCTTCTGTCAATGGTTGTCTTGTAAGTCAGGACCCATGTTGGGGTTAGGAGAGAAATATCTAGTATCAGATTTTATCTGTCTGGTAACCGCAATGCAGAAGGGAGTACAAAAGAGCAGAAATCATGCCTAGTGACTATTTTGCACCAGCATTTAACAGCTACAGGACTTGGTTTGACTTCCAGGGAGCTACAATCCAAGCGTGGCTTGGCTTGCTGAACAAAACTTGCTGATGGCAGCTTATCTACTGCTGAATGGGAGTAGATGTTATAAGGAGAGCCACGGGGGTCCTCTGCAGCACCTCCAGAAGAGGCTAGTAGGTGGGATGAAGTGCAGAGTTTGTCTAGCAGGCTAACGTTGTGACTGAGAGCACAAGTGGGGAGACTGGTCATGGTACATGAACAGTTCTCAAGAGGCTGACAAGAGACGGGTTCACCATGCACGAAGGCTCTTGAAGGTGGTAGGAGCAATTTTTAATTATCCTTTCCCAAAGAATCCTTTGAGGTAAACTCTATTCACCCACAAAAGTCTTCTTAGCATAGAGGTCAGCAGTGATGATTATTAGATCTTAGGGAAATGCTTAGCAGTGTCCTGTGCCTTCCTGTGTAATGGAGCTGCTGATGCATATGGAGTAATAAGAGATTTGTTGTGTTTTGCTCAGTGCTCCAAGGGTCCTGTTCTAACATGGAAATTAGAAACATCACTTCTACTGTAAAGAGAGCTCCTGTTATCATTTGATAACATACTGCTGAGTGCTGTAGGTTTGAGGGAAAGAGGAAACAGCATGAGAATTGCTAACCAGAACGGGAAACACACTGGGATTACTGGAGGAGCTATGGAGAAGGCTATGGGCTGCTACAGTGCAAGAGGTGTTAGTATCCCACAGAGGGGAAATATTGTGAATGAAGGCAGTGTAGAGGGCTGGATTGGAGAGGACACCTGAAATACCTAGTTGTTGACAAAACAGAGGCTGCAAGAGGTTGATGGAAGTAGGATGGAGGAGGCAGTTCCAAGGGAAAAAAAAAATGGGGTGGGGGAGAAATGCTGGTCAGGCTGAGATCTGCCACTTGATAGCACTTGCCAAAATGCAAACAATTTCTCCTTTCTAAAGATCTGCCAGGGGACACCTCAGCTACCTGGGAGTTAGTGGTTAACGCCCCTGCCTCCCTTCCTATTGCTCCACAGAGATGAGGAGCTGGCATGCATGTCTGAGGGAGAAAATAAACTTGCTGTGGACCTTGGAGCAGCAGGATTTGCCAGCTTGCCTCTGACTGCGCTGCCCAGCCCTGAGATCCAGCTCAGCCGGGCTTGCGTTTGACTTCAGCAGATGCTGCCTGTGGGCTTTGTAGAGGTGCACAGGGATAATCAGGATTTGGTTTCTGTTTGCTGGCTAATTTGAGCCCCTGCTGTGAGATTTGGATGTTTCTGAGGATTCTATATTAGCTTTAATGATTAAAAAATTATTTCAATGCTTAGTGAAAAAGATGCATGATCTATCACCGAAGCCGCTTAGCAACAGGACTCATTAAGACAGGTATTAGTACAGAAAGATACCCTTGCCCCAGCGTCCTCTTGGAATGACTACCCACTCATCTAAGCAAGATAAAGGTCTTTGCTGGCCTCCTCTGAGGCCAGAGGATAAAGCACTCAACTGTGAAACAAGATTTCTTGGTTCTTTTTCTGGCTTCAACTATGCGTAAGTATGTGGATCTGGGCAAATCATTTCACCTGCTTCAGGGCCTCAGTTCCCCCACAGGTAAGATAAGTACAACAATGTATAAGCACTCTGGGGAAATGACTTTCAAGTGCCTAAGCTCATTAGAGAAAAAACAACCCTTGCGGTGAATAAAAAGTGTCTCAGCCCACGGTTCGCATTGCCCTCCTGAAGCCTGACATACAGTTAGCTAATTATAGGTGAGAAAAAAGATTTTCTTCTAGCCCCTTACCACCTGATGGTAGCCAAGTAGAGCTGTTAAAAACTTGTTATTTGGCTCAAAGAATTAATTCTAGCCAAAGCCTGGCAAAGTATTTCTGGGCATCCTTCAAGGAGAAAGAGGGCCCACCAGTTCTGGGGCAAGATCTAATTTTGCTCACAGGAACACTGTTAAATACCATGTCTGAGAGGAGAAAAGTAATACTTGGTGTTTTTTTATCCCCGGAGTCATTCATTGAACCACTCAGGCAGCACCATTCTCCTTATGAGGAGAAACTGAGGCAGGGAAGAGGTAGCAGGTATAAAAGGAGATATTTTGGTCCACAGTATAAAAGCTGAGGCACTCCTGGCTCTTGGGCTTGCACAAGGCATGTTGAACTTCATACTTGAATGCAGAAGCCTTGGGTGGATCTTAGTGTGGTGTGCGGGTAAGGAAAGTGCAGGCAAAAGGAAGGTGAGGGAAGAAAAATTGGTGTAGGTGAGATATTAAGGTGTGACTGAAACTGGTTCCTGAGGGAAGGAGAGGGAACAGGAGAAGAGCTGAGGTTAATGGGGATGAGAGAGTGGGAGAAAGAAGAGGAGGAATGAACAAGGGCAAGGAAGCAGGACACCAAGTGGGACAGCAAGCAGGAGGCACAGTCAAAGCATCTGAGCTCTCTCAAGAGATTGCCTATTTTGCTTCTGCCTTTTTTTTTTTTTTATGATCTTGCCTTAAAATTGCAGGAATGTGGCAGCACAGCACTGGCGCTCTGATTTATTAATTCCATCCCGTCCCACCAGCCCATAAAACAAAAGCATCTGTGTTTGCTCAAGAGAAGCACATGAAGGGCCTCATTCACGTCAGAGGTGGAGAGGGAAGCTGGCAGATACAGGAAAGTCATCGATGCCTCCTTTCCTTTTCACCTTTGTGTGGATCTGGGCTGGGGGAAGGGCTGCAGAAGGGAAGAATCCTGAGGATGGGGTATCAGGAGGGAGAAAGCTACGATCACCCTGATGGTCCATGTGGGAGAAAGCGGAGGGGAGGGGGGACCCAACGAATGCACTAGGCTGGACCACCTCCAGTGAGGAAGGCACCCCAGCACTGCAGAGAGGACAGAATCCCTTGCTGCCACCCAGGGTCACCCAGCACTGGCCTCTGAGGTGGCACTTTGCGCAGTTTTCCCTGATGAATGGCACTCCTATCGCCGCGGTCACAGCCAGGGCTTTCAGGGAGCCCAGCACTGTTGCCTGACCCGTAGCTATGGACATAACCATAATAAGAAATTCAATCTGCTAGTTGTAGGAGAAATATACTCTTACAGCTGTTTTTTAGCATGCTTTCAGAATGGGGAAGGCTCAGGGTGAGATGAATGCTAACTATCCTACTCTAAGGACTGGGGCATGGAGGGGCAGAGTAACCAGCAACCTCTACTCCTGCCAGGCAAGGATCAACTGTGCTGTTTCTAGCAAGGAGTACCAAGAGATTTCTGTCAGACACAGAGGACCTTGCTAAAACTGCATCTCTACCCCTGCCCTTAGAGACAGTGTCTTCAGGAGCCAGGCTGCCCTGCAACACTGCACAGGGAGCATCACCTCAGGGGAAGCAGGGTCTGCAAGCTACTGCTCTGTGCCTGGTCCTTGGCTTTCCCTCCAAGTTCTCCCACACAGGGACTGCCTAGGAGCAATCCTGCTTTGCTAGCAAAACGCAGTTCCCACGTGCCCTGTATGCCCACACACAAACCCACCGTAAACTTACAGAATGAGACAACATTGCTGCTCTAAAATCCTTTATCCAGAGCTGAGATTGCCTGACTGCTAACCCTGTTCAGCTCCAAGTAATCCCTGCACTTTGCTTGGCTAACGGCTGGCTGTACTGGGAATAAATGCCCTTGCTCTCATTGCCAAGGGGTAACATCCAAAGAATAGGACAATACCATTTTCTTTTATAATGCAGCATTATTCATAAACCAGCACCACACAAAGTTGCCAGGATGCTGGCAGTCTATTAAAATCAACAGCACAGGCAGGGGAAGCGTCAGCGTAAGCACCACTGGACCAGCTCAAATCTCATCAGAACTTAACCTGAACCCGCTCCAGCTGACAAAAATCAAACCTATGAGAGCTAAGTGTCAGCACACAGGCTGGAAAACACATATTTTTTGCTTCTGCATGGAAATGAAAATATGCCCCAGTGATCTTCACTAGAGCATGTCTGTCTCCTTTTGTCCTTTGTCTCTTACATTGATCAATATTGTGGGTTTCGGAAGGTACAAGAAATCCTATGCCAGACAATTGTGAGAGGTTGAAGTCTGAAGATTTAGATCTATTTCAAATGGACTGTCCTGTTCAGTGATGAACGATCTACTATCCATCAAAATGTCTCCTCTTTTTCTGAATCCTACTCTCAGCACCAGCAGCATCTTGTAGCAGAGAGTTCCATAAGCCACTACGCACAGCACAGGCAAATACTTATTTTTATCATCAAATTGGTACCTTTCACCTTTTGCTGAATGCAGTCCAGTTCCTCTACTAAGAAAAGTGATGTAGAGAAGCATTCATTCTCCCTGTTCTATGTTGCTGATTGCTTTGTTTTTCACCCCAGTGTCCCTCTTCATTTGTCTCCCTGAGCTAACTAGCCCCATCGTAATGAATCTCTGTATGTGCATCAGGCATTAGTGGGATTACCTGCTTAGAGGAGGGATAAATGGCAAGTGAAATCTAAAGGTCCCCGTGCCGGAGCTGCGGATCCCAGCTCTGTGTCACAGCCCTGGGAAGTGGTGTCTCCTGGGGAAACTTGGCTCACATTTTATAAATTTGAGGAATTTGCAGAGTGCAATGCTTTTACCTCAGGGAGAAGGATCTCAGACAGCCCCCCACACTGTGTGGTGGAGGAAGCCAACAAGGCAGTTGATTGAACACTTGGGAACATTGGCAAAGTAGATAAATTTGAGCTCTTAAAGGAAGACCTTTGGGAGCGCTAATGTCACATGAGAGTGAACTAGCAGAGACTTCAAGCTCTTAATTATGAGCCTGCATGGCTTAAAACAGCATGAAAGGATAAAGGACCAAGTTTTTATAAATGTGCTGACCATGGGACGGGATGCAGTTTGGAGGCATACGCCAGCCTGGAGGAATCGGCGGGTCTGAGCAGTGTCCCTTTCGAAGAGCAGGCTTTAGGCAGTCATGCCTGCGCCCAAGAGGAAGGTGATGATAGCCACAGGTCTCATCTGTGCACTGCATTTATTAGTCTCTTACGGTACTGGTAGGTTTTAAATCGCAGTCTTGTTAGGCTGCCTGCTTCCCAGCAAGTGCTTCTCAGAGACGCAGGGGCCTTGCCTGGGAGACAGACGATCTGGGGCTGTCTCAGCTCTGACGCTATCAGCTGCAGTGTCTCCCTTGTAAAGTGGGGGTAGTCATCCTGACAAACAGCTCTGTATGTGGGCAGGGAGTGCTCTTAATCACGTATGCGGAGTACTTCGAGATCTCGGGATGGGAAGCGGCACAGAGGAGCATAATGCTTATTATTAGACAGAAGGGCCAGGAGCAGAAAGGGCAGAGTGATTCTAGACCTCTCCAGGGCCCTGCAGGTGTGTGGGACCCGGCTTCCAGTCTGGCTTATTACCACCTTTTTAGGCTTCTCTTTTATTAGGAACAATTAAATACAAGGAGGAAGGGGACAGATATAATCTTTTCTGTGTACATCCTGCAGAATAATTGTAGAGCTTTCCCAGAGCAATTTTACATGCTCAGTAAAGGGCATCTCTGGAGCCTATCAAATATCTCATCCCTCATAGGCATACATATGAAGGCTTGCAGCATACGTCAGGAGATCTCTTTATTGCTCCCAAATATTTGGAATAGAAAAGATAACTGAGTGTGCTGAAGAGGAGTAAGAAGAGGCCTTGGAAGAAGCTCTGGGAGGTGTATGGGGTTGTGGGGTAGCTCCTAACGGCTGGGACAGCCTCCTGACGCATCAGTGGGAAGCCGGAGGTGACTGTGCCTGTAGCACCAGCACCCAGGGGAGAAGGGCAGCGGGGGCTAGAGCTACGAAGGCACTGAGAAAGAGGGGGGTGTGCAGGGCAGTGCCACCACTGGCAGGTGATTACTGTGGTTAAGAGGGGAGGAAAGCCATCCGAGGGTACGGATGGAGTGAATCCACTCCAGGATCTCGCCAGCAAGCTGCCTGCTAGGTACAACTTTGCTCTCGGACACTAAGGACATCTCCTGGCCTGCCGCTGAAGCAGAGGGAAGTTCCCTGCCAGAAAGCACCTCTACCGATGCTTCACAGGCAAGAAGAAAGGATGCTGGGTACACAGGAGACACAGCCTTGAGCTGTCCAGTACCACCTCAGACACTCTCCAAGGAAGATGCCACTAAACGGCACAAGCGCTAGTCACAAAGATGTTCCCAAACCATGGAAACAATGTGAATTTAAGGGCTGTACATTGTAGAAGTCTATTCTTTCTTGCATACATTTAGCTGCTCTGTAGCTCTGTACAGCTCCCTAGGCAACAGTCTTCCCAAATGACAGCGTAACAAAGCCCAAAGGTGCGGGAGCCTCGCTCTTTAACAATCCTTGCCACAGGAACCAGTGTCCTCAGCCCAACTGCTTTACTTGGTGTCTCGCAAGTCAGGCTGAGGCCCTCCACTGTAAAGGTGGCTGCGTCTCAGCGGTGCTCTGTGTCAGCCAGTTGAATTGCTTCGGGATTGCAAGGTTGCCTAAATGGTTTATCAATTATTGTAATTATTACTACTACACTGAAAATGTCAAAGAAGCCAAGAGCTTTAATTTGATCTCATCCGATTCCTGAAATACCCAATACTACATGTTAGCCTCTCAGCGCATCTACCTCTGTTACGTTAACTGCCCTGTGGAGCCTTGATTCAGTGCAGACTGAAGTGCCCTGAAAGCGATACTGAAGTCACTCCCGGGAGGGAGGGGGGGGGGGGGGAAATCACAGCCACCGGGCTCCTGGCCTCACACCGGGCCAGCACAGCGCGCGCTTGGCCGCCGGCACTCACGTACGGTCTGTGTCCCAGGCGTGCCCGCTAACAGCTTCCAGGAAACCATGGAGCAGGCACCGACCGAAAGCAATCCCGGCCCCCACATCCTGCTTCAAGGCACGGAGAGAAGGGGATTGGCGGCACACGTGGCTGCAGACAGATGTGACACAGGCTGCCACATGCAGCTCTGCCAGTGCCCCGCTCCTGCCCTGTAACCCTCTCTGTTACCTGAGACTGATCTCCCCATAATCTCCTACCAAGGTATCTCATTTAGGAGTAATGATGGCCTGCCTTCTGCAAGGATCCCGTCCTGCTGTCTCTCTGCACCCATCTCCCAACTTGCTATGTGGCCCTCATTCCTAGCCCTGCCTGAGGCTCTCCTGCAGGGACAGACAGCTGTTTGGTGGTCCTGGGATACAAGGCATGAACCTCACCATCTATTTCTGCCTTTTGCACCAGATGAGATTTGAGCCTGAGCAGAAGTGGGGGATGAGACTGGCACGTGAAGCCGCTGTACCCTGCTATGCTCTCTACATACGTGCTTTGCACAACGAGGCCTCTTCTGGGTCCAGGAAAGGAGCTGAAAGCACCTGCAGAGGCTGCGTCGTTCACGCTCCCCCACTCGCTCGCTGAGCTGTGCGGGCTTCAAGTTGCCGGATGGGTATTTATTGCTTGTCATTATTGCTCTGCTACAGAGATGCCTGATGCTGCCCCGCTGATCCAAACACTCTTTCTCCCACGCACGCACAGAAATTGCCCCTTGGCAGGTTTGCCTAAGGAGTTACTGAGGAACCAGCTGCTTCTCTCCAGATTTGCAGCACCCGGGGGTTTCTCCCTCTCATGCACTAGCTGCTGAGCCTACCCCTCCTCTCCTGTCCCTGGGCTGGACGGGTGAGTGGCAGGAGCAGGAGGGCGAAAAAAAAAGTACTTTCCAACTCACCTAGGAACATCCACCCAAAACTCTGCTCCAGAAAGCCATCAAGTGCATTCCTCGGCAGGCACCCATGTGCCAGGCAGGGGTGAAAAGGGGCAGAGACCTTTCCCAGCCCTCCTGCTCTTGCCCTCTGCCAGTCCACCTCTCCAGAGCTCCTCACGGGGATGCCCACTCGGGGTCGGCTCCCACCGGGGCTGCGTGTGCCTTGCACACAAACCCCGTCGCCCCTCTATACTTTGGTTTCCCCGGTACCTGTCACAAAGAGGCGCAATAAAACCTCTCCGGAGGCAACGGTGTGCCCGGGACCCGCGTTTGGGTAACCTGGCCGGAGATCCCGGCAGTGTTGACTCAGCGGCTGCTGCAGCTACGGGTGGACAGACACCAGGAGCAGGGGCATCACAGCCACGGGTGGACAGACAGACACCAGGACTGGGGGCATCTCTCCACAGCTGGAAAATTCCAGTCTGGGAGTGGGACGTTGCTCCTCTGGAAGGTGCCCGGGCCGGGGGTGGGGTGGGGTGCAAGGACACGGGCTCCCCGTGAACCGCGGAGCCGGTTCGGGCGCTGAGCACGGATGAAGTTTGGGGACCCAGCTGCTGGTCGCTGGGCAGCGTACCCCCTTCCCCGCGCCAAGCGCTGGGCGCCCGGGGGACCGCAAGGTCACCCCTGCGTCCCCGGCGCTCTCCTCCACCCCCAAAACCCCGGTACCCGCGGGGGCTCCCGCTTACCTGGCGAGATGCGCCGGTCACGGCGGAGATGCCGGGGCGCCGGGCGCGGGGCGGCACCGCGCCGGGGGCAGCCGGGGGAGCATCGCCCGCCGCCGGGCGCGGGGGTGTCCTCCCTGCCGCGGTGGCAGCGGCACCGGGACCGGCACCGGCACCGGGACGGGCACCGGGACCGGCCCGTCGGCGCTGCCGGCGGATGGCGGCGACCGCCTTCAGACGGCGCCGGCGATGCGGCTGCGAGCGGCGCGGAGCCGATTTAAGGCCACCCTGTGCCGGGGGTGGGGGGAGCGCCGAGGGCCGCCCGCAGCCGGCTCCTGCGCGCCGCGCATCCCGCGGGGCCACCTTAAGCGGGGAAGGGGCGAGAGCGGAGCCGGCGAGGGGGGAAGGAGCGGCGGGCAGGCGACCCGAGCCGGGGGCGGGGGGGGAGGCGAGCGGGGCCGGGCACCGCCGCAGCGCTGCCCCCGCCGCCCGGAGCGCCGCGCCCGGGAGCGCCGCGCCGCCCAACGCGGGGCCGGGGTCGGCAGGGGGGCGGGCGGGCAGGGGCCGGGCGCGGGGCCCTTTCCCTCGGAGCGGGGAGGTTCCCCTTCCCCGGGCCCGGCAGGTGCGCTCCCCGCTGAAGGCGAGGGGGTGGGATTTTTTATTTTGTCTGTCCCGGGGGGCTCGTTTAGCTGCTAACCGGGTGCTGGACTGAATTCTGGCTCCCCGCCGAGGCTCCAGCTGCTCCAAGCAGGAGCCACCCACCACCCCTTAGGGAGCGGGAGGGTTGCCTAACGATAAGGCACCCTACGGGGCACGGCCCGAAGCCGGGGGCCGCGATGCTTCTGGGCTTTGGCATCCCCGCACCGCTGCCGTGTGCCTCAGTTTCCCTTCTAGCGCTGAGGTAGGCAAGGAGTGCCAGTGCAAACGCTTCCCACCGCAGCAGCCGGCCGCTGGGTGATTTCTTGCGTTGGCCACATGCGCGGCCACAGCCAACGCTTTGTCCGGCAGCCTCTGCCTAGGAGCAGATTATTGTGGGAGCAGAAGACGGGCCCGCTTCGGTTTTCCCCTGCCTGCCTCCCCTATGAGCTGTGTCTCCCGGCCATACAGTCACCGTGCTGCTCGAAGGGGTGCGTGTGGAGCAACTCTTCAATCTCTCAGCTGGGGCTGAACGCACAGAGGGCAGAAGGAGAAGTGAGGGCTGTCACAGCTCAGCCCTGCTCTAGGAGACTTCCTTCCAGCCTTCTCCCCTTCACATAGGGCTGGGCAGCACACGTTTGTCCCCCGCTTACTCTCCCAAGGGTTGTGACTGCCACATCCCAGGATTTTCTCCTGAAGAGGTTGCCACAGCTTTCAGCAAACCATGAGGCACAGAAGGTAGCACAGTCCCAGGCTCAGGTGGGGACTTGTTGATCAAGTTTGGCTTCAGGTAACAAAGCTCCTGCTGTGGGATGTGCTAAGCAGGGCAAAATGTTTTGAAATCCTTGGCTGGAAAGTGCTCTTGGAGAAGAACAAGGGAAGTCTGTCTTCTTGGGTTAGCTGGCAGGTCTCAGCCACGTTTCTGGAGCAGGTGTTGCTGAAAACACCTCAGAAAGGCAGCCATCAAATGACATTTTACAGCCCAAATGACATTTACAAAGTGCAACACACAGGCGAACCCAACACGCAAAGCAGCAGGTGTGTGCATGCCAGTGCCTTCGCTCACCTGCTTCTCCCCTTACTAAAGGGATGCTCTGAGGCAGACGTGTTCAGCCCCCGGCAGGACCTGCTGCCATGCTCACCGCTGCTGCGCTCACGGCTGTGCAGACCCGCTGGCTGCATCCTCACGCGCCTCTCCCTTGGCCAGAGCGGGACACAAATCGCCGCTTGCCTTCACCAAGTGTGTTGAGGGCTGGCACTGTCCTGCCCTGCCATCTCAGGCTCCCCTCACTAGGAGGAAGCCATCTATCCAACCATCCATCCATCCACCCGTCCACCCACCCACCCAGCCATCCTCAGTTTTGGAGGCATAAAGTCCCCAGGTTGTACGGGTGGCCCAGAAGAGTCCTGTGCGTTCAGGGCTGAAAGCCAGCGTGTGGGTGTCAGGAAATGGCGAGACGCTTCCCCACAGATGGCTCAGCAGAAGCCTGAATTAATCCTGCACTACCGGCAGAAGCATTACACTGATCCAAAAGTTAGCTAGCTGGGGTGCTCCAACTCCACAGCACCTTGATTTTAGGCAAACCCGCAATAAAGAAATTGATTGCCTCCCCCTGCAAGGCGCCAAGTCGCTTGGCATCCCTATGGGACGGGCAGAGCCATTATCCTCCTTCTGTGGCCGGGGAAGGGACTTGTGGAGGAGGTAACTGACTGATTATTTGCCACAGACAACTTGCGTGGTCAGTGAGTTGGACCCAAGTCTTGGGTGAATGCTCTAACCCTGGGACACCTCTAGGAGAGGTTGGTTAAAAAGGACTTTGACTCCTAGGGATCTCTTCCAAGTGCAAAGGCAGGAGGAAGAGATCAGATCCAAGACTGCTGGCAACTCCGGAAGCTCAAACCACTCAGGCTTTGCTTACTCATGCTCCAGGCTCTCCCTTTTTATGTCCACAACCTTTGACATGACTGTTTCACTGCTACACACAGAGACACAGTTTGGGCAGCGCATCCCACGGTTGGACTGGAGGGGCTGAGGGTCAGCACTGCAGGAATATGCTCCCCCCACCTGGTCAGAGCTGGCTTCTGGCACAGGCAGCACACTTCTGAACTGAGACTCAGGTCTGGGGGAAGGTGGGTCTGTGCAGAGCCATTTCTCTTGGCTAGAGCAGCCAGAGTAGATTTTTTTGGAGGGGACAGTGGGGTATCCAGTGTACCATAACCTTCCTTATCCCTCCTGAAAGCACTGCCTGGGGCAGTCTGTGTTCCCAGCCACATGGCAGTGGAGTTGCTGCACTGGCAAGACCTTCCTCCTTCCACCGCCACCACGGCTGTGTCCAGCCCAGACAAACGCAGCAATCCGCGCTCCAGTGTTCCGGGTGGCAGCTCTCCGCTGGTAAGATGTGCCTTCCTAGGCCACCTGCCCCTCTCTCTGCCCACACTTCCTCCTCTGAAAGTACAACATGATGGGAAAAGCTCCATGAAATCTCCCTCCTGAGGTCGCCACAATGCTAAACTCCTTCCCAAGTGGCAAGTGCTTCGAGATCCTGGACGAGATGCTGCTGGAAAGGATAGCTTACTGTTGCAATCTGTACACAATTTATTCCTGCAGTTTGCTTTGCTTGCTTTTTCACTGCCATGCCCTAAGGGGCCTGATGCTGTGTCAGCCTTAAGGCAGACCCACAGACTGCATCCCTGAGTCTTGCAGCAGTAAGTCATAGGAGAGGAAACGCGGTGGAAAACGTTCACTGACTCGTGCTGCAAGGGAGTAAGCTGTGCCTCCGCACTGTGAGCCTCCCGAGGTCTTACTCCATCTGGGCTGAGTGGCTGCAGCTGCTCCTCGCTCTCCTGGCTCATCGCTCCTGCTGCTGCTCCTACGAGCAATGCATGGCACTGTGAGTGTCTTGAGGCACCTTGTAGGACTGGGGGAGTGTGTTTTTCATGCTTCCCACCCTCCCTTTTGCCAAGGGATTTGGCTACAGGGTGGCAGGGACCTTGACAGTGTCCTCTGCTGTGGGCAGGTGTGTGATGCTGTGCTGTGGGTACCCATCTGTTAGGAGGGGCGCTGAGAACTTGCCTCTTCATTGCACTCAAAGCAGGGGAGAAGCAAGCAGAGGGGTTGCGGGTTCCCGGCTGGCACGGTGTATTTCACAAATACAAAGCTGATGTGTTTCACCAACAAAAGGTGAGGAAGAGCCGCCAGCAGCCCGGGAAGAGGGCAGAGAGAGGATGTGGGGGCGGGAAGGAAACCAGATGAAAAGGTCAGTCAAGAGTCATGCCCGCAGCTGACACAGCCCGTAAAGCATTGCTAGGGAGTGGCATCACACTGCCTCTGTAAATACGAATCTCAAAACACAGCAAGCGCTTAAGTAAATGAAAGCTTCCCTGTGAGCTGAGGAGGTGGTACCCCCTTTCTGCTGAGAGTGGGGTTGAGCCCTGGAGAAGACAATCGATTCCCTCAAAGTCATCCCTGAAATCCATGTCTGAGGGATGTGATGAGACCCCAGTGGTCTTGTCTGCCAAGCCCCTGGTCAGGCAACAGCCTGATCATATTTTCACAGAGTCTGTTGAGCTAGCTATCTTCTGCCTAGCCACCCCCGATGTCTCTGGGACAGACACCACCCCCCCCAACTTTTCTTCCCAGCCTTCTGGATGTGGTGAAGGAGTGACAGCAGGAGGTGGGGAGGGGGCTCAGGTGCATCTCTCCCAAGGTCCAAAGCTGTGGCAATGCCTCTCTCTCTCCTCATTGTAAATCTGCCTCAGAAGATGTGTGACAGAAAAAGCAGTCCTTGATCTAAAACCTGCCATCCTTTGAAGAGCCTGTGCTTCAGCGAAGCAGCCGGCAATTGCTGCCTGAAGAAAGCTGAAAAGCCGCTCTGCAAGCTCTGCAGTTTCATTTCTCTCCCTCTTGAAGCACCAGAACTGTACACTAATCAAGCTATTTCTGCTACAAGCTGGGGAGGAAAGAAAGAGAGATTGTTAGTGTTATTGCTATTTTTAAATACTTTGCAGGCTCTTGAATAGGATGATGATGGGGGCCGCGTAAGGACCCAGACAGAGACAGATTGATGTGTGGTAAGCGCGTCTGTTATTCTTCAGTTGGGAAGCAGCTCTTTCGGCAGTGCAACTCCAAAGGTGCGGCAGGGAGCCGCTGTGAGGGCTCAGCTCGCAGTCTCTGACAGGGCTCCGGCTCAGCGCTCCCAGGGCTCTCTGCCTCCTTCCTAGCCATCTGTGAGGCACCGTTACTGCAGAGGGGCTCCAAGTTTGCAAAAAAACCCTGGGAATCATCTTGCAGTTACGCAGCATGCGTAAGGGTCGCTGCGTGCATGCCGGAGCCTTCACGCTCCTTCTGTGTGGGTTAGGCAATTGCCTGCCTCCACACGTGCCTTGCACCTGAGGGATGGAGTCTACCGCTGAAAGGCTGGAGAGACCTGAGTGACAGCCTTTTCCAGGTCCTACAAAACTAAATCACTCCTGCCCACCAGCCAAGGAAGTGCAGCACAAAAGAAAGTCTCAAGCTTGGGTCTCACCCCAGCAGCGGGGAATATTCCCACGTGATGGAGGGAGAACAAGATGGGAGCGGGGAGGTGAGAAGGAGAGTTGTCCTGATGGAGAAGTTTCAAGAAACCCAAGCTCAGGTGACAAATTCAGATTGAATTTTCCCTAGACCCAGCAGCAGGTGAGAAACTTGAAGATGCATGGCCGTCACCTGAAGGCAGCCAGCCCTTCTGGTCTCCCTGAACTATTGAACTGTTTGGGCAGGGGCTCCATATGCACCTGGGAGATGGCACTTCAGCATCCCACCCCTCTGGAAAAGTTTTACAGAGGGAAAATATGTATTTACCTTTGAATCAATTTATGAGCCATCCTTTAATGTTGAACAGAGAGTTACATCCTGACAGTTGATTTCTATAGGATGGCTTAAAAAAAGAAGTCACTCTATTAAATGTCAGCTTTAAGAATAATTTCTATGCCATTCTGTCAGTCTCATGTCTGTTAAATTCAATAAAGCTTTTCCATAAAGGTAAGTAACTGCTTTTATAAGAAACTACTTCTTAAGTGAGCTGTCTGTTGAAAGCATAGGCCAGATCGTCCATGCCATTACATCGAATTGATGCAGGCATAGCTTTTGAAAATGGTCTCATACAGACCCCGATCTCGCCGAGGAGATGCTGCCCCTCAACACGGACTGACCACAGCAGATCTCTCTGCACCGCCATTCCTAACAGCCAATATTAATCTCATGTCCAGAAGGATGCGAAGGGCCCTGCTTTCTACAACCACTCTACTGACAGCAATATCAAGTCCTCCTTTTTCCAAAAGCAGATCATGACACATCCTTTGTCTGTTCCCTTTGGGAGGCAGAGGGAGGCTGGGGGTGGAGAACAGAGGGCAGTTGTCACCCAGCTCCTCGGCTATATGAGAAAGTGGCTTCTGTTTCCGAGCTTCTCTCCGCTCCACGTCTTTCATCGACATCGAATTAAACAAGACTTTCTTTTGTACGAGGGGAATGAATGGTCCGCGTAAGGGTCAAATAGCACTGCCTGCACAGGCTGGAACCTGTCTTACACAGTATGGGCTTGTCCTGGAGACACACAATCACTGTCAGTTGTATGTGCCCCCAAAGGCTGGCTCCCTTCCTGGCACTGGACACATGGGGGCAGAGTCCATACATCCAGGCGGGGAAGGAGGCAAATGCCAGGGCAGTGCTGCCCTCTGCAACATCTAGTGGCTGAGCAGGGCTTTTCTGGGCTTGGTGTCCCCTCGTCGCTGGGTTAGTGCTTGGATGTGAATGTGAGCATGCTGGCAGTTTGGTGGGGTGGTAGCTGTAAAGTCCTGCATGAAAGACCTGCGCTTGGAGGTCAGGTGGGAAATTTCTCTTGATGTGGAGGTGTTCTGATCTGGGTAACAGCTCTAGTTGTGATTTTTGATGTTTAAATGAGAGGCAGCCATGAATCCCTATGGATTCTCTGAATCAGCTGCAGGCCTCCTGCAACACAAGCGTGCAAAGACATCTCACAAATGTGACAGAAGCTTTTGATCACCCTCTGCTAGAACAGAATCTGCCTCCTTCTGTGGGCTATGGACACACGGAAAGATGCATGCTGGTCTTTGCTGGTATGCACTTAGATGTTTGTTCATTCAGTCTTGTGCGTATGGGTCCCTCTGACTATGTCAACTACTGACAGCAGCCTTGCAAGGCTGGGCAGCTGAGTCTGGGCAGAGCCTTCCCTCATGGGAGGTCTGAATCTGTTAACAAGAGAGCAGAATTTGTCAAGGTAGAGAAGTACATGGTATGCAGTTTGCTTTGCAACGTGGTTTCCTCTACACCTGCAATTTCTCCCTCAACATGAAGAGCCTCCACCACTCCAATGTAGTCTTGCTTAGGTTTCTGCTTGGGAGATAGCTTGGACATTACTGATTCAGTGCATTTAACATTCCTCGCTTGCTTTCTGGAAATCTCCTGAGCACTGTTCAGGCCAATGTGATTACAGCTGTGCTGAGTGAAATGGCAAAAAAAAGAGCCGCATGCCAAGACATGCTGTTTCCACATCAATCAGCAATGAAGTAGTATGTGTCCATGGGCAAAACCAGGACTTGAACAGCACAACAGGCTGCAAACGTAAGGGTCTGTAGAAGTACTAAGGACTCTTGGCAATTTCTATATTGTGCTACACTAGCAAATGGAAAGGCCACTGTGCTGGGCTTTTTGTTAAAGGCATCTCAACCTTTAAGCTGTCACTTTTGAGTGCTTGTAATGCATGGCCAGTTCAGTAATTTTTGCAACATGAAACTCTCTTCCCAGCCTGAAACAGAGTACCACAAAGTGGTGCTGGGACAATGTGATGTGACGATGCCATAAAAGGGCTCAGAAAGCCTTCAGATCCCTGGACAATCCTCTGCACGGGTTGTGCTCATGCTGATGGGCTGCCTGTAAGAACAAGAGGCAGTCCCACCCAACCTGAAACAGGTGGAAATACTCTCTGTGCAAAGAAGTGGGATGAGCTCATGAGGACCGATATGGAATTCCCTTCCTCTCCATCCTCCTCCATCTGTTGACCTTATCTCAGTGCTGAAGAGGCCACTCTGTGTGGGAGACTCAAACGGCAATTCAGACTTTGGGCTTGTTTGGCTCTCAGCGCCTCGCCCACACAAATCCTGCCAATAGTCATTACTGTGGTGTCTTCAGAGCTACTTCCAGTGAGAAATATTGGGAGAAAAATGATGGGTGGATATAACGTAATGTGCTGACACCACATGCACCTCGTACCCCCTCCTTATTTCAGTCTCAGCCATGGTGAGAGATCTCCTTGTTATTACTGTGCTTCCCATCTCAGAATCAGCCAAGGATCAGGACAGAGACATGAAATAAGCATGAATGCACAAAGGCTCCATGTATGTGTGCATGAATGTGTGTCTGTACATGGACATGTGTGTGCCCCAATACTGCACACCACTAATGCTCGAGAAGTAAACTCCATGTTAACTCCTTGAACAAGCCATGGTTCATCCTTCACCTGTCTTTGCAGGTCTAATTTTGTCAGGCAGGACTAATCTTGTCAATAGGGCATCTATATGCAACATTGACCTAAGGAGAGCTAATACTCTTAATAAGAAAAAGAGTATACATTTAATTTTGTATCCTCTAAGACTTGAATATACTGGGAAGTTGAGTAGTATGGCAATAGAATAACAGTTATTGCTCTAGCTATGTTATTTTAACTCCCTCATGTGCATAATCCATTCTGGAATAAGAGTAATTACTCCAAAGTAAGAAAATGCTTTTATTCTAGAACAGCATTTCCCTGAGGGTGAATTATACTAAGAGCAGAGAATGAACTAGTTTTTCCTGCCTTACCAAACTTCAGGATGCAAAAATTGTTTTCTGATCTGCACCAGAATGAAAATCAGATTCTTCTGAGATTTTTCAGGGAACATAAATCAGAGAGGTCAGGAAGAGATCCTTAGCAGCCTGCTGATCAGTGTCTGCCATGGGTGGAGTATCCACAATTTGAGGCCCTTGACTATCTGATTTATGGATGGACATTTACCTGGAAATCCTGCTTAGAGACAAATGTCCTGAAAACACTTCACTATAATAAGTGTGTGTTCTGACTCCTATTGTCTCTTTTTTTTTATTTGAAATGTGCTTGTCCTTGAGAAAAGTTTCATCTTTGATAAAATCAGTTGGTATTTTCCAGTGAAACACTGTTTTGTTAAAAAATTCATGACCAGCCTTAGTAGTATTAGCATAGATTTAATGGTATAATTATCTAACAATAGTTATGCTGGTCAGTTGCCTGAGGTACCAAAGCTCTAAGCTCATTTTTTTCGTGTGTGTGTGAGCTCAAATGATAATGCAAGTCAAGTAATCCTCTCCCTTGAACACCAGCATCTCATCTCTTCCCTGAAACTACCCTTGCTAATGGTGCCCAGTAGCACCTACATGATCGTGCCCGTGCTCCCCTCCTGCCCTACGGCTCCCTGCTCTCCCCTCCCAGGGCTCCCCACCCATGCTAACATCTGTTGTAACATGGGATCCTCCTGAGATTTCAGCGGCACCTTGCCTTTCTAACGTGCAAAATCGCCACCCGTTGCAGTGCCTTACCCCCCTCGCTCCCTGTTTGCAGCATTGCTAGCACCCAGGACTGCTCTCAGGCTGGTGACCTTGAAGCAGCAAGCTCTGTTATCTCACCACCAGCCTGCCTGCCTGCCAGCTTGCCTTTGCCTTCCCACTGCATCCTCCCCCTCCACAGGCACACTTTGAGCTTGTTGTAGCATCTGCTGCCCTCTCATTTGGAGTCTCACAGTGAATGCTGCTGCCCTCAGCTAACTGTCAGTATTTATCATGACATCCCATTAGCACGATCCACACTAATGACTGTGAAAGATGCATCCATTTCCATTTTCTAAAGGGCTTCCACTGGCTGAAATCCAGCCGCAGGGTGAGGTTGGGGAGGGTAGCAGGGGGACAAATCTTCGTGTTGACAGAGCAAAGCATACACATCATTACCAAGTGCTCTTCTCTCTAATGGCTCAGCAGCTGTCAGGGGCAAGTGAGGGATTCCTCTCTTGGCAGCTCGGCGCTCAGTCAGGGCACCGCAAGGTGTGAGCTGGCCAGGGGAGATGGGGGAATCGCCTACCTTTTGCATTCTGCACGGACAGGGCAGCTTTCCAGCTGACCAGACTGCAATTACCCAAAGCTGCCACTTCTCTCTGAAGCGTGTGTTAAGAGTTAAATCTGCAGTCGCAGGCCCAGTGTGGAAGAGCCAGGAGATAGGATGCAAAAAGTTAGTAGGCAGCCCCTTGGGAAGGGAGTATATGTGGTGGGAGAGGGGGCAGGATTTGGGAACCATGATGAAGCCTCTCCCTACCCTACATAGCACTCAGTTCATCCCAGATGTGCAGGTCTCTGCTCCTGGCCCCACTTTGATTTTTCCTCCTCAAATGGCCCCCAGTGAGGAAGGGTTCACTTCTCCCAGACATCCAGCATCCTTCCCCCACTCCTTTCCAACACCTTTTTAATCCAAATTCTGTTTGTGTCCCTTTCATCTGACTGAATGGGACTTTACTGCAAAGGAACTGAGTGATTTGACTAACACTCTTGCCTGGAGAGAGGAAATGGGTCCATGGGAGATGCTAGTAGCTCCTGCTGCGCTGTGTCATGCTAGGTAGAGATAAGTCAGTTCTGTCACAATAAGACCAAAAGAAAAGTGTTACAAGAAATCGGGTCTGTATTCTGAGCTGAACCCTGATCTCTTGCAGCAGTCCCTGGTGGATGTTTTGGTTCAGGTGAAGGTGGAAGAGCATATGGTGGGCAGAAACCCAGGGCAATCAAATGTAGTGGCACTGTTCCCTTCTTAGGACCTGACACAATTTTCTCCTTGCCCCTCTCATGTCCTGACCCCAAAACTCCCACCCACTGCACAGTGGGAGTTACCCAGCACAGAGGCCACCATACAAGTGAAACAAAGTAGAGAGAGCTTCCATCTCTGCCCACAGGAAACTTTTTCATGACCCAGTGCAACTTTGGCCACGTAACTTTCCTGACGCCAAGTTGGAATATCCTCTTTTCTCCTACATATGCCAGCTTGTCTCCCTGCCTTCTTAGCAGCCTTGCCCTTTAGCTATTGATGAATGGCTGTGTTCACTTTTGGTCATCTATTATCCCACAGATATAGATTTAACTTCTGTAATACTTGCTGTGAATTTGACCTTCTAGCCCTTTGACTGGTCTCATCATTTTTCTCTGATCTCCAGTTCCAGAAATTGCCAAAGTGCTACAAGTAAACAGCTGATGTAAACTCTTGCCAGAGTCAGATTGTTCCCCATCTCTGTTAGGTGCCCAAAGCAACAAGGACCATTTTCAGCACATTTTTGTATTAAAACCTTCTGTTTAGTTGGTGTTTCCTCTCCCCGGGATCTATGCTGTTACCAGAAACATTTCACATATCTTCTATTTGCTGAGTATCTGCTAGCAATATTTTAGCCTTGACTTTTAAAAATTAATCCCATCTGGACATTTCTTGCTGAGGTTTCCAATCTCTCTCACTCTGTTCCTTGTTTGCTTTCGTCTTCATTATTTCATCCCCAAGGATCCAAAAAATGTTTCTATACTCCTCCTTTGATGTCGATCCTTGTCTCCACTGCCCATATGCTCTCCTTTTGCATTTTAATTCATTGATAAGTTCCTTGCTTATCCAAATGGGCCTTATGCTGAAATACCCTGTCTTCCTGCCCAATAAGATTGTTTATTCTTAAACTCTCCATAATTTTGGTTTAAGAATCCATCGGTTCTCCTGGGTATCTTTAACGCCTCATGGCTTAAGAATCACTTCTCAAACTATTCTGCCTAGAAAGTCTCTAAAAAAAGGCAAAGTTTGTTCTGTGAAAATCCAGAGTATTAACTGCTGTTTACCTTCCCAACCATCCTCTAGATCTTAAACTCAGTTATTGTATGGTTACTGTGGTCCAAACTATTCTCTGTGGTCACATTCACCACCATTTTTCCCCTGTTTGTGAGCAGGAAGAAGAGCATTGCTTCATCCCTGTAGCATTTTGAGCTTCCTAGGAAATTCCTGGGTTTCCTGTTGCCCTCCCAGCAGATGTCTGGATGGTTGATATCCTCTGTGAGGATCAAGGCCTGCAGTAAGGAGACTTCTGTTAGTTGATTTTAGAAAGCCTCATTCACTTCCTCCTCTTGGTGGTTTGTGGTGGAACCCAAATACAACATCCCCATATTTCTTTCTCTGCTGACCTTGATTCAGGGACTGATCATTTCATTGCAGTTCTGTGCAGTCAAGGAGCTGAACATGGGACTGAACTCCCTGTCCTCTTCTCCCCTGCCTGTCCTTCCTAAACAACCTGTAACTCATCCATAACCATGGCTCCAGTTGTGAGTAACATCCCACCACGTCTCTGTGATCCCACATGATCCTTCCATGCCCACTGCGGTCTGAAAGACGGAGAAGCAGCTGGATGCAGGTTCACCATGTTTCTCCACGTGACTTCCCTTTGAGCAGGAAACCTCTCACACTCTGTGTTGGTTCCTGGCCATATTTCCTTACCTTGTGATCGTTTGTACTGTGGCACACTGGTTCTTCCCCTGCTGCAGTCTGAAAAACTCTATTGTCTGGTGTTACTGAGCAGAAGGAAGTGTTTTCTGAGGCATGAGGGTGAAAAAAGCCCTAAAACAAACACAGAAACCTGGATATTGAGATGTTCAGATTCAGAATAAGGACAAAAAGAATAATAGGCCTTAGCAATAAAACATTTTACAGCTATAACTTAATTTTCCCTGCTGCCCTGTGAGATGGGTACTATACATTATATGCTGTGACAGGGTGGTCTTGCTGAAAGCAAAGTGATGTGTGATGTAAGTGAGAGATTCATGGTGCAGTGGAGACGGTCTTGCCTTGCCTGTCTGGCTGAGCTTTGTGTGAAACTGATATGCTCTGATTATCTGTGATGATATGACCTGATGGACAGAGGGAGGTCCATTACACAGCACTACAGCAGAAAGAGCTCTGCAACACTTGGTTAAACATTTCTGAGTAGGGTAAGAAACTCTGATGGATTAGGGGACTACTTCCGGGCTTTCCTCCCCCAGGAAAAGCCATTTGAATATCTTCTGATCATCACTGGATGGATGAATTAGTAGAGAGGATGAATCAGGCCCTAAGAAACATAAGCAGGTGAATGGAACTCAGGTGATTTTTGTCCTACATTTTGTTTGTCCAGTGGGAGGTTGCGCAAGATTCAGCAGAACCTTCTCCATTTGATGTATTTAATGGTTGACAACCTAAAGCCTCCTGGACCTCAGTCCAAAGCTAAACCCCAAACACTTCCACCACAGTTTACAGATAAGAGAGAGAAGCTTGTAGGGGAAAATCTCAGACAAAAGCAGCATGGCAGGCTGGCTGATAAAACTAATCAGGCTGGCAATGAGGAAGAGCTTTGTTGTTACTACCTGCAACTGAAGATAAACTACTGGCAAAATGGCAAGAGCTGTTTGGGCTGAGCAGGGAAGGGAGATGTGAAGATTATGGGATGGAGCAGTTCGAGGACAATCTTTGAAGATGATTTACCATGACTCTGGCCTGAATGAAATCCCAGGAAGCTCTGAGCTGTATTTCAGAAGTGGGAAAAAAAAAAAAAAAAAAGACCCTCCCTTTTTTAATTTTTGTAGGTGGAAGCACACAGGCATGGGGGAAAGGAGAGGTATGCAGCCAAAGGGACAGCTAGTGGGAAACACTCACAGCCTTAACAAGTTTGGCAACATGTTCTTACATAGGCAAAGGCAGACCAATGCAGGGCAATGCATGATACCAAAAAGACATGCTTCTCCCCACAAACGGTCCTCCAGACCTTGGGTGAAGAAAGGAAGCAGCACAGGTGTTGGTGTCTGCAGCTAACAGAATCACCACCTTTGCTGTCTGTTCATAGCACTCCGTGCTTCCCAAGAGCTAACTTCTGCTTTGAAGCACCAGTTACCCTCTGCTTCACCTAGATGATCTGCTAGATCTGCAAAGCAGAGCCAGATACATTTCCACACTAGACCTTGCCAGTGTGTATGGCTGATTGCCCTGGGGGAGGGATGCAAATGCAAACCTGCTTTGCCACCTCTAAAAGGCTACACTGTGCTCTGGACTCTGGGGCCACAGGCGGCCTTCCAGCATCTCATGGATTTATTTCTACAGCCCCAAGCAGAGGATATGGCAGCCTAGTTAGGGAATGTGATCCTGTACAGAACTGATTGAAGCAATGTTCAACCTGAGTGAAATTAGTTCAAAAACTAAATAGTCAAGGTGGGAATGACTATCAGCCTTCTTCTTCTTTACCTTCCCCACTAAACATACACTGGCTGGTTCAGACAGCCAATACCTAAAGTATCTGATGGGCACTGGGAAAATCAAAACCAAGTAGTTTCTAAAGTTGGAGTTGTAAGGGAAGTGCTGAATTCCTAGCTCCAAAAAGCAAGACAATTTCAGGGCTAGAAGGTTATTATCAGAGTTCTATTTTTGAATTTTTGCTTATTACCATGTCCCTCTGACCAATCTGCTGAAAAAAAGCCAAAAAGAAGAGAAGTAAATTAGATGGAAGAACGTCAATGCACCTTTGATAAAATAAAAGAAGCCCTGAGCCCAGAGCCAATGTTGATAAGCTCTGATTTTAGGAGACTGTTAATTGCACAAATGTATACGACCAAAATAGGACTGGGTGCAGTAGCCAAGAGGAGGACATGAAGAACAGTGTATTTTATATCAGGAAGAAAATGTGCCCTTGGGAGCCACGGTACGGTACTGGAGAGAGGCTGTCTGGCAGTAACACAGTTCTGCAGAGCCTTCAGGTCTGTGCTTGTAGTGAGAGGCCAGCATCCTCCCGCTTGCTTAAACGCACGGAGAGACAAGGATGTGCATATAACAAGGTGTCACTCAGTTTTGCAGCCCTGAGGTGAAAAAAACAAACAAGAAGCCATGCAAAAAATGGTTAATCATGGGGACAACATAATCCATGCATGTGGGGAGCAACTGTGCATGCTCACTGCGTGGACCGAGGGAGGCAGGGCTGTCTGTCCGTGGTGGCAATGGTTTTTTGCTTCCCCAAAAGTGTAATGGTTCTGCTGAGGAACTGGTAGGCTAACCACCCTGGCAGGTAGCCTGATAAAACAATGCTAATTGGCCTCCAGCTCCCATGTAGCCAGCAGTAAATGAGAGAGAGAAGGAAGTGCTAGCTTTGGGGTGCGAAAATATTTGTGTTGCTTCCATGAGGAAATTAGAAGAACTGGAAAGTTATTCTGATTTATTCTTGATCACTATTCCTCAGGAAAAAAAAATCGTCTCATTGTATGAAGCCAGATCTAACACTAGACACTGCCAAACACTACACACAAATGCACGCCTGATTGCTCAACATCAACAATGATTTTTTGTGCACAGTAGTAAGTTTAGACTCCCCATCTTACACCTAGCTATGTCACTACCATCAGCCCTAACTTGCACGCAGGAAAATAAGCTCAGCAAAGGGAGGTGGTTTGCCTGCAAAGGTCATGCAGTGAGTCAGCCCAGAGTTTAACAAGAGAACCTGTGACTTTCCGGATGCATGCTCAGACCTCTGGCTATACCTCCTCTCCAACCCTGCCCCCAGGCCCTGGGTGGGATTTCTCTGCTCAGCCGAGGCAATGCACTGTGTATTAGCAGAGAGGGGCCACAGAGAGTCATTTTACTCACAGAACACTGCTTTACTTGAAGGATGCCAGAATTTCCCCTTCCCTGCATTGATCTTCTCCTAAATGACTCAGGAAAGGAATGGCCATGGAGGAAATGTCGACTACCAGGCTGGCAGCCTTGATGCAAATGTCCAAAGCAGCCAGGTCTGGATCACATTAATCCTTTCAATGAAAGATTGTGGCAATAAATCTGTGTAAGGGGCGGCGAGGTCTGATGTATGAGGACAGTTTAAAACAACTAAATCTGTGTACTGTAGCTTGCCTGAACGATTCACACCTGCCAAGTGACACCCACACATTTCATTGTGCCTGTCAGTCTGCCCAAGCCCAGAAGGAAAAAAAAGTGTGGTTTTTTTCCTTGCTACTCCTGTTACTGCCCTTCTGGGTATTTGCAGGGCAGGTAACCTCCCCTTCTCCCACTGCCCCATTTGCTGAGGTGGCTCTCATGCTGAGATACTGCATCCTCAAGAAAGGAGCCCTGTCAGGTAGGGCGTTTTTGGAAAGTGCCTAGATGAAGGGTAGTAGACACGCAGTGAGGAGCCATTGTGCTAGGGCTTCTTGGGGGCAGAGTAGATGGGAACATTAGCTTCAAGAAGCAGTACACAAAGATCATAGCTTCTTATAGCTCTGACCTCCTGGGACCAAAACTCCAGGCCAGAGAAATAATTTTTTTGCAAGCCTTGTGATTCTTGTCTGACTACAAGTCCTGCAGCATTGATGGCTGTCTGAATACAAGCCATGCCTGCAGCACGAAGCACAGATCTTCCCCAGTCTCGCCTGCCTCCTGGGGCAGAAAAGGCAATGAGGGCTCCGGTGAGAGGCAGGTTTTACCTCTGCCCCCAGTTCCTTACTCCCTCCCACCCCATCATCTTCTCCCAGGAAAGAAGGAGAGATAGGGGTAGAAGAGAGACAAATAGAGAATGCATCCACCTTCCCTCCCACCCCTCCAAGTACAGAAAAATGCAACGAGAGCAAAACACTCCTGGAGCTACCCCACCTTTTAGGCCTGGGAAGGGAAAGAGGCTATTGCTAGTGCCACATCAAGATGCAGGGTTTCAGGAAGGGGAGAGAATTGCTCAGCCAGGAGCTGCAGGAGCAGATCTGGAAGAATGAGGTTGCTCTGAAGCTGAGGGTCTCCAAATCATCTGCAGGAAAAGGCAAGGGGTGCACATACAGGTTTTGGGACTAACATGAGGGAGGGTACAAACGTTAATCAGATTAATCTTTGAGGGGAAGGCTGGGGGCTCTTCATCTTCAACAGGGGCCAAATCACTTTGGCTTTATGCATTTTGAGAGAGTGAGTGACAGGGGGTTTTTTGATCCACCCTGCTACATATATGTGGATGCAGAGAGGGTGTGAAGTCCCTCTGCATATGTGTGTGTGAGAGAGAGAGAGAGAGAAAAATGCACAGTGCTCTTCTTTGCTTGATCTAAGGTATGTGGGAAGGGATCTGACTCAGCATTTGGGGTTAGGCACTCCACCACAGAAAGAAATAACTCAAGACAAAAGTTGGAGGATGGCGCAGTTGCAGGGAATTTTAACCTAAGCAATATAACGGTTTCATAAATACTATTCCCTTGGTTCTCAGATTGACAACATGTTGTGCTCCATCTAAAACCAGGGCAGCTCAGAGAGGTCTGGCTGGAAGACAAGAGGGGGTGGTCCGGCAGCCTGGCTTAGCACTATATCATTTAAACAGAACTCTGCATTCAATTCTTCCTGAGAGATTTCATGCATCTGATTTAGCATCCTAAATAAGATATCAAATATTAATACAAAATATTACCTCTACCTCAGGGACTCACAAGCTGTTCTTGCCATATATTCCAGGCTTTCATTAAATAGGCCGGGGCAGCAGCTGTATTATTCTTATAGGAACAGCTCACTTTTTCTGTGTCAGGGCACTGCTGTTGTAGAGCTATGAGAGAGGGAATATAAGAGAAAACAGTATGGAGCAAAAGAGATGATGGAAGAGAAGGAGGTATGGGGAACAGCAGCTGGAAAGTAGGAGCTGGGAAAAGAAGGATCAGAGAAAAGAATGAAGGTGTATGATGACGGAGAGGAGAAAAGAGGCAAAAGAATGGAAAAATATATGGCAAAAGAGAGAGAAAGAGGAAACCTTGTTTCTGATTCATAAGGCTAAGGCATAGTCCTGAGGGGACCAAGGAACTACTCTGGAAATGCTGGAAAACCGCATATGATTAATAATTAGCTGCAAGATGGAGCTGAGGTTTTTTCCCATTTGGCTTTTTCCATTCTTTTCCCTTTGCTCAGATTGCAGGGAGAAGTTAACTGGTTTGACCTGCAGGAGCCAGCCCCTGGGCTGGCCAGGAGAGAAACAGTACACACGTGTCCATACCTCAAATAGGAGGTGAGGTTGCAGTGCCCTTCGGCTAGTGGGCACTAGTACATGGTCTGTCAGTGGTGGAGATCCCTCATAAATCTAGGCAATTCTTACCCTCCTATGGTCTGTGCTATGCAGCCAGTCTGACTCGATGACTAAAACAGCCCCAAACTGTTTTGGAAGTATTATCTTGGACTGCAGTGCTGTTTTGTCCTGGGAATTAAAGATCTCCTGTGGCTCTGTGGCTGCCTTTAGCTGGTCCTGCGTTGTACAAATTCTTTCCCGGCTACACTACAGCACAACACAGTATTACTGAGTAATACCAAAGGGTTTTGGTTAAAGACAATTCTTCCAGATGAGAGAAATGAGTTCAACACTCTCCACAGTGCTATGCCATGGACGATCTTGTGCTCATGTTTTGCTGATTTTTAGGGATTGCTACCCAAACTTCTAAAGGCAACAAAAAGGAAGACAGATTAAGGAGCAGCACAGTGTTAGTCGTGATTCTCCAAGCTCCCCATCTGCTTCCACAGCAGACGGTCACTAGAAGGTGAATAACACGTTCACAGTCAGCAAGAACAGACCCTGTCTTTATTTCTTGGAGATCAGATTTTTACAGCATGGCTCATTTGACCAAGTGAACGCAAATGTAATTCCTGGGTCTGCCGAGTTTCAGGCTAAAAGGAATCACAGTTTGATCAAGCAGTCTGACCTTTTGTGCACCACGGGTCTTTTGCATTCTTACTCCATTGCCACTGTAATGACAGGAAGAACTTGTGTTTGAGATTAATATTTAGTCTTGATTTAAGGACAGCAGGGGGTGGGACGTCCGTATCTTACGCCACTGGCTGTTTCCTTGTTAACCACCCTCCCTGTTGAAATTCATGCTTCATCTCCAGCACAAATTTGTCCAGCTTCAGCTTCCAGTCAGTGACTCCTACTCTGTTTTTTTCTGCTAGATTAGAGACCCCTTTAGTAGTTGGCATTTCCTCCCCGTGAGGGTACTTGTATGTTGCAATCAAGTCACTTCTCAGTCTTCTTTCTGATAAGCTAAACAAACTAAACACTGAGATTCCCATTGTAAGGCACTTTCTCCAGCCCTCTCAACATTTTAGTGGCTGTCTTCTTTTGTCTTTGATTTTTCAGCATCCTTTAAGGGATGGACACCAGAACTGAACATATTATTCTAGACTTAGTCTCACTAATACTGTTATACAAACATTAAATAACCTCTCTACACCAGAGAAGTAAGAAACACTTTTTTCTTCTCCATTCAAGGCTTTTATTAGCCCCCTTTATCACACGGTGGTGCAAGATGATAATCACTTGTCTGCCATAGCCTCTACGTCCTACTCAGAGTAGATGTGTACAGAGGCACTTTTGGTAGGAACGGCTTGTGCTCTTTCTTCTTAGCTTTGCATTGAACCACGTCAAAACGCATTTTGTCTGTAAGCACCCACTTGCTATTGAATGCAATTCAGGGTCCATGGCTGTCTTTTTTCTTATATGTACTACCCTGCCAAACTTTATGTCTCTATAAACTTTACTGGCTGCGTTTTTTTATTTACTTCCAGATCATTAGGCATCAGGCCCACTTCTGATTGTGGAGCTGTGTGAGATACCAATCCCATTTGAAGAGCTGTTCTTCCTGACAACTCTTTTCAGAGGTCTTACAGCTGTTCATTCTTAATCCATTTATGGTGTGCTTTATGGATGTTGTAAAATCATCACAGGTCTATTTTTTAATCAGAATATCATGCGCTACTGAGTGAACTGAAATCTGTGTAGTTATCTTCAGCAGTTAAACTTGCGAATCCAAGAAAATCACAACAGGTTTGACGTTCTCTTTCAGTAAGAACATGTTGATTGGCATTAATTATACTTCTGCTTGTTACTTTGTCAGCAGCTGACGTCTGGCTATCTGACCTACCATTACTTGGAACAAGCTGCTTGCATCTTTTGCTACATTAACACAGCATTAACGTTCTCCCAGTCTTCTGAGATTTTCCCTCCATGCCAAGATTTGTTTACTGTAGGTTACTGTCTCTAATCAATGGGTAACACAGCGAACTCTTTAGGACTCTTGGGTACAAGCCATTCAGATGCTGAAACATTAAAATATCTAACCTTAGCAGGTGATGTTTTGTATCTTCAGACACTAATGGACTGGAAAGTACTTCTTCATCCTCTTACGATGTTTTTTTTTTTACAGACCAGAAGAAGTTCTTAAGTCAGGCTCCCTTTTTCCAATATATAATAAAATATTTTCTCCATTAGTCAGGGACCCATGCAACTGATAGAATTTATTTAGTTCCTAACACACTTAAACTTCTTCTTATTGTCCTTAGCTCTACCAGTCACTTGTTTTCAACGTGTCTTTAGTTTCCTTTACCAATTTTCTATATTCAGGACTTCTAATTTATATTGACTGCCATCTATTTCTTGATACAGTATAACCCATTTATCAGACATGTATTTCCAGTTCCTGATTGCTGCTTTGACTTTGCAGCTGAATAAGGATGATGAGCTCTCAGCCAAAGCATGCCTTTTGTTGATTGCAAAGCCATACTTTTTTCTAACAAACTCTTCTGTAAGACCTGCCAATTTTCATTTATCTTTCATGCCTAATTTTTCCCCCATCAATTTCATTTGTATTTTTCTTCTACTGTTGAGAAATTAGCTTTTTGCAACTGCCCTCTGTTTGCCCACATTTAATGTAATCATCTCGCAGTGATTATCATCTGTAATTTTAGAAACCTTTAAACTCTATCAGCTTTATATCCTTACAATCAAAGCTCCTTAAAACAGTGCTTTCATTTTCCCTTCTGCAGTAGGAATGAAGAAGAAACAGGTGCTTAAAGAATAACTCAGCTTATTTTCTGGTTTGATTTAGCAGTCTGGAACATCCCTGTACCAGCATGCCTCCTGGGTTTTATTAGGTAACACATTAATCCGTATGCATTCAACATCCTTTGGTTCTGGGTTATCAATAACTCTAAATCAAGTAATGATGTCTTTAATGCAGACTGCCACCTCCACTTCTTTTATCTACTCACTTATTCCTAAACTGATTAAACCCATGGATTTTAACATTCTAGTCATGCGAATTGTCCCACTAGGTTTCAGCAATGCCAATTATATCAATGAGAATTTCTAATTTCTTTTGCTTGTTACAGGGCTTCTTTGCACTGCAACATGAGCAGCTGAAATATTTCTTCCCATATATGCTGCTGCATCAGTGCAGTTTATTTGCGATGAATTGAGTTCAATGTCAGTTTTTTACTCCTGCACACTGTGGCTCGACTCTCAGGGTGTGGAGTATGTGATCTGGTATCAGGATTGTATCAGCATCCTTGTTTTATAACAGTGCTAGAGGCTAGCTTTGGAGATGGCTTGCTCTTCTGCCTATAAGAACCGTAAAAACTACTGCATTGGAACTTGGCACCTGTCAAGTCTGTCTGTCTTCAGTAAGCTCATGATACAATATTTAATGCCAAGACATACTAAAGAAAGAAAAGCAAAAATGTCTTTGCTTCTCATATTTACAGCTGCAGGGATGTTTGTTGGGAGTTAGTGGAAAAGCTACATCTTATACTTTGGTCCAAAGATGATGAGAAAAGAGTCCAGGATGCAGCTGAATCTGTGCAACTGCTCTGGAGGGCAGCGAGTCCCTTAGCTAGTAGCCATAAGGTAAGTCAGAATATTTCCCTCTGTGCTCCAGCTAAATGTCTGTCTTGCCTGAGTTGCTATCCCTCTAGTTAAATATCTCAGGGTTCATTGAAATTGGGCCAGTGGTGCTAGCCATATCATGTGCATAGTTGTTTAGCAATAGACTGGGAATCAGTGACATCTCTCCATCTTCCCAAGGGTTTTCAGAGGGTAGTGTATTAAGTTGTGCAGGCAGGAATTTCCAAGGCAGAAGAACAACTGTCCATTATAACAGGATGTCTCCTCTGTAGTCTCCCTGGGGCCTGGATTACGAGGACTCTTTGCTGAGCAGGGGACAGACAGTTAGATGGGAGAAAAATCTTTGCAGCAGAAGACATCAAATACCAAATAATAAATTTTAGACAGGCGATCTTGCAATTCTGATAGTCATGCATGTATAGATAGACTGATAATATCGATTAAAATTTCAGTATAATCCTTGAAAAATTACTTGTTTTTATAAAGAGCCAATCCCACAGATGTTGAGGTCTCACTCACACTCATTAGTTTCAAATCTTTGGGCTCACCAGGAAAGAGAAGTTGACTCAATTGACAAGTGGCTTCTCAACCCATAGCAGACTGATCAGGTTCTCCTGGAGCAGGCTGCAGGGGGAGAGCCAATGTTGGTTCTTCCTGGAGCAAGACAGGCATCTATCCAGCCAGCGTCCCCACCTCTTCTGTACTTGGTTACACTGCTTGTTCTTCCTCCAGCAGTAGCTAACGGAGCAAACCAAAGCAAGAAAAAACAAATCTCCCTAGCATAACACATACCTTTATCAGAAACTTGCTCTTGGTCCATGCTTATCATTAGTTTAGACTCTCAGCCACAAGCCTCTGACACTTTTATCGCTAAGTGCAACACCAGACAGAGATCTTATTTGCTCATGTGGCTCAGCTTGCTCTTGTACAGTATAAACAAAAAACCAGGAAACACCCAAGAGGGCAATGAGCAGTTTATCTGGGAAATGCAGTGTGTAAAATGACAGTTAGTCTAAAATCTGATTCCAGTGTATGTTCACAACACAGTCCTATGCGAAAGCATGTGGGATATCGTTGTCCAGCTTGCTGCAAGCCATAGTTTCCGTTGCCATTGCCGTTGAACATGGGGCAGGGTAGGTACCTTATTCCTTTGCTCCAAATTGCAACCACCTTCTCTGCCTGCCTACGATTCTTCTCTTCCCCTGTCACATTCAATGCATTGTGAGCATCAGGTCACCAAGTACCAGCACTTGTGTCACTCTGGGCTGGGGAAAAGCTCAGGTGCCTGCTCCAATGCAAATCGTTCAGGAGATGCTTGGTCATCTCTCAGCTGAGTCAAGCATTTAAAAGAGAATACATCAGAGGAAGGGGCATATCAGCTGTTTCCTCAGCCTTTCATACTGCTGCCTGCATGATAAAATGGAAGAGGAACTCAGCTCCATCTGAACAGTATTAATCATGGCTGGATTGTCAGCAGTGCTACAGGCAAAATGGTTTAGCAGTACTGTGGCTGAAGAGAAACTTATTTGTCATAAAACCTTGGGGATCCCTGAAGGTGGCAGGGGCTTCTGGAGTGAAACCCTGGGCAGATGGGGATATGGTGTCAGGTGGGTGTTACCTTTCTTGGCCCTCAGAGTCATGGGGTCCTGATGTCCCAGTGAAGACTACAGACAAAAAAATCACAGCATAGCATTTCAACATGCCTTGGTGGTGCTTAAAGAGTGATCTTGCAGGGAGCCACCTCAGGACATGGGCACCATGGATCATAGTGCCTAAGCTCTGAGCAAAGCATGATTTACACCCCAAGCCTCCCTGTGCAAATGTGCTCCATGCCTTCAGGACTGAAGTGACAGGATTTATTCCACCAGACTCTGAGATAATATGACAAATTTGCATTTTCAACTAGGGCTCACAAATTCCACCACTTGCCCCAGCATGTAACTGTACTTTGCTCCATCACAAGTCACTCTCTTTATTTCAGCAGGACAGCTGAGGGAGTAAGATATTATTCATCATGAATAAAAGAAACAGCAGATACCACTTAAGGAAACTAAGATGAGTAAACAGTCCTATGGGTCAGATGTTCAGCCTGCAGCAGAGACAACCAGGAGTATGACCAGAAGTTTAGCTTGCAATGGGGCAGAATGCTGCAGGATTTCATATTGAATGCACTTTACCAATTAGACAGATGGAAAATTCTGCAGCTAGATGTGCAATTATTTAGGAACATATGAATGCAAGAGTTCTCCAAGGTCGTCTTAATCTAGCCCTTGCTAACAAAAGCAACTGTACCACAATGCTTCTTATAAACAGATCAAGTCCCAAGTAGCTATGTGGCTTGACCCCTCTCTCCCTTGGACCTCACACAATATAAGATCAAAGACTGTGAAAGACTTTGAAGCATCTAAACAAAGAGAGGCAAAACCTGTCATACTGGCAGAGAAAGTTCAGCTGCTGAACCCTATTGCATTCAAAGGAATCATCTCACTGAGCCCTAAATGTTGCAGGACCTACATTAGCTGTCCTTAATGATCACATTATTGAAAACTTGTGCTTCATTGCAGTGTTAGTTGAAAACAAACAGACAGAGAAGGGTACGGCACTTCCGTACAGTTGGTAGAAATATTTCTTGAAACTTATGTTTGTGATTGCAGAATTTTTATTCTGTGGTGACTTGTGCTGACCAGGAGTAGTGACAACTGTCCTGCAGGATGGCAAGTTGGAATGCTGAGTAGATGCTTCTTGTCTTTAAGTCTGTCTATAAAGCACAGAGTTTTAAATGATGCTGTATTAAATGGTAGTTATTATAATAATATATAATAAACCACTTGCAAAAATTATCCAGGCTGGGCATTTGCACAGTGTTTGTCTTAATGGAAAGAGTTCCAGGAAATACTAACTCTACTTTTCCTGTTCCATTTACTGTTTTATATTCCCTTAACCTAACTATTCTTATTTGTCTCTTCTTTAAACTAAAGGATTGCATCCTTCTCAATCTTTCTTCAACAGCAGCCTCCCAAGCAGATAATCTTTCATGTCACCAGTCTCTGAACTTCTATTTCTACTGCAGCCGCTTGATGGCTGGTGACTAGGACTGAACACAATATTCCAAGTGAAAGCACACTATTGATTTATTGCATGGCTTTATATTTTCAGTAATCTCTTTCACACACACTTTCTTGCTACTGATGCTAGAAGAGTAAATGGATAAAAAATGTCTCTCAAATGCACCAGAATGGAGAATCTCAGGTACAATCTCTTCCTTCCCCTTGGAAATTAACACATCTGACACCCTCTGTGCTGCAGAAAGTGCACATCCATCTTGGCTTTTCAGAGAGGTGAACTTTTGACTTTCAATGTGACTTTCAAGAAAGTTGGCATTTATTGTGTTACTGCACATTTTCAGAGTACCTGTCTCTTATTTACAGAGGTGGGATTCAGTTAGCTGAAAATGGGAATATCTTTCATTGGGTTGAGAGATGTTAAAGGAGGGGGTGCTAAAGGACTTTTCTTTGCCAGTAACCATTTCTGTAGGTGGATTTTAGCATTAGGCATCTGTAACTGTTTTAACAAAGGATTCTTTTTTCATATAAAATATATGGGTCATCCATAATATAATGTCTTATAAGTATGATGGAAAAAATATGGATTTTTAGCAGAATATGGCAAAAGTATGGAACATTTAGCAGACTGAAAGTTTGTTATGCTCTAAAAAAAACATTTTAAGGGAGGGAGAACCCCTCCCCCCATATCCTGTGGAAAATAAAAATCAAGAATTTTAGGAAGTCAAGAGTGACTGTTTCCTTCTGGCCACCTCTTGGCATGCTCTTTGCCATCTCCTGGATCCCTAAAAGGTGCATTTGGACTTTAAGAGTAGGGGGAGCAGGCTTCTTGTGTCCCTAAAGCAGCAGCTGCAGACACCCTCACAGGCAGATTGGACTGCTGGCAGCCTTCCTGCTGACTCTGAGATTTTTCTGCTCCTGTAAGGACTTAAGGATGAAGCTTCTAGACATACAGGCATTTGGACTCTATCTATCTTGGCATATGCCAGTGTAGATAAAAGAGTATATGGCTATGTGCTGAAGCTGTCTGCTAGAGCCAATTGACAAGGAATAAATGAAAAATGTAACTGTTGTCATTATCACCAAGTGTCTTCTAGACAACAAGGATCATCCTTACTGACCAGGAGCCCAGTCTCACAGAGTATGTAATGAAACAGGCAGTAGAATCATAGAATTGTTTAGGTTGGAAAAGACCTTTAAGATCATCCAGTCCAACCATTAACCTAACATTACCAAGTCCACACTAAACCAATTAAGGGTAGACTAGACTAAACCATGTCCCAAAGTGCCACGTCTACCTGTTTTTTGAACACTTCCAGGGATGGTGACTCCACCATCTCTCTAGGCAGCCTGTTCCAATGCTTGACTACCCTTTCTGTGAAGAAATTTCTCCTAATATCCAGTCTAAACCTCCCTTGGTGCAGCTTGAGCCCATTACCTCTCATCCTATCGCTGACTACTTGGGAGAAGAGACCAACACCCACCTCACTACAACCTCCTTTCAGGTAGTTGTAGAGAGCGATAAGGCCACCCCTCAGCCTCCTCTTCTCCAGGCTAGACAACCCCAGTTCCCTCAGCAGCTCCTCAGAAGGCCTGTGCTCCAGACCCTTCACCAGCTTCGTTGCCCTTCTCTGAACACGCTCCAGCACCTCAGTGTCTTTGTTGTATTGAGGGGCCCAAAACTGGACACAGTAGTCCAGCTGCGGCCTCACCAGCGCCGAGTACAGGGGGACAATCACCTCCCTGCTCCTGCTGGCCACACTACTCCTGATACAAGCCAGGATGCTGTTGGCCTTCTTGGCCACCTGGGCACACTGCTGGCTCATGTTCAGCCGGCTGTCAACCAGCACCCCCAGGTCCTTTTCTGCCAGGCAGCTTTCCAGCCACTTTTCCCCAAGCCTGTAGCGTTGCATGGGGATGTTGTGACCGAAGTGCAGGACCCGGCACTTGGCCTTGTTCAACCTCATACAGTTGGCCTCGGCTCATCGGTCCAGCCTGTCCAGTAAGATGACTTTGCATCCACCTTTCCATCTATTGTTCTCTCCAATGCCCAATACTACAGTTTCTCAGTGTACAGCCATATTGCATGGTCCACTAATTGATTCAGGAGTTAGTCCTAATAAAAATAGGCAGCTGTGTGAATAATGACACAACTAATTTACTTTTTTTGGCTATTGAAAGCCACCTGATATTATGGGTATTGGTGGAGAACCAATCCAGTCCTGGAGAGTAACCCAGCCTCCATTTTAGCCATGACTACAGAAATTAGGACATTAGGAATTAGAACATTAGAAATTTGCAGAACTTTACCATTCACTTCTGACACCACATATGTTAGACAGGTCTCCTATACACAGAGATCTTCCCTGGGTGCTTATAACAAGCATTGAGCTATTATAATGGACTTGCAAGTATGAAATATGAGTCTTTAACACTGAGTGTATCTTTGGGATTAAGAACATTTGTGCTTCTGAATTTTACACAGCATGTATTTGATGTCAGCCTACCTATCAGCAAGCAGCACAGGTGATTAACAGACATGGTTCTAAAAAAGAAATATCTAAGGAGGTTAGGACTCCATGCAAATACCTGTGGATTAAACAGCAACTTAGAGAGTTTTCTAGACATGATGCATTTTGAAATGACATGGAGAGCTGCTCAGTCTGTCATTTGATCTTGCTCATGTTTATCACCAATGAATCTGAATATTTAACAGTGAATGCATGCAAATCCTGCAGTGAGGCAGCAGGGAAGTGGTGGTCAGTCAGCAGGGTAGTTGTCTGCTAGAGACAGTTCCTCTCTGAACAGCTCTTTTAGCATCACATTCTCCTGCTATGATCAGATATATTGCTGTGGCGGGAAGATGAGTAGATAAACAGATGCATGAAATGGATGATATGGTTTGGGATGATATGGTTCAGGTCATTAACCATTAATGTTTGATGGGTCAAGTGCAGTCTCCATCCTTGGGTGTTTTCAAGATCAGGCTGAGCACCTCGGTTTGATTTCAGAGTTGACCCTGCTTTGAGCAGGGGATTGGACCAGATGACCTCCTGAGGTCCCTTTCAACCAGAATTAAATTACCCTATGATCCTTTTTTTTTTTTTTTTCTTTTTTTAACAAGACTGATCTGCATTATCTGAGAGCCTACAACTCAGTAGGAGCTATGTAACAGATCCTGTTGCCAGGGTCTCAAATCAGTGCTCTGATGCCAGAACATCTTCACAGTCTGGCATGCTTTCTTAGCTGACTGCAATCTTGCTATTAGTTTCACTCCTTGCAATGTACAGTTTGAAAACGTTTTGCATTCAATGAAGCCAAAGGTCTAGAAAAAGAATATCAACAGGGAGTCTGTGGCAGTTAAATGCACAGCCAGAGGTTGGACTAAAATTGATGAACAGTAACTATAAACTCCCATCACTTTACCCAAACACATTTACCTTTCATTAGGACTTAGCAAAATATGGTGGCTGTTTTCCACACATGACATGCCCCGACTAATACACAGCTTTCATTTTTTTCCCAAAGTTCTGTGCGTGTCCCCCCCAAGCTTTGTTTTATTTAGGAATGAACACTAAATCATAATTTCTGTTTCATTTCATGTGGGCAATCTTTCTTCAGTCATATCAAGCATTTTCATCCTATTTCAGTTCTAATAGAAAAATATTTGTTTGTTTTAATACCCCTTCCTCAGCCTAAACAAACAAAAAATTGGAGAAGAATCAAGTGCTTTTTTTATTCTGAAGAATTAAAATCTCTAAGGGAACAAACATTTCTCATGAGCATCCGTTCCTTTGAAAACTCATTTTTTGTCAAGAAAAAAAAGGAAAAGCAAGCCTTTGATGAACATATTAGCAGCTCTAACCACAATAATAAATGAAACCCTCTGGAAGCAAAAAGAGACAAGTAGCCTCTTAAAACAGATAGCTCCCTGTGATGGCTTTTTATGGACTGACAAACTTGGCACAGTGAGCTCCTACACTGCTTCCACAAGACACTCTTCCACCTCCAGCTTAGGGCTGCGATGTGATAGAAATCCCTATACCATGGCAGGAATCTCTCTGTGAATGGCTGCAATGCATATAGGGGCTATATATAGTCTGAAATCAGGTTAATTGCCTATAATAGTGACCTTCACTCTCTTTATCAAGTTTATTGTTGCTGAAAGGTGTCAGCCTGACAACTGCTGAGACTGAAATCCCCCATATTCCACAGGAGCGATGACTCCAAATGTAGGACAGGCTCCAGTCTTTTCATCCCTTCTGATGAGACTGGGTATAAGGGGGACAACTGTGGTGACAGTTTTGTGACCTGGACAGTTCCTCAAGAACAGCAGGACATGATAATCCACAAGAGATAGCCATTATTAGATGGTAGCCACTTACGGTTGCTTTTGAGTGGAAGAGATTCAAGGTTGTCATATTATTTTGAAGTCAGAGTCTTCACACATTTTGGTGTATATACAGGCTTCTGTATCTTTTCAGCTTTGTGAACTCCTGGTGCAAGACTGAGAGTAAATGACAACCCCTTGGAGTATGCTGTTCATGGTATAAAGCAACCAGGATGATAATATAAGGGAGGACAAGAGGGTAGACAAGGGTGATTGCAGCACAGGCGGTACCCTCACCGACCAGGTCCCACAGCACCAGGCAGGGTGCTGGTAGAGACAGGGTCCACTGACAGCCCCAGGCAAGGCAAGGGATGAGTCAAATTCAGGGTCCTTCCAGGGAAAAAGACAAGGCTTTCTACAAGGTGGATCCAGCATCTCTCTGGAAAAACAGTCAATTAAGCCAGGACAGAGCTGAGCACAGATACATGGGCAACATAGCCCAGGAGCTTTATTTAAGCTCAGGTCTGGGCTAATGGGCAGAGAGTGCATGGATGGAGGGCCCAGGTAAGCCAGCCAGGGCAGTTAAGGTCTATTAGTGCCTTCACAGCATAGCAGATAAAAGGTTGTTAATAAGAGGGAGCACCGTTAAACAGAGAATGTGAACACAGAATCACAAGGAGCTGGCTCATAGCATCTTGTGAACAATTGCCTTAGGACTAAGTGTAAATTGATTATTCCAAGTTTTTGTGGTTTTTGTTGTTTTTTTTTTTTTTTTAAAGGGCAGAAAGCATTTTCTTTTTACATTGGGCTACAGGCAGTAATACACAGGCACAAAGGATACACATCATTCAGCAGAACAGCTGTGGATTCAACACAGAACAGCAAGGTATATTAGTGAGAAATCAAGGGCAGGGTGAGAGGAAGAGGTTAGCCCATGCAAAAGAGCAGAATTTGCAGGGCTACCCAGCAGGTGAAAACAGCCATGGCTGCCAGTTGTCATGTGTCAAGGTCTAAGTGGATAACTGTCAGGAAGGCATTTCTTTCCAAAGTATACATGGAAACATGAGATGTGCCATCAGCTATTTTACTACATCTTAGAACACATCTGTCTGATCATTCTTCAGGAGAGGATACTATGATAGAAGATGAACAGAGCTGCTCTAGCATGAAAACTTCTGCTATTCCTCTGGCTCCTTTGGATATGCCAAGCTGCATGCCCCAGGGAAATGGGGCTGGTAGAGCCCTATCCCAACAGAATGTTTTCCCTGAAACATAAGGTGTGAAGATGAGGCAGCACCAGGGATTATAATAATCAGAAGGATCTTTATTTGTGTCTGGAAACATTATTAGGACTTGTTAACTTCTGTGGGCCAGCCCCTAGAAAAATGTGGCATAGCACCGTCTCCTAGCACTCCCTGCACACTCTTCATGTGTTATTTGCACATGAGAAGGAGACTTAGACAGCAGATGCTGCAGAAAAGGGAATCAGTGAATTTTTATTCAGATTCTGCACAGCTGCTCATCTCAACTCCTCCCCCACTCTCTTTTGTTTCTTATTCATGAGGACTGGTGTGAATGGGGTTCTGCCTGGCATGTAATGTTTGGGATACAGCTGTGGCAAGGGTATTTTCTGCATGAGGAAGGAGAAATCTTGTAATTAAAAGCATTCTGACATGCAGGAAAGCAGTAAAGCACAGCATATCAGTGAGGGAGCCACTTAGACTGAACGGGAGAGGGGAGCAAGCTGCAGACGCCTCCCACAGACTAAAGTTTATTTGCATGAACCATTCATGAAATAATTACCAAGAGCAACAAAAAGCAAAGTCTGTTTGCTAATGACTCATGAGCTGGATAAAGGGTTGAATTAGTCAGGTAATTTATTTGTAAAAATAATCTAGCCAGCTGTAATTAGAAGGCTGGATAGAGTGATGTAGAAAGAGAAGGGAAACATTCCCAACAGCACATGACCTTCCAGAGGGTATTGTTGTTTTTGAACAGAAGCATTCCCAAGAGCCTGTGAATTTGCCTGGGTGCAGGTTGGATCTGGTGGAGGCCTAGGAACCAGGATGCTTTTTTTTTTTAGTGTAGGGATCCTTTCCTTTCTTGGCTTTGGCCTGTTTGAGCAGTTGGTGCTATTCCCAGTGGCTATTGGGTATAGATCAAAGCATTGCTGAAATCACTTTCAAGTCAAGCAGAGAGCATTTGGAATTAGATCAGCAACTAGCTTCATTTTAAGAGTTAGAGATTTTGTGTTGAGAAAAAAAGGTTTTTTTTAAACATAGTAGGGCATCAACTTTCATAGAAGTTTCTCCATGCAGTTCAGGTCTTCTCCCCAGCTCCACCTCTTAACTACAGAAGCTGAGACAGGGATGCCCCTCATGTGAAACACCACCCTCTGGGAACAGTGCATCTAGCCCATGATGAACATCTACAGGCCTATGTGTGATCGATCCCAGCACCGCTCGTTCAGCTTGCCAGAGTTGAGCTCAAATGGTTCCTTGTCTGCCAGCTGGCCTGACCCTGACACCAGCAGTGGAGGCTGACAATTCTGCGTTGTCCTTGGCTTTGCTGCAGGGCCGTTTTCTTGTCAGCCAAGTGGGGAGCACAGAGGACAAAGAACTTGGTTGATCAACAGGAGGGGAAGGGGGCCACAGGCAGGTAGGAAGCTCTTGGTGGTGTCATGATACTGTGGAGGTGAGGAGTAACCCGCTATTGCTTTGTGCAGAGCATTGCCACGTCCTCCTCACACAGCCATCAAACCAGTGTTTGCTTTCCCTGAGAGCTCACCTCCAGCCACGTACACACACTAACAGCCATGAAAATGGTGGAGCAGCCCCTTTGGATGTTATCTGCCTCCCCTGGGCCACTGAGGAGCTCTTCTCTGAGAACTGTCTCCCTATTTCAGCCTAGCAAGCTGTGTGACTGGAGGCAGGACACCTCCTCTGTCAAAGGGAAAATAATTTGGATGGAAGACAAGCACTGGCTGACCCGAACATCAGCAGTTGTGTCAAACTCACCTCAGCTGGTCTGTAGTTTAATCATCCCTGCCTGTTTTTGTTGGCCTGCTCTGAAGCCCTTGGAACAACACTCAAAGGGGCCTTTCCTTGAAGCTGAAGTGAAATGTTAAAGGGACCGTTGCAGCTCTCCATTTGCACGGTGAGGCAACGAGAGAAGATAATATGCTAACTGTGCCACCGGTTTTCTAACAAAGGGCGCTCATAAGTGTTCTCCCTCTAAACTATGCTGAGTCCTCCCTTTCCAGCAGGACAGGCAACAAAACTCTCTTTCATACTCATGGGATGCCACAGCTGAAGCCAAGCCCTTCCTGACCTGCCCATTGCTGGAGTGAGCTCCATTTTGCTGCCAGGGAGGGCCAAGACCCAGTTGGATTCAGCCAAAACAGGCTGAAAGCTTCACATAGAGGTTAAAAGGACCTCACACGGAGAAGCCTATTTTTGAACAGCTATGCAAATTGGTGTTGTCATTTTAAGGATATTGGAGATTGCTCTTCTAAGGTATATCTGGGAGCCACAGGGGATTTTTCATCTCTCCCAGGGGGTAAGTCAGTAACATTCAAAGAGAAGCAAGTCCCTTAGATACTGGAAAGCAACGGTTTGTTGCCATCTATGTAACAGACCTGTATAGAGGGACTTGAGAAAAGGGTGGGTGGGAAGGCTTTCCACCAGATCAAAATAAGACTGTGAATCATCAATATCACACTGTTGTGAAAATGTGTAAGACCATACTAAGAAGTATGGCTAGACTCCTGTTAAGACTTGGGAAGTAATGCTTCAGCACTAGTATTGGTATGAACTCAGCTCGACAACTGGCATCACACTTCAAAACGCTTGTGGACCAACTGGGCAGAGTCTAGGAGGAGAGTGCCAACAAAGGTCGACAGTTGAGAAAGCAAGATCTGTGAGAAAAGACAAGAAGTACTGGGCTAGCTTAATCTAGAGAAGATGACATTGGCTGAGGAGGAGGATGTGATGCAGTCTTCAACACATAAAAGGCCACTGCAAAAAGGATGGGAATAATCCTTTTCTCATATCTATGCTGGGGAAAGGACACATAGTGAACTGCAGCAAGAGGAATTCAAACTGGACATTCAAGTTTTATGGGTAAGGCTAGAGATGCACTGAAGTAGATTGTCTGGGATAGGTGAGTTTCCATCAAGGTAAACTTAGATAAATATCTGCCAGGAATGGCCCAGATATAGGTAATTCTCTTTTGGGCAGGAGATGGGTAAAACGAATGTTTGAGGTCCCTTTTAACCCATATTTTTTCATTGGTCTACAAGCAATATGATAAAGCCTTATACTAGCCACACACAGAGGATAGGATTTTGGCACTGGAATATGGCAAGAAGGAATGGACATTTGTTCCAAAGGTTGCTGAGCCTTGAGAAGGAAATCAGAGAGTTTCCAAGTCAGAATATATGATCAGAAAGGATTCATTTCATGCATTAGTATGCCAAGCAGAATGCTGTCCTCACATCATTAGGAGTTAAGGCCTTTAAGTCTGCTCTACACTGGCACAGAAAACAAAAAATTGCCCCAGTAGCCTGTGTAAAAAAAAAAAAAAAAATTCTCCTTCAAGCCCAGCTGCAATGCACTGACTACTGAACACAATTTGTTTGCCATCCTCCAGCCTGGTGATAGTTGCCTTCCAGTGGCTCTGCAAGTACAGCAGAAAGGTGCACAGAATACTTCAGGATGGAAGTTTCTCCCTACAGAGCCATATGGCCACAAGCAGATAACACTCTGAGCAGCATTCATTAACAATTTCCAAATCTGCAGCAGCTGGAGCGTGGGATCATTTAAAACATGACTGATTTACTTCCTGCAGCCTTGAAAAGGGGGGATCAGTTGGAATCCAAATGCATAACAGATTTCTCTGGACTTATCAAACGAAGCCACATGCCTCTTATTACCATCTCATACACATACACACTCTCACACTCACAGAAGTTACCTCTTGGGGAGGGTACTGGGGAGGCACACAGGACAGATGCTCGGTGGAGCACTGGCAGGGGACCAGGTATCCCAGTTGCTGGGGTGGCTCCAGAAATGGAGCAGAATGGTGCGAGCAGAAAGAATATCTATAATAATCCTGATGAAAACAAGGTGTCGGGCTATTGTTTCCTTTTAACCACAGCAAGAACAACAGTAAAAGCTGTTAGAGGCAAGGACCGTTTTTTCATCAAAACTGTTATGTGAAGGCTTGTAATGAGCTGCACTCACCTAAAAATAGTGTTCAAGTTAACACAGTGTACCTTAATTTGTGGGATGGTTATCCATCTTTGTGCCCACCAGATGTTACTGCATCAATTATTGACAACAACATGGCATTTCTATAGCACTTCATAGTGTTAAAAGAGTTTTATAAATAGATAGATAAAAAATTAATCAATCAATTTTGTTAGACAATTAACTAGCATCCACCGTTTTAGTCTGAGATGATGCCAAGATGATGTTAGGTTTTTTTAAAGCATGCAAGAAGGGAGAGACTGAGCTTGCCAGAAAAAAGGAGAAATGCTTCCAACCTAAAAAATGTGGAATAATTTCTGAATGTTAAGCAACGGGGTTAAATGCTTAGAGCCTGCAAAAATTTTGGGCACTGGGACGGAATTCATCTTCCTCAGCTTGATTGAATGCAGACGATTGCAGCTAGGCTCATCATTGCGGACTCCCTTTATAGTCAGCAAAAAGAAATGAACCATGCCCTTCAAGTGCCTGTTCCTTTCGGTTGATCATAAAAAAAGATATTGTAGATGACAAGCTCTGACGTAGGCATCACACAGCTGGGGGAGAAGAATCCTCCCCTGACAGCTCCTTTGAAAATCTGTCGGGAAAAATGTTTCAAGCTCCAGCGCTGGAGCTGCTGCAGTTTAGTTCTTTAAAGATGAGGCGAGATGGGACCTCAGGGAAAGGACTGCCAGGCACACGGCAGGCACAGACTCGGGCCAGCGCAGTAACGGCACTTCCTCTACAAAGGCGTCGCGTAACAAGAGCACCCGTCAGAGGTCACGGAAAGATCTGCTCCTCCAGTACCTTTGCATGGGCTTGGCCCGTGCGCTGTGCTGCTGCAGAGAATAAGCGTCCGAGGTCCAGGTGATGAAGGAAACTGTTGCCCAGAAACACGTGGGCGGGTTTAGCCAGGCTATTTGGTTCGTGTTTAAATTGCGGTGATGCTGGGGCTCTTGCTGGGATCGCAGGGGGGATGCTGGAAGCACAATGAGTAGTGGTCACTAGCTGCTGCATACACGGCCATCCCAGCTCTGTGCTGTGCACTGCCTGTGTGGGCTTGGGGACCCTGAGGCAGTAAAAGGAAGCCAGCACAGCTGTAAGTTGAAGGGGCATTAGTGATAAAAAGGAACAATATCCAGAAATGGATTGCAAAAGCCCCTGCTCTGTTGTCCCAGAAAAAGGCATCAGAACTGCTGGTACATTGCGATACATGGCTTCCTTCAGCATTTCTCCATAGCAAATAAACTGTTGTTTGTTTTATTGTGCTTTCTAGGATATAAGAGTGACCTTACCTTGCTGGGGAACAAGAGCATAGAAAGCTGATACTGTGCAGGTGATACAGCATGCCCTTACAGCTGAGGCACTTGCAGTGTAAAACACCAGGACCAGGATCCCCTCTCTGGACAACAGAAGCCAGCAGTCACCTGATTATTCAGGATTTCACCTTCCCAGCTGGAGGGGGCTGTAAGATCTGGCTGTTAGAGGAGATATGATGGGAGGAGAAAGGGGAAGGGAGAACTTCTATAAGCAGGGATGAAAATCCTATTTCTTCCTCCTGTTTTGAAGGCCAAGACCAGGGCAGTCCTTACCTTCAGGACAGCAGCATCCATCGCCACCAGTATTTTATAAATTTCACTAAAATCTTTCCTTGCCATTTTGTTTTAACACAATGTGCAGTCACAGCACAATGCAACAGGTGTTTAAGGGAACAATATTGTAAAAAGCAAGAACAGCACTGGTTATCATTATCACGATAATACTAACAAGACAAGAACATTTTGTTGTTATATGTTGGAAGACAGAAGACATGGCCATTACCTTGTAAATGACGAACCTCTACAACATTCTCCTACACAGGCTCTTTTGGGTTCATCTGAGTTGCTATTCCTCAAAATATTCAAGTATTATTTAAAAAAATATATCCATAGAAACCTGTTAAGAGTACTCATAATGAGTTCCCATAGATTTATACATTTTCTAAATAATGCTTAAACATTTTAGAATTCTTCTGCTTTTCTGCTCCTGTGCAGTGGTCCTCAGTGGGGATTTCACTGGTTGTCCCCAGGCTCGGAGATGGACATGCAGCACCAGCTGATTGCAAAGACAGAACATGTAGGAGAAGGCTACAAGGTCTTTTACGAAGTAATGGCCATTTTTTCTATTTTTCATCACCATCCCCCAAAAAAACCCTATATACTTTCACCTTGATAGTAATATCTTGATTATGAATAATCTTCCACTGTTCTTGTCTGATATTCTTCCTTTAAACCTCTATCACACTATACATGCATACGCATATCTACTGCAAAATTTTCTTTCAAGATCCCCACCAGCTAGAAGACACTAGAGCTACCACTGGCCAGGATGCTCATTCTTTCACCCTGGATCTCCCGTCACTGCTAGATTTTCTCCTGTTTCTGTAGTACAGCCTGGTTTCTAGAGGCAACACTACTATGTTGTTTGTCTTGTGCCTAAAATGTTTGTGGCACCCTCCTGGCAGATAGACAGAGATAGTTCCTGCCTTGAGGAGCTCTTGACTGCAGCTAGGTTAAAAAAAAAAAAAAAGAAAAGAAAGATAGAAACCTGATGATAGAGAGAAGATAGTGAAATGCAAGGCTTTTAGGGAATTGCCTGTGCAGGTTTTCTCTGTTCCATGCTGGGAGGGGATGCTCTGTACCTTTTCTCAGAATTAAGGGTCTCATTAGGGAAACTGTACCAGCTCATCTGACTGTCTGAGGAAACAGGCAGCTGTGAAGTGCATAACAGGGCTTTGAACAGAGTTTGAAGCCTTGACTGAGACACTCTTACACTCAGACCTTGTGGCTGTTTATGGTGTGTGAATGGGCCATAGGACAGAGCAAGAACAGGGCAAGCAGGAGATTTCCCTTACCACAAACCAATGCTCACTGAAGCTTCTTACTCCTTTCCACCTCTTGCACCTGGAGACTTCTGCAACCTGGGGACTTACTCAGAGGAGAAGCCAGGTTCCCATCCACCTGCCAGGGGAAACCAACCCATCCTGCCTCTTCAGCCAGCCAGGCCCTTTGCCTGACTTATAAAACAGAGGAATACTTCCAAGCAGACAGGCTGATAAAGCGGGCCAAAGCTTTTGGCCTTTTCAGTTGAACATCCCCATATGTATCTATTGGACACTCACAAATCTTGGGTTTGTTTCTAACAGGAAAAGGCTGAAAAGGCAATTTTCAGGTGACCAGCTGAGCTACATCCTGGGGGGGAGTTAAAACTGCACACTTCAATACACTCCAGAGACTGAGAAATTGTTCCCCAGGGAGCAAACATCATTTTACTGCACCAGAGAGTGGACTTCAAATGTGATTTGCACTGTAGCACATAGGGTTCATGTAATGATACTCCAGAGACTGGGCACTACCGCCTGCCTTAATGCACACAGAAAAAGTGTTTACTTCCCAGAGAGGGACAGGGGATGGAGTCCCTCTACTCTGCTACATCTGGAGGACAGGGTATGTGATTTAATCAGCTCTAACCCATAACTGCTATTCTGATTTAAGCATTATTTTTATTTTCTCTCTCTAAAAATAAATAGGAAGAAAACAACTGCCCTAAATGCTCCAGAACTCTTAATAAAATTTCTAATTAACATTTATTCTTTTCGTTGCAGTAGCTGTACTCAGTGGACCAAATTAATCCCTGGTAAATTATTACTAATCCCGGTATACGTACTTAATCTAATGTTTCCAGGCAGATAGAGCAACTGCCTGACCACTATCTATCTGTACAGGTTGATTTCAGTGGTAAGAAGCACATCTTGCAAGTTCAGAGGAGCTGACCACCCTTGCAGTCCAAGCCAAGTTTCTTAGAGCTAGAAACTGGCCAAACTTTTTGAGAACATGCAATTTCCCTATGAGATTTTGAGGATAGGTTGGGCTAAAATCACGTTTCTGAAAGGATAATGATACTTTCCCATTCTGATTGTAGGAAATGTGGAGAAGTACAAATATAAGGAAGATTTCAATCTCTCTGTAACCCTCCAGAAGTGTTAGGTTGGGCTGCTACTCACGTCACCTGAATCATTTTGCTCGTCCCTACATTTTTCTTTTAATAAACACAGCTCTACCTGTGCATTCATTATTCAGTTCCTAGCAGCAGATCAGCTCCACAAGACTGTCCTGGCTGCAATCATAAATGGCACCAATGAAACCTTTCAGATATTTCATATCCCAAATTTCTTTAAACTCAGCCTCCTAGCAGGCTTCAGAATTAACAATTTGGACATCTTCTGTTGCTTTACTTGGGTTAAGACCCTCCTGCTATTGCTTCATTAGCATGGTAAAAGCATGCATAATGATCTAAGAGATCATAAGCAAAGAGATCAAAACACAAATCTTAAAAGATGTTGTTTTTCTGGATGAAATATGACCTGGGCCTACCTCTTAGCTGTTTTTCTCCCTTAATCAAATGTCACTGCAGGATAAGAGAAGATGCGTAATACCAAGGTGTGTGGCTATATACATGCAGCATACAAGTGCGCACTTGGCTGATGGAGGGATCCTCCCTCAGTTTGCCTGATCCGGGACTTCGACCTTGCACTTTCTAGTGTGAGCTCTGGGATTATACCACATGTTACCACTAGATGTCAAACTGTGTCCCAAATCCCACAGATGCCTCCAGTGTCAAGCGTGGAGGCCCCTACACGCTGTTCCCGCTGCAGCCATCTCAGCAACAGTGTTAGGGTAGATTTTAATTTTTCGTCAGAGGAAAATGATTGACATATTTAAAGGGCTTTAGCTACTGCAGGCACAGGGATTTCTAAAGGGGTTCTTTGCCCAGAGAGGCAGGCTCAGGTGTTACGAACAGCTACGAACCATGATTTTGTTCAAAAATTAAATGTACCTGCTCACACCATTAATGAAAGAAGCAATTAATATAGGTCCATAGAGAAAAAGTTAACTTATCAGCAACAGAGGCTATATTATTTCTTTGTTCCCTCTTGGCCAATCTGAGTTGCTTTAAAACCAAAATCAGTAAAGAGAAAAAGCTGAGGAGCCTTTAGCTTAGGACTGCAGCTCTAGCGGCACTCGTATGCGAAGCACAGAAGTCGTGATCAGCATTTGGATCAAGGATCTCCCTGCATGCAGCAAAGCCCACAGGAACAGCTGATTCATTTGAGTGTCTTAGTTTGGAAGTGGTGGAGGTGCTCCCTTTCAGAAGAGCTGAACACTGAAGCCCCTAATGAAGGGTGTTTATTAGAAGTCCTGTGTTTCCTTCCTCAGGAAAGGTCTATGGTACTGTTACTCTGGCCAGGCTTGAGCTCACTACCTTCCACGTGTTTGATTTCTCACATGCGTGCTTCTTTTCATCACCTTCATGGTTAAATGACAGCTCTGTTACCACCCAGAAAGGGTTGCTTCTCAGCAGGAGGTGAAGAAATTCCTGTCTAACTAAATACCTCTTCCATGAAAGCTATTGCGTAAGGGATGAGATCTTGCCTTTACCATGTGTAGGAAAATACATAGTTTGTTAGGTGTAGGCTTCTGAAAGGAGACCGCTTGGGCTCTTTTTAGCCTCAGCAGCATCCTTCCTGATTCTACCAAAAATAAACACTCCAAGGCTTTTCTTCTCTAGCACTTTTAATCTTTCTTGGCTTTGTCACAAGTTGAGTCACAGGATGTCCCACATTACCATAACATACCCCATCACCACAGCATGAGCTGATCTCAGCCCTCTCTTGCGTGGGGAAGTGGCTGCGCCCCTCCTGCCTGCAGTTCCTCCTCCTCCTCATCTGCCAGTGCATCAGGGGTGACCAGGTGCACCGGGTGCAGAGCCAGCACAGGCGTGTGCTCCCTCCACAGCCTATTTGGGAGGATTTCATTGCCTTGTTTTGACCTTCTTGTTTAGCAACGACGCCTTACACCTCTGAAAGGTGTAAGGCACCCAAGCCTCCTCCCTGCATAGAGCCACAATCCTTTCTCCACATACTCTAGTGTGAAAATAATGTTTAGTCACAGCTCACGTCCCTTATTGTATTGGTGCCTCCTCAGTACCTCTTGTGGTCCTCTTCTGTGGCTAGCAAGCTGGTAAGAGGCCCTGAGGCACAGCTCTATGAGGGCAGAAGATCTGTCAAACATCGCATGGTGGCGGTCTGCCTCCTGCATGGGGAACAGAGGTTCCAGCTGTAGCTGACAGCTGAAGAGCTGTGTGGGAGGGAAAGGCTGTCTTGGCTTGAAGTCCTTCAGTCAAACCTGTGACATTATCTGAAGGCCCACAGCAGGTCCTTTTTAGCAGTCCTGCTTTTGTGCATGGAGCAGCAGGTCTGAGAGGAAAGTCTTAACCAAACAGGTTGCAGAATAAGCGTGGTTAGAAACGCTGCTGCTGGTGGTGGTTACTTGTCCCCAGAGCTATCTCGTCAGCCAGAAAATTTCATCCTGACACACAAGGAGGGCCTCCTCAGCAAGTGTGATCTATCAAAACCAGGGAAGAAAGGGTCTTGTGCCAACACAACCAGGCCAAAACTATGCAACCAGACGTCCAGCATGTTTAAAAATATCTCTGGGTCCCTGCACATCCCACTTCTCCCAGCTCCCTTTACTGACCTGCTTCTCAATGCGAGGAAAGCAACTGTAGCTAGACGGGGTTTGGGATGTGGTTGAGACGTTTCTGTGGTAAAAGGGTGGAGTTCCCTTGTTTTCTCCTTTTTCCCCGAAGTACTCTGGCTCTCAGTCAGTGCCTGTCCAAAGAAACTGTCACTATTCCTCTCCACTCCCTGCTTCTCCTTCCCTCACTGGAAAGGTAAATTAAGGAGTTCAGGGATGACAGCAGCTTGCAGCAAACCTATGCTTTCCACCAACCCTCTCGTTACAGCAAGGTGGGGCCAGCACACAACCCAGGAGGTCAGCCAAGACAAGAACCCATCAGCGGCCCTCCTTCATTCCATACCAAGGCTGGGATGCCCTTTCATGGGATTTTCTTACTATGGCAACCCACACCTACATGGTGTTTAGAGGAAGGATGGTTTTGTTTTTTTTTCTTGTGTGACTACCTGCTCCACTTGCCTTCAGAATCACCTCCTACAACCAAACAGCAAATTGGCAGGGGCTGGGATGGGGACATGGAAAACACCGAGGTGTCCCAGGATAGCAATGAAATGAAGTAGCTGTTGGCAGCTTGACAATATCATTTTTTAGTCATCATTTCTCTCTCTGAATTTTATATCTGAGGCTATAACCTGTTCTGAATATAATGGAAAAGTTATTTCCCTTCAATGACATGCAGTCCTATATTTAAATGATTCTTCCTTCAGCATCCTTCTGAAAGATACAGGTGTAAAAGTTAATAGCAACTTAAAGAAACAATGATGATCTTTTTGCAGTCAAACATTGGTACATGACTCTGCTCTTGATTTTTCTCAAGCCATACAGTCTCACTCATCACAATTGGCCCATATGCCTGAAACCATGACTAGCCAAATATCTCCTTCAAAGTTCACAATCAATTCATGGACAAGAGGAATAAACTGCAGAAAACTTGCCAGATAACATAAGATAATAAAGAACCTGAGGAAATTGCAATCTGCTCTGGGTTACTCCAAAAATGGAGAAAGAAGCTAGATTTGCTGAATAAACAATTCATTGCAAAATTATTCACTGAGATCTAGGAGCCAAATAAAAGGAGGGAGAAGGATCCAGAATATGTTACAGTAATAGGAGGTATGATGGTATTGGCACAGGAGGAATGTACTTCCTAGGAGTGATGACAAAGAGGATCTGTCTCCTTATTGGCATTTTTCAGAAGCAGAACAAGAGGTAGGACTCTAGAAGAAAAATAGAAGCAGTTTTTACCCACAGCCCATAGATCTTGGGGCCCCAGAGCTGAGCTGTCACTTCTCATTTTTATATCCTACTCCCAGTGTGTGTGTTTTACCAAGATGTTTTCTTTTCTCCCATTTAATATTTTCAGCAATTGCTATTGTTCTGCAGCCTACAAATGGGCTCTGGGAACCCAAGGACGGCATGAGAAGCTGAAGTACAGGAAGCATTGTACCAGGAAAGGGCAGAGCAAGAGGACTGATAGGGGTGACAGAGACTCCAAGGTCTTCTAGAAATGCGGCGCCTAACTACCCCTGACGCAAGAGCTGTGCTCAGATGCAGTGGCACTTCAAAGCTTAGGCAGCAAGTTAAAAAAGTTTTTATAACCCTCAAGTATTGAGTAACTGTGGTTTCACATGCCTGTAATAAGCACTAGGTAGTGTTAGACTTAGTGAACAGAAAAGGTGGTGTTTTGTTTTGTTTTTTTTTTCTTTTGTTTGGAGGCTGCTAAGCACATACTAAGTGTTGGGGGTCTCCACTGTTATCCACTTCTCCTCTGGCCACAAAGACCCAGCGAAACTAGCAAACACATGAGGAACTGTGTTACTTTTTGCAAAAGTTAACTTGAAAAGAGGAGATGATGCAGCTCAAACTCATTTGTGGGTAGCCCAGGCAATTTAAAAGGGAGACAACTGTGAGTTGGCATGGACTGGGATATCTTAGAAAAGCATGTGTAAAGTTTCTACAAGACTGGTGTGTGATAATGTCTGTTCAAGATGGTGTGATTTAAAAATACCCAATAGCAAAAGAGGATGATTGTAGCAATCTGTTTTAATTACACTTCACATGTATAGTTATTTCTAAAACCTCATAAAAATTACCAGAAAACAAAACTATACTAAACTAAAAAGGTTGCTTCCTGTTAGCTGGTAATTAAAGCATCCTGATTTGAAACTAAATATAGCCCTTCCACTAAATTTGGTAACTTTTTGCTAGCCTGGGCTCTCTGCACATGTAAATAGAACAATCTAATCGCTCACATTTATTCAGATCCGTAATTTGCATTTAGTTATGTTAGAAAATAGTGAATGGCTTTGCTTATTTACATGATAATTATTTTTTTACTTTGATTTGTGTCAAGCTATTTTGGGATGAGAACTGGAATTCAATTAAGATGCAGAAAGCCAGCATTTTAATTCTGCTTTTTATTAGATAATGAAGATACACAGTAGCTGTGCAGGATATACAAGACAAGTTGATCAAAATTGATTAAGCAAGGAAAGGACATATTATCTGTAGGTAGTGAAATGAATTGTTTCTTTTTGGTCACCATGTCTTACAAGGTTTTAGAGTGAATAGATGTCAGCCTTTCAAATCTCCTTTATACTGAGACCAAAAAAGAAAATCTAGTTGTCTTTGGTTTGCCAACTTGCTATGAATTTCTTAGAGCTGATCAGAACATTAGTTATTGAATCCAAAAAATATTAATAATGAATAAATTTCAGAAAACCTCCTAGAACTTCCAGAAAAGACTGCAAATTGTAGGGAAAGGAGCTTTTTTTACTTCAGCAAACTTCTCTTAGACTTTGTACTGGTGACTTGCCTCACTTTGCCGGTGTGAGATCAGGCCTTTAATACACTGTGCCAAAATTTCGCATCCATTTTTCAAACAGCTACACTTTCTAAGAGGAAGTTCCATTTCTTTTAAAGGCTAAAAACACACACACAAAAAAGCAACTATGATTCCTCCACCAGCAGTCGTCCCAATTCATTTCACATCTAAACAAAAGTTTCTGCAAGAGGGTCCTCCCAGAACAGGGTCTACCATGCAACCACCAAACGTAGGTTTTTGCTGCGGGTTTCTCAGAGAATTAGCACCACCTCAGCAGCCATTTCCTTGCCATCCCTGAGCTTCTCAGAGTGTCATTAATCCACCTTCTTCCCCTGATCCTCCCTGCTGGTAAGCTTTTCTGTTTCCCATTCAGGTGGAGTTCAGGACTGCATCCACCTGGCCTTGCTGCCACAACAGGTCACAAAAGGAGCCCAAGTGCAAAATGTCCTTGGTTGTTCAAGCAGTTGCCCAGTGGCTTGCTTATAGGTAAGGGGCTGCAGCGCTATCCTGAGGAGAGTCAGAAGAGGAAAGTGGCTGCAGGCCAATCCCTCTCGCATCTCCTAAGCAACCACTAAAATACATGAACAGTCTTTTCATAATGGCATCATGATAAAGTGATTTGGCAAAATGAGAATATAATTTCCTGTTGACTATTAAGGCTCCACAAATGATCTTTAGTCACTGAGCACAGTGGATCTGTGTTCTGCAATAAACAGCAAGCATGAAATAACTCCCTTTATTACTGCGACACGAACCAAGAGGATCCCAGGTTTCTCGGCCAGCCTTTGTGAACCAAATCAGGAGCTGCTGTAGAGACAGGCCTTTGTTTTTCAGGCTGCCATCCAAAATTTCCCAAGCTTTTAGGGTTGGCATCTTTAAAATTTGCCTGTACATTAATGAAAGATGTCACCTTTTTGGTACTGGTTTATACTGAAAGCTGAGATTCTTACAAGAAATCCCCTGACTCCAAGAGCTGGGACTTAAGACAGTTGCTATGCGTGACAACGATATTATAACCCAGAAAACCTGATGCATATGAAATGGCCTTATCTCCTATGACAAGGGCCATCCCCAACTGACTCTTTCAGTTTTCTTAGTGAATTTGAGTTATTCAAGTTGTCTTCTGTGATATGTTAAGCTGCAACAGTGCAGGGTCCTGCTTACTGTATCCTATAGACACTGTCTGCTAGGGGTCAGTCTGAAATGCAGCCTTTCCTTGCTGCATGAATTCTTCCCTTTTACCTGATTTGCCTGCTGTAATTCTTGGACTGCTCCCCGTACTCTCCACTCATCTACACAGTTTCTGCCTGCTGTCAGACTGCTGTTCCTACAATGCCTGTCAATTGGTGCTGTGTGCCCATGGTGTCAAAATATTATCTACTTATTTCTCCCCCAGCTGCATTTTTCCTGCCAGCATGCATTCTCCTAAGCTGCTCTTAAACATTGGTTCCATTTTCAAGTTGTGAAAACTTGGTATCGTTACAAAAAAGATGCTACGTAACTATAACTCAAACCATTGGATTCATCCCAGCATCTCTTAAATTTGCCAGAGAACAGTGTGTACATGGTGATCAGTGGAGTGAGAGTATGACATTCTGGCACTGGGGCACATGTGCTTCCCCTATTCCCCACAGGAGATTTACACCCCTCTTCTCAGGCAGGACCAGCAGATGTCTGCGTGGTTTGGGTAAATACCTTTTTAGCTGATCTTTCTCTTGCCCTAAATTTTGCTATGATTCTGGTACTCAGCACCTTTCTTCCCCTGCTGGAAATGTTGGCTTTTTTTTTTTTTTTTTTTTTTTGCAAGCTCTGACCTCTCTAATGCTTATGGGCCTAAAGGAAAACCCAAAACAGATCCAACTGAAGGATGATCCTGGAATGTCCCTCAGGGATACACATGTCCTTTTCTGGCTAGAGAGGATTTGGGCTCAGGAGGCCAAAAGAAGCAACGAAGTTGGAACCTAAGGTAATGGAACAAAATCCAGTTTGGATGCAAACCTGCAATTTCCAGACTCTCATAATTTAGGCTACTGTGGGTCATGCAGACCCCTCTGTCTTAAAGAAATCTCTCTTTTCTGTCTTCTCCCTGTCTTTTTTTCCTTCTCCTTTGTTTTTTTCCTTTGGCTTCATTTGTTTAAAACAAGCAAAAGTAATCTTAACGTGGTTCTTGTTCTGCTCACCAGTAGGGCTGGGGCTGCTTTTTTTCTCCCCCTACAGTGCTGAGGTGGTAGAAAATGGTAGCCAAGCACCACAAGAGCACAGAAAAGAAACACAGGGTGAGTGAGAAGGGCATCTGACTGCACCTGTAACCCTATATGTACATGAGCAGCTTCTATTACAATCAGGGCAGATAGCAAAGGCTTTCCAGGAACAACCTGCTGCTAAAACACGCTCTGGCAGGAATAGAGGATTGGAGGTGAGGGAGAACAGAGAGCAGATCTTACATTGCTCCTTGCCACCCTGCTTTGTTGCCCCTTGGCATTCCCCCCATGTCTTCTGACACCTCCTCAAAGACAGTCCCTGGGGCAGGGCCACACCACAGAGATCTTAGCATAGGGAAAAAGCCCATGCTGGAGGTTGAAGCAAGGGGGACAATTGCTTCCCATTTCCCAGTACAGTATGTTACAAAGGGCCGTTGCAAAGCTTGGCCGCCTGACAGTTTCATTTGCAAGAGCACTGGCCCCTTTCCAAGCAATTCTTTCAGGTCTTATTGTTTGGTAGGAAACAAACAAGGGGAACAGCACTGGGTGGGCACACCAGAAGAGGGTCTAAATATAGCAGGGTAGCATTAGGGAGCCAGGCTTCTTAGCCAAAGCTTACTCTAAAGATAACAAAACCCCTCTGCTAGTCTGCAAAAAAGACACCAGTCCTGCTATAGCCACCCCAGTTACACAGGAGAGGGCTCCCCAGATGTCCTGATCATATTGGCCAGCTACAATGAAGCTACACTAGTCATAAAAGTTGAAAGCAGCCTGTTAAGCTGTGTAAGTAATTGCAAAGCACAGAGAGAATATTATTGGTTCCAGCCTGAAGTCTTCTGAGTACTTTCTGCTATAATTCACACCCAATATAACTTCAGCATGAGTCAGGAAATAATCTGAACCACAGATTTAGACAATGAGGTGTCAGAGTGAAGGCAAACCAAGCCCTTTCAGCCTGTGATGGAAAGAAGATGACTTTGTGCCACCTTTGCCTGGAGGTGTTGAGACTCAGTAGGATTCAAACTGAATTATGTTGCTGACAGTACTGCAGGGCTGGTGACATTTCTGAAAACAGAGGAAAAGGGAAAAAGAGAAATCAAGTGTGCCAAAGAAGTTTAAAAAGTCCTCCACAACCTGGCACATCCCCAGAGAAAACACCTCCCGCTAGAACAGCCAGGGCGCAGGTAAGGAAATGTTAAAGGAGAAATGTGGCTTTCCCTGAGGGAGTATACGGAGAGCTTTAATATTATACATCCTGAGAGAGGGGTACTCAAGTCTCAGGCAGAAGGAATCTCCTGGCATAGCTGATTTCCCTGCTTGACACCTTCAGGATTTGAGAGCACAGTAAAAAGGCAAGTTGTTTTTCCACTTAACCTAGGCACACGCCTGACCATGGAGAGGGATGTGGAGCAAGGCAGGAAGAGAAAGCCGAGAAGGGAGAGAGGATATGGTCAGCCTTGCAGAGAAGACAATAGGAGATCATTTGTGCAGACCCACCAGTGCTTTCCCTACAGGGACTTAGCTCAGCGAGTAGAAATAAGAAACAACAAATGTGCTGGAGCCTGCCACTTGCAAGAACACCTGGCCTTGCCCGCCACAGCTGCTAGCACTCTACCCTTCACAGCTGACAGCCCTCTTGTAGAGGTGTTTGCAAAGGGGACATGTGGCTTTTGCAAAATTGTATTTCCTCTCTTCCCCCTTCCTGCCATCAAATCATACTTGCCTTGCTAGAGACAGAGAGAAGGGGTGAAGTAACAGTCTGTCCTAGCTGGAGACCATCATCATAGCTAGCAATTCTTCATAGGAACCCATGTCTTGTGGTGCTAGACATTCAGACAAAATAAAAGGAGTTTTAGTTGAAAGCTTGTGCTAAAACAAGACATAAATCTCTCGTAAAAAAGATGATTCTCACAAGTGATCAAGAGAAGATCCCTGAATAAAAGAAGTCAGGTTTTAAGTGACTTCTAAAAATAGCATGTAACAGGCTAGCTTTTATCCCTAAAATAGTGAACATCCCCTGAGCTATTTGTTGTTTGGGCTTTTTTTGCAACAAATAAGATTATTACAAAACAGCCCTTATCTTCTACAGAAAGTGATCAAAATAAGTTATTGCTTGAGTGAACCCCTAAACTAATTTCTTTCCTCCCTTTCAGCTTGGTCCTTATAATAGAGATTCTTTCTCAGTCCTTAGCCTTGCATCACCATTAAAATAATACAAGTGCAATGGACTGCTGTTTTTATGCAGTCAGGTTAACCCACAACTTCCTTCTCCCATGGCAACATGATTAGTAGAATGGATAATAAGAGAGGGACATCTGAAGGTGGAAATACAGGCAGTGAAGTGGGTGTTGGTGTCAGTGTCCTCTGAGTGGTGGTGAGCTGGGCTAATAAGAAATTATACATGTGGGGTCCTTTATAGTATACTACCAATGCTGTTGTTCGGCAGAAATGTGAGCAGGAGAGACTAAATAGTTTCTCTTTTTGCATTTTAGGCCTCTGGCTCAACATATTTCTCATTTCTGCTAGAATGGTGTTTATAGGATAAAGGGTGGGGAAAATTCCTACAAAACCAGTGGAGTGCAACTATGGAGGAACAGATACTGAAAGTCTTCTGCTCTCCCTTAGGCTGTGGTAGTATCGCTGCTGGACATAGTGACTAAGCAACGGGTGTCTGAAGTGACAGATAGATCTCCTCAGGATTTTCTTCCCTAATTAAGTTTTCTCAGCTCCTAGAGATCCTGGCTGTGCTTGAGAATCTGGTTATTGCTTGTTATTCACAGGCTGGTAAGACATGAGAAGCAATGGGCTTATGGTTAAGGCATTTCCCAAGTTCATATGTGCTGTTGATTTGGCTTTTTGCTTTCCTATGGAGTCACAACATAGTTTTAACCAAGTTGTTTAATTTCTGTAGGTCTCTCTGGTTACATGATCGGGGGAAAAAAGAAGGCAAAAACATCTGGTTTGGTGGGAATCCTTATTGTTGTTATTTGCAGTGAGGCAAGGTGTTGAGGAAATCACCTCTCTCTCTCTCTGACATGCTGTCTTGCTTGTACTCAGCACAGGGCTGCCAGCTGCCTCCTCCATGTTATCCAAAAAGCTGCTGGCAGGATGCTCTTGAAAAGGCCTGTGTGAGTTTGGAATGGCTCCATGGTGTGAGGTTTGTGGCCTTCCTGCCTCACCAAATGGGTCATCTCATTGGTAAGATGCCTGGAGAAGGTTCAGAACATGCCTCTGAGATGAAGGAAGCTTTTGCTAGCTCTGTGGCTTGTCTGGTAGAGTTTTTCTCTGAATGTTTGCTTTATAATACTATCGTATATTATTGTGCTATCAATAGAGTTTTACACTGGGAGACATAAAGCCTTTCTATAATGGTCTTTATGTTGTTTAAATAAAGAACAATTGGAGTCCCCAGTCAAGAATTAGAGTTCCTCTGTGCTAAAAGCTGTACAAACACAGGATTAAGTAACTGTCACTGTTGAGACAAGTTTGTGCTCTGAGTAAAGGAAGGGAGATATGTTCCTCACCTGTTTTTTCTGTATGCAAGACACTTCTGAAATGATCGTGAGCAGTAGGAGAAGGCAGTCTGGCTAAAAATGTAGTTGCGTGTTTTGTAGTTGTGGTGTGGATAGTCAATAGCTGAGTATCATGCTATATTAGATGTACTTCACACTGCATCTGGGACGATACTCAAGGAGGTAGAATGGACAGGAGCGTACGTCTGCTCCTAATACGTCAGTAACTACACCTGGTCCTCCGGCTGTAGACCCTTGCCCTGTGACCTAACCAGCAAAGTGAGAGAAAAGTACCTTCCTGGTAGAAGGGATGTTCCATTTGTTCTCTTCTGGTTTCCTTCTATGACATCACTGCGATGACATCACATCATCATGCAGGCTCATAACTAGAGCTCATAACTGGGCATAGGCCTGTTGTACCTCCCGGTTACACCGTCGTGTCGTGGGTATGCAGCCGGCAGTAAGGAGGCTCGGTAGCGTGCAAGTGTGAGGTGCCTCCTTTGTAGCTGAAGTGCTGGGATCTGCGAAGTAGCTGACAAAAAGCTTGCATGGGGCAGACAGACACACAGCAGAAGGTGTGTCGTGATGTGGGGGCAAGAGGGTCCTCTGGAAGGCAGGAAGGGAGGTGGGAGCTGGGGGAGACAGGGCTTGTGGCTGGGAATGAGGTGAAATTAGGAACTGAGAGTGGTGGGTGCCCTGTGGCAAGGGAACCCGAAGGGTAGCCCCGTAGTCTGCCAACGTGTAGTCAGAGAAACAAAAGCCTCCACGCCGGGCTTTAGGCCTCACAATATGCTCCAGCTTTGGCCACGGGGATGGGAGTAGGCAGGAAACTGGGCCGGAGCGTGGCAGGAGAGGAAAGAGAGTATGTCGAGGGGTGGGGAGGGAGGGTGAACTGGCGTGTCAGGGTCTAACAATGAACCGTCTGTGTCAGGAAAACAGTCGTACTCGGCAGGGCTATTTTTAGGGTTCAGATCCCCACCTCCCTGGGTCTTCCACTCCCTGGCCCCCCCGCTCTTTTGTGCTGAGTGGCGCCTGGCAGATTGGTGGAGATTCTAAAGCCACGGATAGGAAAGAGCTCAAACACAATGAAGGAAACGCAGCAGGGAGGGGAGAGATGGGTGCCCAGAAATAGCCTGCGTGACGCCTCCGCCATGGCCCCCGGCTCTTAGAAGGGGAAGAAATACTTAGGCCTAACGGCCAGAGCTGTGCTCTGGCTCCTTCTGGGGTCACCGATACCTTGCCTCTGCGAACAGAGAGAACTGTAAAGTCATGATCCGTCCTACATTCATTCACACCCAGACGCTGGTTTGCTGTACCCGTTCTCAAGCCGAAGGGCGAGGAATCGCAGACCAGCGGCGAAGCAGGACGGGAAGGTGCCCCACCTTCCTGCATGAACCTGCGTCCCTCTCTGACAGGGAGGCCTTTGTGACTAACTTCAAATCCTGACCTATTTTTACAGGTTCAAAGGGAAGGAATTAAAGTAAGTGTCGTGGGCCATGACTTCCTGATTTGGGCTGCGGTACCGTGGGGCAGCTGGCCATCACGCTGTTTGTATGGTGGCGGGGACTAGGAAGTAATCTCTATGGAGAGATTGCTTCTGTGAGAGCTCTGGCTTGGCTTGGTGTTGCTCTTAATCTGCAGGCTCACTTTTTTCTTCTTTGTTTTTTTTTTTTTTTAGGAGGGAGAGAAATTCCCCCTTCTTTTCCAGCTGTTTCAGCTTTGAACTCCTTTTTGCTTTTCATACTTCTGGCCCAAGCTCTTTTCCTCTCCGGCTTTGCCTATTCTCGTCTGTGAAAAGTTTTCCAGGAGGTACACTGGCTTACTCCTTACCCCTGCCGCTCATTCTAACTATTGCAGAGACCTCCCCTGCCTCCTGGGCTGCGCAAATCCAGACTTCTTATTTTTTCCCTCTATGGAGGACAACATCGCCCCTTTCCTTTGGAAAAATCCCCTGGCTCAGCACTGATTTCAGGCTCTGATACGAAGCACTTTGTTTGTAAAGCCTCCCTTGTTTGGTTCCCTCTCACCTTGCCTGACCTCCTCCTCCTCCCGGCCCTGGGCTCCCCGGGCAATCCCTCAGCGACCTCCCCTCTGTCCTCTCGCTGAACCTCGTCCTGGAGCGGGGAAAGCCACCCCCATAGCCCAGCCTGCCTGGCAAGAGCTCTCCTGGAGCTCCTCGTGCCTTCCTTCGCTTGCCGCTGTGCATGCCTCTTGCACCCCGCCTGCCACGCCATTTCCTTCCTCTGGCTCCCTCTTCCCTCCATGGGGCACCTGGCACGGGGCAGCAGGGCAGCAAACTGCAATGCCCGAGACAGCCTCTATGAATAAAGTGGGAATCCTCTCTGTTTTGTTTCTAGATCCCCTTCCCTGGATTTGTGCTTCAAATACTGTTTTTTCTTGGCGGGGGATGGCAACCACTCCCCGCCCCACTGTGGCACACTGGTGTCAATGGCTGATGGTGGTTCTGTGGTCTGGCCCTGGGCAGCCACCGCCCACCCACAGCCCATCCAGGGTCAGGGCAGCACAGCACAGCCCCCAGATAACCAAAATCAGATGGCAGTGCTCAATTCCTGGCCAGTGGGACCCACCACCATGGCTCCCAAAGATGGCACCTCCATCAGCGGCTGCAGGGAACCACCACAGAGCCAACTCCAAGAAATGGTGCTTTCAGCTGAAAATGCCTACCAGCCTGTGAGAAACAGCGAGGGGCAAGGGTGATGGGCTGACCCAGCAGTGCTGCTGCGTCCCCACACTCTGGACCTATGGGCCACCGAGGCCCCCCGGGAGCTGGGCTGTGCAAGGGAGGGGAGGGGGCCCGTGCTGCATGACGGCCATGCCAGGGTGCTCCCCACTGTGCCTGGGGCCATAGCTCCCTCGCTGGTGACGTGAGGAAGCCAGATGCATGCAGGGGTTGATTTTATTTTATTTTATTTATTTATTTATTTATTTATTTATTTATTTATTTATTTTTAAAAGAAGCCACCCTCTATTGAAGACATCCTGTTTGGGTAGGCTTGCAAGGGAGGAGAGGGGAAACTGTATCTAAGATGAGGGTGGGCATGGAGTTGAGGGCAGGAGTGTGGTGCAGCAGGTCACCAGGCAGAGAGGACAGGCGAGGACTGTGGACACAGACCCTGTTAGTGATGCCGTCTGACATAGGGTGATGGAGGAGACCGGCACGGGGAGTTTAAATGTTCTGTTTGGTTCATGGAGGGAGGGAGGTGTCTGCAGCGGGGAGTTCAGGACTTCAAAGAAGATGGTGTGGTTACTTGCCGTGGTGAAGCGGTTCCCCGCCGCTGGCCTGGTGCTAGGGCTCAGCCACGCGGAAGAAGGCTTGGTGTGTACGGGACATGCCTCCTCCCTGAGGGGGCAAAGAGAGGGGTTTGTCTTCCTATAGAAGGCAGCCAGCCGCCCATGCAGTGGGAGGACAGCCTCATGAGACACCCAGGTCTGAGAGTCCTGTTGTCTGTCCGCCCCGTGTGAAGCCTGACCCTTGGGGCGGGCGGGCAGGATGCGCTGCGGCACGCGATGCGTTTGGCGGCACGCCGGTACAGGGAGGGATCCTGTGCGCTGACTCGACATCAAGGTGCTGTGAGAAGGCCAGAATAAATTCAAGGATGTTTTAAGTGTTTCATGAGCACTGAGGGTCCCTGAGAACAACCATCAGTCTGGTGGCGAGAGCTCCGTTTTCCCCCTTAGCCTGGGAGTGGGAGCGGGAGCAGGAGGCTGGGAGCTGACAGGCCAGACATCTCTGGCACCCTTCTGCAAATCATTTTCTCCTCAACCTGTCAGCCAGCAGGCTGTAGAACGGGTATAATAATGATAATTATGGTGATAAACTGCACAATAGGAGTTATAAGGTCCTTCACTAGGGCTCTTGGTGTTTTTTCTTGTGTGTGAAGTGATAACATCCAACACTTTTGAGGGGAAAAAAAAAAGTTACCATACCAACAGACAGAACCTGAATTGCTTTTGACAGTGGTCGGATCACACTCGGAGGCTTGATTTCTCTGAAAAATGACTCTGTCAAAATAAAGGGGTGAGGTGGTGAGTTTGCAGGGGTCTGTGGGAGGAGATGGGGTTTTCTCTGCTGCGTGAGGATGCGGAGCACAGGGTTGAGGAGGGAGGGGGGTTAAGGGAGTCCTTTGCCCTGTTTCCTGGCCAGTTTTCCTCCAAACCAAAATAACTCTCCCTGTCTTTGGTCTGATTTTTGGTGAAAAGCTGCAATTTCCTGTTTTCCATTTGTTTGTTTATTTTTCACCCAGACTCACACAGTTACATTTGGCACAGAGCAAGAGGGGGCAGTGAAGCCTTAGCAGAATTAAGTTTGCCTCCCTAGGTGATGCGTGCGGCCCACCAGCATATCCAGTCGTGTAAAGAGGTTGAATATCTGGGATAAAAAATGTGGAAAAAGTGCAAGTGACTGCTCTTACAAGCAGAACTATGCATTTACTGAAGATTAAACTAGAAAGGAGTTGGAGGGGGCAGCAAGACTCAGGACCCGAGGGCAGACCCGTCCTGTTTCCTTTCTTGCTGCTACTGGGTGATTTCTGTTTCTTGTCTTTAAACCCCTTTGTTGGTCAAGGGGAGCCTTTTCTGGGGAGTTGACTCGAAAGTACATGAACTTAGATGCCCGGACGGCATCTGTTTCTGCTTGCTGGGAAGCTGGGGAGGAGGGAGCTGAAGGTTTCCCTCCTCCCCCCACTTTAGTTTCCCAACTTTCTGCCCCCTTTTTGCACTTCGGTAGCTCCAGCCTGTGCCTCTGTAGAGGAAGGCAAATCGTGAAGCGACAAGAGTCATGTTCGAGGGCAGGAAGGTGCCTTGCGACGAAGGACTCAATGAACAGAGGCAGAGATTTACTGGAGTGGCTCCTGGTCTCTCTCCTCCTCGCCAGCCCCTCCTCGGGCCTTTTCAGAGCTGAGCGTTGGTCGTGCAGGAAGCGCCTGACCGCGCCGTGGGCTGCGGCTCGGCTTGGCTCGCAGTGATTTCCTCTCAGGCAGTCCGTTATCTGTCGACTGTCAGGACAGGCTTTCCCTCTTCCTCCCCCTGTCCCCATCCGCGTCCCGCAACTCCTCTCCCCGCCTTCCCTCAGCCTCTTGCGCTCACACACACACACACACACGCGCACACACGCACTTTGCTGCCAAAAATCGTCCTCCGCCCCCCTTCTCAGCTAACTTCCTTTCAGCATTTTTTTGAGCTGGATAATCCTAGGATTTGTAAAACGGGGGAAAGGAGAGAGCGAGTGAGCGGGAGTCAGGACAGGAAGCTGGGCTTCTCATTCCTCTAACTGTCCAAAGATAGGAGGAGAGGAAGGGGGGGAGCCAAAGAGGAGCCTTGTGCAGACTCTTCCCCAGTCCCTTTTCATTAGTCTGTTTGAACTTCCAGTCTCCTCCAAAAGCCGAGAGAAGGAAGACCAGTCTGGGACGCTTTCTGCTGGAGGTGGTGACAGCGTGGCTGATGAAACCCAGAAGGTGGCCGTGAAGGGTCCCGGGACTGCACCGAGGGAAAGACGTCCCCCCCACCATCGCCTGCCCCCAACTTGCCAGCTCCGATGCGGGCACCCATCCACCACCCACTTCCCTCTGATGAGAACCGTTCCGGGCTCGGGCTATGATCGCTGCTGCTGCCGGCTGGGGAGCCTCCTCTCGCCCTGACCTTCCTCTGCCACAGGAGCAGCCCAGCATCTGGTGGGGATTAATGTTTACTTCTCCAGCTGGACGCTGTACGGGACCCCCGATGTTACTCCCTGGGAGTGGGACACAGGCAGTGGTCTGAGAAGAGCAAGATTTTTGTCGCCCAGCGTGAGGCCGGGGGGAGGGGGGCAAAGCAGGAGGGGGGCGAACCTCTTTTGGGACTAACCTCATGAAGAACAAGGGAGCCAAGCAGAAACTCAAGAGGAAGGGAGCCGCGAGCGCATTTGGCTGTGACCTGACGGAGTATCTGGAGAGCTCTGGGCAGGATGGTAAATGCCTCTTTATTCTCACTCTGGTAGCGGAGGAGCAGAGCGCGCGTCCCCCCCTTTTTTTACCGGTAGGACTGCAAACCGGACCTTTCCCAAGGCTGAGGGCTAGACAACCTGGAGCTGGTTTATCCCCGGGAAGTGGAGTCACTGCCCAGTTGCTCACAATGAATGAACAATCGGAAGATTGCTTTGGTGACGCATCTGTATGACCCTTGCATGAGTAGCGCTGCGTATGGGGAGAGGACTGGGCTAGGGCTCTTGGGCCGCTTAAGTGTGGACAGAGGCAGCCAGCTGTATGTTGTGATGCCCTCTCCCATCTGCCTGGATGTGGAAGGGGAAGCAGGGTTTTAAGGAGCTAGGTTCGGAAATCAGAACTGCGCTTAGCGTTGCCTCCTGCTGGACTTGGAAATCCTTCCAAAGTCCACGAGACTAGAGTGTTGCAGGGCTGTAGGGAGGAACTGGGAACGTCCCATCTGCCCCTCCTGGACTCCACTACAGTTCCATATTGTCCTTTCACTGCTGGATGGAGACAGGATAGAGACTGGGGGGGTGGGATGGAGTAGGGATGGGTGTGAGGTGTAAAGGGCAGCTGAGCTAATATTTTCACTACCCTGCCTGTTATCTTTCTCTCCTCTTCTCCTCCCCCTGACCTCCATGCCCCCAGATATTGGATGAGAATATAGTAGCTCAGACAAAAGGTAACTGCAATAAGATCAGAGGCTCCTGAGCTTGAAAATGGTCAGTCCTGGATGAGGGAAGGAGCAGAACAATTTTTCTTAAAGAGGGTTGGATAATGAGAGAAGCAGTTGAGAGTTTGGCATACAGAAAGACCTGCAGTTTAGCAAGAGGAAAAATAAATACATGCCTGTTACCATCCCTGATATGAGCATTATGTTCCATTTTGAATTAACTAACTTTTACCAATGTCAGGCTACTCCAAGCAAAAAAAGCTTCTAGCAGCAATGTCAGCTTTGTATGGGGAGGGCTGTACAATCAAGTCTTTCATTTGCTGATGAGCACGGCTGATGAAGTACTGTGTGGAACTGCACTGGCAGAGGGATGGACTACAAACAGTAGTCTTTTCCATTGCACAGTGAAGAGAGCACTACATATATCACTAAGCTAAAATGTTATATATGTGTATTTATTTAGGTATGGGGGAAAAACAGTCATTCAATTTCATTGTGAGTCGTCCGTAACAATTATGGTATCTTTTAACTTACATAGCCCTTAATGGCAATTGAATTGAAATAGCAAAACTAACAGACTTAATGAACTGATACCACTTTGCCAGTGTGAGGTACAGATAGAAAAATTCCATCCAGTGCTAACATGAGCTGCCGCGGTGGAGGAACTATTTACAGCTGTTTACAGGAACACTGAAAAACAACACAGGGAAGGCAGAACAGCAAAATCTATTACCCGAAATCCCATAGTTTTTTAAAATATTTTTTTTGGCACAAGAAAGGAGGACATTGTCTCAGCTCTCATTTGTGGGATGGTTCGCAGTTCCAACCTACTTATCTCTCCGTGCTGAGGAGCAGTGGGGGAGAATATGAAGTTCCTTTCCCTTTATGCAGTACTGCTATTTGCTGAATCGCACATCCCGTTGCCCAGTGCTGTGGGATCCAGAAATGAAAGACTCAATTGTTATAGGCTTATTGGGAAGGGTGTAAGTTAGATTGGTACAATTCAGTTTGTTGGGACAGGGAGAGAAGAAGGGAGAGAATTAGAGATGTTAATTTTTTTGCTGGTAGGGCTGTCAGGGTCAATAAGAAAGTGACCAAGTACGCCAAAGTGACATCTTGGGAAGAAATGAAGGTTCAGATGTCACCAGGACATCACAAACTTGCAACCTGTAACTATGAAACAAAATTAGAAGAGCATTTAGGGTATGAGAGATGGTTGATTTGGGGATAGTTGAATTGTCCTGCTAAGAATTATTTCCAGTGACAAGCCAGTGCTCCTGCAAGCAGGGGCTTTGGTAGAGACGTAAAGCAATAACTTTCTCTCTGCTCTAGTACTATGTGTTTAAGTGGTGGGATGAGGCTCTGGTTGTTCCCTGCTTGGAAACAGTGAAGATGTAAGACTGTTCATGGTATCTGGGAGTGATGAGGAGGGTGAGAGCACTTTGGCTGCTGTCCAGAAAATGTTTTGCTGTGGACCTTTGTGAAAGCTGGTTTTAAAATGCACCCAGAAGGGTTAACTGGAAAAGAAGAAGAGTCTGTAGCACAGGCAGGACACAAGTCAGACTGCTTGTGCTTTCATGCTTGGGTCTGCTTTACGCCATCCTGCAGTCCTGCTTTGTGTGACTGACTGGTCCTGCACACTCGCACAGGAGAAGAGAAGCAGAGACCTGCTTTGCTGGTGCTGGGGATGGCAAAGGGATCACCAAGGCTAGTGCAGACAATCCAGTTTGGCTGTTTTCACTCTGGATTAGTACATGGTCGTTGCAGTTAGGGGGTGCTGCACAACTTGTGTGATGCTTTGTGGAGGAGATGCACAACTCGAGTCCCTACATGCTTGCGGTTGCTGAAGAGCAGCTTGCGCTTTCTGCAAGGACCTTAGTCCCTGTGTTGTTGCCAAATTCCAGTGGAGAGAATGATATTCTGCTTAAGGTATCAGCATTTCCTCTCCTGCCATTTAACTGTTTAATAACTTGCTATGGTCCGCTTCAGAGATGGTTGCGTTTCAGCAAAGGGTGAAAAGATCCTGCTGTCTCCCTTACCAGACAGATGTACCTAGGGCTCTGTTATAAAAGAGCTTTATGATAATACAATAAAAGCTGTGGCAGGACTAGAAAGTATTTAAGAGCGGTGTAGGTCGGAAGACTTTAGTAGGTACAGTGGGGTAGCTCAGAAGACTAAAAATGTGATACAAAGCCTTTAGGCCTAAGCTGTTGATTCTTCAGATCTGACCCAGGTCAGTGGTGATGGGCAGCTGCGGCTGCCTGGTGGCTGGTTTGAAGGTTGGAGGTGTTGAATTTACTGTATTTCAAGTCAGTTCCTGCCACTACCACATTTGACCCTACTTGGCCTTTTCCTGCTGGCAGTCTCTACATAGAGACTGGTCATGCTCCTTATGGGGGCAGACTGCTATCAGTGCTCCCAAGCATTTAAAATTATGACTCAGGCCACAAAAATCATGAGATAAAATAAAAATCACTGCTGGGTTCTTTTTCTGCTTTCTGTTTTCTGAAATGTCACTGTGCATCTGAGTTATGTTTTCAAGTCTTTCTACTGGCAAGAGGGCTAGAAACTTAGGGAAAAATTAAATTTTCTTCCTTCACACTAAAATCCTCAAACAATGACTTAAATAGCAGTAAATTTGAGGAAAAGCTCACATAAAACATAAAAGAATGGTGGCTGGCAATACCAATGAGTAAAAGCCATCTGATTTCACATAGTCCCTCTCCTGTTGCTGCCAGCACTGAATCCACACATGGAGGCAAGTGATCTTTGGAGCATCAGAGCTTCACTAGAAAGCAGTGTCAGGCTTTGGGCATGGATATGCAGGAGGAAGTTAGCGCTAATTTCCTCTACTAAAACATTTTCCTGTGTCAAACTTCAATAAAGTGTTGTAAGGGTGCAATGGAGCTAAGATATATTAGGCCTGAAGGATTAACATTAGAGCCATATTTTGGCCTCTCAATAACCAGCCTGGTTTCCAGAGGAGAAAAACACATAGTGCTTCTACTCGTGTCAATGGGACAGGTGGGACTCGGAGAAAGGCTGAATAATTTCCTTCATTTTTAGTATGACGGTGTCTAGATGTTGGGATAGGAGGTGCCACCAGGACTGCAAAAAGCCAAATCTCAGATTAGATGCCTCGTTCTCAGGGTGCAGGTCAGCTCAGTGTGTCCTAGCTTCCCCTGTTTGCTGGAGACTTAATTCTACTGTTGCTGTACCCCTCTGTGGTTTCTTGCACATCTGTTTCCTGCCTGATGTTGTCTGGTTGGGAGGCAATGAGATCAGCTTTTCCCCTTAACCCCCTCCCACACTCCCCACAGCTCCCTCAATGCCTCTCATCCTGAGCTTGTGACACCCCAAGTGCTTTCTATCTCTTTTTCTAATGCTGCTTATTGGCTTTGTTTCTCATTTGCTCTAGAAATAGAGCTGCTTCATTTGAGGAGCTCTGAAGCCACCAACCCCCTCGTGCTCTCCACCTGAAGCTCCTTCTTGCCATGGCAGAGAGAAGGGCCAGCCTGCAGCACTCCCTGAGGCTGGGGAGGAAAAGAGAGCTGTGGTCTGCAAAGGTAGCATAGGGAGATGGGTGAGGAAACCCTTACAAGCCCCTGGGTTGTAATATGGGGAAGGAGACAACAATATGGGTAGCCCACAATATGATATTCTTCTACACTGTGTGGCTGTGCAATGACTGCTTCAGTCTTGTCACAACTGCATTTGAATGAAAGAGTAAGGAAAGTTTTCATTTAGTGTTAGTGGTCTCATAAAAACATGGTAGTTCTGGCTTGCACTGGCTCCCCAAGCGGGATCTTAACCACTTTGGAGAGCTGCAGTAGGTCAAGACTTTACTGTAGGATAGGCAAATATTTCTGAGGGAAAACAGTAACAGTAATTCAGCTGTAATATGCTTTGTACAAAGGAAAGGTGGCCTTGGATACTCTGGCTGCTTTGGTACAGTCCCTTAGCATGCTATCTTCTGCCTGAGTTTGATGCCATGTGTTCAATTGTGAAGCTGCCTCGTCCATGCTCAGATGGATGAGGAGACCTGCCACTCAGGAAGAAAGTAGTTTGCTTCAAGAACAGGCTCCCCTTGGAGCCAATTGTTAAACCTGCTACCCAGATGTGAAGCAGCTTTTCTGGGTTGTGTGGCTTTCCTTCCTCACACTTGCATGTGCAGCTGCTTGTCTTTGTGGGATAAGAACGTGCAGGGATGTGCGTGCAAGTCCATAGCACATGTAAGTGTGCACCATACAAAGATGCATTTGTGTCCACTTAGTACATTTTTTTTTTAAGCTGCTTTTCCTGTGTTGATGTTTCAAAGTGAATGCATGCCCATGCTTTTGGGTAGGTGCTTTTGGTTAGCAACGCATACAGGAAGTCCTGGGAAAACTGCTGAAGGATCATTAATAGCAATATGGAGGAAAAACATGAGGCCATTTTTTTTTTTAAATCCCTTTGGAAAAATGAAAATGCCACATGCTCATTTAATCTGCTGCAGAAGAATGAAGAGCTGCATTCATCCCACTCTCAAAATTAGAAACTCTGGCACTGGGGATTTCTGTCTTAAGAACTGATCAAGCTGAAAAGAAACCCTTTTCTCTTTTTGTGACCAGATTGCTTTCAATCCAGATCTCTTCCCTGACCTACCTTAATCTGAGGCTATGCAAACACTTGTCTTCCTGCAAGGAAGGAAGCAGCAGGGGCTTGGAGGAGAAGGGGACAAGAACAGCCTCTTGGGCTGGCTTGAAATGCATCAGTCCTTTTTTTCTTTTTATCTGATGTGCTGCTGCAGCCTGCTCTACATTTTCACACTGCTGATATCCTAAGCAGTCCTGTGACCTGCGCTCTGTGGAGCCTATCCCTGGCTGTAGTCTTGCAGCCTGTGTGGGTACTTAAGGCTGTGTCCCCTCATCTTTGTGATGGGAGCAGAAGGGACAGTCGGGCTCTGAAGTCTGGGGGCAAAAGAAGGGGGACTGTATTATTGTACAGTGCAGGAGAGCTGTGGTAGCGGGGGCCTGAGGGCTGAGTACATGAATTGGCAGGTGGAGGAGCTGGGCAGGGCTTGGGGGAAGAACAGCTCCTTGGCCTTTCAGAGTCTGCCAAGGCATGTCCAGCGGATGGGGGAGTGAGAAACTGCTGCCAAAATGGATAGTGTGGGGGAAATTATTAATAATGTAAGGTTGCTTTTTCTCCGCCTGCTCTCACAAGCGGAGCATCACGTTATGAGTCCCAGATATCAGCCTCTATGGCAACAAAGTGAGAGCAACAAGACACTGGGAACAACAGGAGCAGAAGCCATCTGTCTGCTTCTGCTACTCCGCTTTTCCTCCTTGTTTTGGATGATGTTTGTGTTACTTCCTCAATCTGTTTCTGGTTCCTGGGAGCTGGATTTTTGTGTCTCTGTGGCACAGTGTTACCACAGTTAAACATTCATGTTGCGAGCTCAGCTCCTTGTTCTGTATCAGCCTTGCCTTGCTATCACTGTGTGATTAGCAGAGAGCTCTTCCATGTTGCCTCCTGCTCTCCATTTCCCCTACCAAGCATTGCAGGAGGCACACGGGTCGTCTGCATGCACTAAGCCCCACTTTGATCCTGCCTTCTCCCCACCCCCTGCGAACAGCATGAATCACGTCTTGCCTGCAGATTCTAGATTAGGAAACATATTTTGATTTAGCAAACGTTTTCTCTCTGTTGGTACCAGCTGATTTCATCTGAACTTGGGAAACCAAGGACTAGGGATTTCACTGCTTGTGGTATCACATCTCTCAAAGGTTCAAGGAAATAACTGCCGTGGATGAAATGTGGCACTGCACAGGGTGGATGTACAACATAGGCTGATGCAGACGTGGTGAACAAGTAGTCTAGGAGATCCCCAATTGCCTGCAGAGCTTGGATCCAAAGTTTTGGTGTAGGCCTGGTTCTAGTTTGGAGAGCTCGTGACACAAACAAAATACTAGAAAGCTTGCATCTGTAACTCAGGCTTTGCGTATATGATGCAGTTCTACAGCAGCAACATTTGCTGGCAGTCAGGGTTGTGCCAAACAGTTATGTTCCAGTATTTCTCCTTTAACGGTAATAGGGGAAATGAAAACAGCCTGTCAGGAATGGCATACCCTGCCCTGCTCCGAAGGGCCTGGGGTGGGGTGGCTGTCAGATTGACTGCCCACATCACGGCTTGGACTGGATCTCTGATCTTCACTGGATGCAGTTTTCCTAAGTGTGAAATACAAATGGAGGGTGATTAAAGGATGGAGAGCTACCAGCGTCTGCCTCCAGTCCTGAACCACCAACCGGGTGCCAGATGCTCCTAGAGCTTTGACATGGAAACCTACAGATCCCATATTACAACACAAAGGCTGCTACTTGGCTCCACTGCTCGTTGTTTTAAGGGCAACTAGCGTTTCTAGTTGCCTACTAGTCTTTACTTTCCATACATACCCAGAGCCTCAAGCTCCAGCTGTCTTTTGTTCGTATGCCAGAGCCTTCAGCTTCTCTCCTGATAACTTCAGTGAATGTGTTTTGCATTGTCAACAAAAAAAAAATCTGCAGCATGTTTACAATGGACACAGACAGGGAACAGTGTAACATAAATTAAATTTAGTGTTAAATTAAATAACGTGGGGCAACTGTGCTGACTGTATTATTAACTTTCATACTTAATTCAATAATGTAACCCTCTGTTTTCTATATTTACCTGAAACCACAAGCTGAGTCTCTAGTCTTCTGCACCACTGTGATTACAGATATGAAAGTACTTAACATGGGATTGAGACCTAGCTTGTTGTCAGATGTCTAGGCCCTTGCATATAATGAAGTTACAGACACCAATACTAAACTTCACCCTCACTCAAGTGCCAGATCAATGCTATCATTGTATGTGAGAGTGAGGAGTTCAGTCCCTAATGCTACAAATCTTTTGGCACACAACACTTAAGCGGACAAAAAAGTCTCATTCCTTTTCTGTCTCACCTCCTGCCTTGAACACAACCCTGCAGCTGGATTAGATTCCCCATTTTCAGCCTGGTGGAGGCACGTCCGATCTTAACAGTGCACCAAAAGGGACAGAGCAAAATCCACATTTTTTGCACTTGCCTTCAGTTCCTCTGTCCTGGTTGCTGTACTCCCATTTGGGAGCAGCAGCCTGGCCTAGGCTCAAACCAGCCTGCCTCCATCCTGGTGCCAGCAGCTGATGCTGTGTGTGACAGCCCCAGTTCCAAGCAATGCTGGGTTAACTGGATGGTCACTTGGACTTAGGCAATTTAATGTGCATATGGGAAGAGTTACCGTAACAGCAGCAGAAAATGTTACTGAATCACAGGATTACTGATATGAGCAGGGACTTCTTGAGATTATCTAGACCAACTCCCTGCTCAAGCAAGGTCAGCCAGAGCCGGTTGCACAGGACTGTGTCCAGCTGAGTTTTGAATATCTCCATGGATGGAGACTCCACAGCCTCTCTGGGCAACCTGATTCAGCCTTTGACTACTGTCATAGTGAAAAAGTGTTGTGTTCAGATGGAATCTCATGTTTTTTAATTTGTGCCTCTTGTCCTGTCAATGGGCACCACTGAGAAGGTCCTGGCTCCCTTTTCTTCATTCCTTCCCATCAGTTATTTGTACACATCAATAAGATCCCTCCTGATCCTTCTCTTGGATCAGCTGGGGCAGGCTGAATAGTCCCAGCTCTCTCAGCTTCTCCTCATACGAGAGATGCTCCCATCCCTTAACCACTGTGGTCGTGAGCTGGGCTTGCTCCAGTAAATCTGTGTCATCCTTGTACTGGGGAGCCCAGAGCTGGACACAGGACTCCAGGTGTGGGCTCACCAGTGCTGAGCAGAGGGGAAGGATCACATCACTCAACCTGCTGGCAACACTCTTCCTAATTCTTCTGATGTTCCTAGTAATTTATGCAGTTTCTATCAGAAATTGGCCTTGGTCTCCCAGCCTAGGCTGGCAATTTCAGTCAATAACTAACATGCAATTGGGACAGTGTTAAGGATCCTTTCTGCCCTGATTAATGCTGAAAACGAATTGTCTTTTCATAAAGGGCCACTGTTCTTTAATGGTTTCTGCAGTCTTGCTGCTGGCCAGCTCAAACAAACTAATGTATGCTTTATATAATACACTGACATGCTGCATCTGATGAAAGCTTTGCAGAGCCTTGGCTTAACAGCAAGCCTACAAAATAATGCTGTGAAGCAGCGCACCTTTCTCAGGTGGTGGTTTTACAGCCCCCCCCAAAGGCACTGTGCACCAAACCAGGGGCTTGTGGCCAGAATTCTTCCTTTTGGGGTGACTGTGTTACATGCCCTTCTCCAGCATGGGGACCGGTCAAGAGGAGGGGAAATGTGCATCCCCGTGCAGGATTCTCAGCTGTGGCTGCTGCTCTCAGAAATATGCCCTGAGCAGCTGAGCTGGGTTCATAGCCATTTATCTCCAGCTCCTCTCTCTGCCCTCTTCTACACTCAAGGCTCAGCTAACTAAATGCCTTTGGAAATGCTATTATCTCCTGTGCTCTCTGGGGCCAGAAGCAGCTTGAAGATTTATCATCTGGAACAGGAGGCTTTGTTTAGCTCTGTAAAGCACGGAAGAGTGAAAGAAAGAACAAAAACTAAACCCCAAACCAAATGCAAAGCTCTCTTTACATCTCATGTCCTTTCTTTGCTTTCTCCCATCTGGGAACGTGTGTGCATTTGGTTTTGTAATGTGATTAAATACTGTCACATGGTGAAATGGTTAGGGGAGATAAACCTGCATCTCTAAAACAGGGATTGAACATCCAAAGGGCCAGGAGACATTCCTGCTGTAGTTAAGTTGTGTAACTTGTTTCCTACAGAGTGTTAAGACAGGAGAACTGGTCAGATTCTCCAGTACAAACTTCATTTAGAGGATACCACTGTGGTTTTCACCAAACACAGCAGCACTGGTACTGCCTTTTTTTCTGAAAGGCGCTGACATGCTCACAAACTTTCTCTACATGTGGGGTGCAGGGCTGAAGAAATCCAGGCTAGATCTGGTGCCTGATCTCACCATCGATATTCACTGGCTCATCAAAAAATGCTGATTTAGCAAACCCAGGACACTGGGAGAAAAGGGAGGGGTTTGTTTATCTGGATCTGAATATTTCAGTTGGGATTTTTTTGATACTGTTAGTATTCTGTATTTGCCATCTCAGCAGTGAATGTGACTGTCAGTCCTGTTGCAGACAGGCAGCTTGGCAGTACAACAGGGCCAACCAGCATGCGGAAACCCCTTTGCTCCATGTGCAACTAGTGCTTGTTTCTCTATTCAACTCTCATTATGGTGCTGTGGGTAGTGGTGGCAGTCACACCTCAGGTGGTTCAGAGGTGTGAGCAGGCGGGGTGAGCTGCCTTCTGGATCCCTTGGTCTGCGCTGCAATTTGTGTGAAATAAATAAGCTGTCAGCGGGACTGTATTGCTTGCTTTCCTTATGCAGAACCAGAGAGGGGAACAGCTTCACCATTTTGCTCCTTCTCTTTTTATCTTCCTAGCGTGCTCCACTTGGTATTGCATTTTCCTTACCCTTGCTCTGGTCAGGTAGTTTCAGATACACGAGAGGCTAAATGAGAACAAACTCTTTCGTGAGATTTATTGCATCTTCTGCTTCTAATCAAGCCAGAAAAATAGAGCAACAGACTTCCTTCTATAATCCTGTTCTCTCCCTTCCAGTCCTGGCTGGAAACTAGAAGTACAACAAGGTAGAGGAATGCAGCAAAAAAAGTGAAAACAAATGTCCTGGAACCTCTAAAAGGAGTGTGGGGATTTGCCCTGAGGCGATGGCTCAGGGTTACAAAGCGGGTGTGGGGGATTCTCCCTTTTCTCAAGTGTTTTCAGTTCCCCTTACTTAGTTGTCGGGTGTTTTGTTTTATTTTTTGGTGGGTTTTTTTTCCTCCCTCCTCCATTTCAATAACTTTATTGCCAGGATGGCACTATGCACATGGTGCCAAAGTCAATACATCACGCATCTGTGCCTGAAGGCAGGCTTAAGAGCGGTAAATGGGAAGAGCTGGTTTTGATCTATTGAGTCCATTATTCTTCCTTCCTGGCTCAGTAGCGAGTGCCAGTCACATACTGCTGCCCAGGGTTTGCTGCGTAAAGCCACAGAAGGGATCTGAGTCAGGAAATTTAGTTCCAGATCCCAACAGCTTGGATTTGGGGTCCCCCTGAACCTGGATGAGGAGTGACATCACCCTGCAGCCCCGTCTTTAGATCAGCCAGGCGCAGGTGACCCAGTACCCGCTGTCCTCGGGGTGGCAGGCAGAGTGCGGCAGTGGAGGCAGCCCCCAGCACTGCTTGTAAACGTGCTTCACAGGCAGGGAAGGAACCAATGTAATAAATACAAAGAAGGGCTAGGAGTCCTAATTAGTCCTCATTTCTAGCCTGCTAAAATACCCATCTGTCACTCTGCTGCAATAATGAGATTTGAGAAGATTAACTGGATACTACTTAGGTGCCTAAACATGGCAGCTCAGTAAGCGGGCTGCTGTTCAGCCTTAAGCCGTGCTTGCAGCAATTACACCCGAAGCAGGTTTATGTCTGGTTAGCTGAGCTTGCATGGGAGTTGCCTAAGAAAATCTGCTGCAGGACTGGGGTGGGTGATTCAGAAGATGGCAGGCGTAGTATCAGTTCAGTCAAGTTGTTGACTTGGCGTCATTTAGGGAAATGTTGCCATTTGGGCACAGTGTAAAACAAGGGCCCCAATCCTTTTAAAAAAGTTCTGGTTTATCTTTTGTTTCTTGGGGATAGGGACTTTTTTACACATGTACATGGTGTGCTGCATCTTTCCGTTTCCAGAAGGAATTTCAGCTGGAGCCATGATTTGTTTTTTTACTCAGTGTTTTAAACTGTCACGTAGCTTTACTCTGCCCAGCTCAACAGCTGCCACCTCCCAGCCTAGAGGTGGGTGGAGTAAATCTTGTTTTTGCAGTTTGTGAAATATTTCAGGATGCAAGGCACTTGATGTCAGCCCTTGAGCATTAAAGACAGACGTGAACTGCAGCTCTGGATCCTAAGGGCTTTGGAGGCTTATCCCTGCCCTAATAATGGTTCCCTACTTGGGACTTTTTCATGCATCTCTTACTACAGATCTGAACGCACTGCAGGATGGTGGAAGGATTTAGCAGATGGACAAAGGGTGACAGCAAGGCTTTTCTTTGCAACTTTATATACCTATGAAGCAAATTTAAGCAGGCATTGGTAGAAAAAGGGAGAGAGACATGCATGTTTTCTTTGGGAGAATGGGAAAAAATCAGAAAAATACGTTCCTGCCTCTTGACAGAGAACGTTTGCAGTACATGAAGAGATTTTGTATAGTTGTGCTTCAGGGGACAGCGGAGGTGCACCTGACATCAATTCTTGTGCTTAAGGAAAGATACTTATCTTGTAAAATGCCTTATTTCTATTTCTTTCCCCTCCTCTGCCTCCTTGAAAAGAGGCTGATAGCAATAGTGCTACTTGCTTTACCTCATGGGGACACCAGTGTGGAGGTTGGGGCATTCAGTGCAGTTCTGTCTTTGCAGAGCTTTCAGCTCTTTGGTTGGGCTGCGGTGGTGAAAAGCGAGGCCTTGGCCGATGCGGGACAAGGGAGAGAAGGCAGCAAGCGTGGCACTGCGTCCCGCTGACATCTCCAGGAGGCTTCAGGCGCTGCTCGCACATTCACAGGGGACCGACTGCAAACAAAAACCTGGGTACGGCAGGAAAATCCTTTCCCATGTCTCACGAGGGCTCCCATATTGGGGTTTGAATGGGAAGTATTCAAGGAGCTTCTCCCTTCCCCTCCCCTTCCCCACCCATTCTCCCCTCCCCGTGTTGGGGCGTTGTGGCTGCACACAAACCTCGTGTTTATTATGGGGGAGAGGAAGGGGTGAGGGCCATCTCTGACCCTCTCCTTCCCTTGGCAGTTTGCATGTTAATTAGCTTGTCCCTGCGAGACAAGCCTGCAGCCTGACAGAGCGGTGATTCAGTGGCCGAACAATGTCCAATTATCCAGGCCCGGGGAGCAAGAGACCGGCCCCCAGCACGTGGGCTCCATGTCCCTGGCCAGATGGCTCCTCGAACTCACTTGGCCAGGCCAGGAATGCTGCTTGGGGGATTGGACACGTGTCAGTGGTTTCAGCTGAGCACTTTTGAGAGCTACCAGCAGCATGGTTGTCTGAAATATTGGGAAGAGCTCCACGTGCACCCCAGGCAGTGCTGTCCACTCCATGCTGAGGCAGGGTCTGGTGGCTAACAGAGAGCATGGACGTTCATATATGAAATGAGATTTTTGCAACCCCAGTTTGGCTTCCTTTATCCCGCATCAGTTTGGTGACCTGGTGGAGATGTAAGAAGCCCACTTCTTGCACACTTCTTGCTTTTCTCTTTAAATTCCTCTGTTTGTACACAAATGAAGGCTGAGTTGCTCAGATCAGAGTTCAAATTGCATAGGGCAAAGGAGGTGGTAGGAGTCACACCGGTGGCATGCCACAGGCTATGGCAATCTCTGCTCCTGCCACTGCTTGACTCAGTGAGAGACCACAGGCCACTCCTTTTTCACATCCTACTCCCCTCAGTGGTTAAATGATGCTGGTATCGTCTTCTTGTTCATACAAAGTTCTCAGCATTATTATTGCTTTTATTATTATTGTTAAATGTGAAGAGTCTCAGCTGTTTTTGTCACCCAGTACTGAAAAGTGGGCTCCTGTAGCTGTGGGGAGTGACACATTGGATGACAGTGAAGGCAGAAAAGGATGGCGCTCGCCCAGCTTGCCTGTCTCAGGAAGGCCCCATGCCAAGAGCCTCAGAGTGGGATGCAAGGAACACCAGGGTGGCATTACATGCCCAGAGAGCAAGGTTGCTAGCGCTTCCTTCTGAGTTAGTGAGGCCTCTGCCCTGAGACATGATGTTTTAGCTTTGAAGAGAACATGACAGCCATTTACCAACTAACTTCTGGGTCTAGAAAATGGAAAAACAATGCAACAGCTATCTGAAGTAGCAGAATAGATTACCCTAAACTGGAATTTGGCCAGTATGCTGTCTTTAGTTCTGCTAATGTTGCAAAAAAAAAACCAAAAAAAAAAAAAAAGAAGTGCTACAAAGACTTTCTGCAAGACTGCAATCTTCATTTTATAGTCCCTGATTTAGAAGGGAGAATATGCAGTAACACAGCTTTCTTTTTGCATTCCATGGGACATGGTTCATTACTGACTTGTGGAAAGGACTGCCCCTTACAAGTCACTAGCAGCAATTTCAATTGATTCTGGTTTTGGGACCAGGCCCAAACTTAAGTTACTGATAGAAGCAAATAATAATACATCCAAAGAAACAGCTGGGCGGGAAGAAGTGTGGCAGAGAAATGAAAAAGGAGACTGGGGGGAATGAATGGGGAAAGGGAATAAGGACAAAGATGGAGTGGAGAAAGCGTGTGAGGAAATCCCAATATGCTTGAAATGGAGGTTGGAAAAACTAGTCTGACAGCAAAACTGACTGTACTGGAAAAACTGGAGACTGCCAATGAATGGTAGAAGAGAGGGGGCTATAAGTGGGAGCAAAATTCAAAGTCCTGGCAGTTTTGGTAGTAGGGGTAGAGCAGATGAAGAGATGCTTTTCTGGGTACAGACAGCCAGAGGATAGACAGGAATAGTGTTCATCAGAAACAGTGGAGAGTAAAGGAAGATGCTCACAGTGCCAAGAACTTTTGTTATCCAAAGCTCCTCTTCCAGATTCTTACCCAAAACTGAGCCAGGGTGAGAGGTCAGGGAATTATTTCTGGCTCCTTTCAGCCCTTGATACAAGCTTGGTTTTGGAAAGCGCAAGGAGATGCCATTGAGTTACTGCATTGCGAGTGATGCATTTTTTCATCAACTAACTACATTTTTTCATTCCCCCTTTGGTGCCTAACTGATCTTAAAATGAGCTTCAGTCTCTGATCAGTTCCAGAGTCTATGGGCGTGAGCAAGAGCAGTTTTGTCTCACTTGGATAAGCTTGCAATACTTAATGTTTAAATGGGCTCAGCTTCATTGCCTGCTGAGGGCATGCAGTGCCTCAGCTTCCTTTGCTTTGGAAGCCTGTGCTGTGAATCAAAACTTTTCTGATTTTACAGTCTCCAGTAAGTTCCTGCTTTTAGATCATGCAGTTCGTTCCCCTTTGAGATAGACCTGTACAAGAAGATGAACTCAGCCTGGCATTTTTTTCATCTGAAACCCATCAGCCATGTACTAACACCAGGATACAGATCTTGGCCTGAAGTGTGTGGCTCAGCTGTGTTGGCTGCAGAGAATGGCAAAGGCAAAGAGATGATTGACTTACACGGCAGCACTGTAGCTATCAAAACGTAAGGAAGTTTGATTAAGCATGATCTCAACGCCCTTTTCCTGCAACACCCCTTCTTGTGTTTGCAATGTGTTTGTTAGTGTCTCAAAGACCTTAGTACAGCAAGATCCAGGAGTCAGAACAACAAAAGAAACACAGCCCAGAAACCCAACTCCTTGGCATTTGCCTTTGAAGAAACATAGTGCATTAAAGAGTTTTTTTGCTGCTTCCTCTTTCCTTGCTTTCCCCAGTCTTTGTTACTCCCAGCAACGACTGTATTTACTTATTTGCCTCTTCCCAAACCACTGGACAGACAGGGGCTTCATCAGGGAGTGGTTTAGCAGGACTGCTGGAGAGGGCAAAACAATGGGGCTTTAATCAGGGCGCCTCCAGCAGCCACTGCTGGCCAGAGGTTTCTCTGAATTCCCAACATGGAACAGTTGCCTCTTTCATGAAGCGCCTGTGGGATGAGCACAGGATTGCTACACCCAAAGCATTTTCATGCAGCAACTGCTCTCTGAAAGGAAACACTGCCGAGGACACCGCCTGCAATGCCCCAAGCTACTGGGGTGTCCGGTATGAGAGCCTCTTTCTTCCAGGCCTGGGCTGTGTTTGCCTTCCACATGCAATCTGTGAATAGCTCAAGTCTGGAAAGCGTTTAGGAAAGCGTCTGACTTTTCTCTTAAAGGAGAAAAAAAAAAAGGAGGGGAAAAAAAAGAAAACGTCAGGGGTAATGAAATAGTTTCCAATGACTTGATGCAGTGTGGCCAAACCCTTTGTAATAATTTCCTTTAAATTCCTTTTATATAGAAAGAATTAAATATGAAATCATGAAGCAGGAAGCAGTCATCCTGCCAGCCAGTGACATGTACAGAGAGATCAGAGCAAAGTGAGAAAGACACAGAACAGCAGGAGACTTGCAAAAACCTTTTTTAGCTCTCTCTTTTTCTTCCTCTTTTTGTTTAGTGTACACATCCATGTAGTACTAACATTTCTTACCCAAAAGAAGCTGCGGGAATCTCCTGCTGTTCCTTGTCTCTCCGATGGCAGCCCTGAACCTTCCTGTCTTGATGTGTCTCATCTGTCTGTGTTTCCTGATGGATTTTGCAGTTCCCAGATGTTTGGATACCTGATTCATCTCAAGCAGACTGTGAAACATCAAGTATTTTTAAATACCGAGCTTTATAATTGCTTTGTTTAACTTTGCAACATTCTGAACTCATGTAAGGCAATAATAAAAATCACTGCTGTTTTCCTTCAAAGGATTTTGCTGTTGCTACTTCTAAATTTGTGTGCGAGCAGTGGCTTTTGCCTTTGCGCTAGGAAGGTTATAACATTCCTGTTTCCTGAATTCATATTTTTCCAATTCTCTTTTTCAAACCCTCTATAAAGATTCCTGTCAGGAGTACCCAGGCTGTTGTGTAAAAGAGGACTGAGGTTACCCGAGTGCTACCAAATCCAGGTTAAGAAATTTCCCCAACAAAACCTGAAATCAGAAGAAAAAGACCTTGTCTTTTGTCTACAAAGCTGACTTGAGTTGTACCTGCATTTGCATATCTCAAGAGCCTGCTTGGATTACACGCTGGTGATCTGGCCCTGGTCTTTGCTGTCTCCTGCCCAAAGTGGGAGATGAAGGTGCCTGTCTGGAGCCCGGGTCATTTTGAACTGTTTCTTCTCAGATTGCTCTGATCAGGGTTGAATTTGAAGTACAGGCGCCTGAGTTCAATTTCCCTGAAATCCGGGGTGTTCAGCTGCAGGGTTTTTATCTGAGTCTGTCTTTAGCTTGGCTCCAAGGGAAGGGAGAGTGAATACTACAGGCCAGGAGCCTACAGATGCAAAAAATTATAGGCTTTAAAATGTCACTGGCTGAGCACATAATGGATATTCTTCGGATTTTATGATTAGCTGTTGTGTTTTGTTGGCCAATGCTGCCTTCCTGATGAGATTTATAAAGGAGTCTCAGGTCATGGCCAGGCAAGCCAGATTCAAAAGTAGATTCCCTGGGAATGCCACTATCTTTTGCAACATTTCTTTTGTTTTTTCTGAGCTGGGCAAGCTTGCTGATATACACCTGACTGTGACTCCCACCCGCTTTGCCTCCTCTCCTTCCAGCCCAAGTCCAACAAGATATCATCCACCAAAATGTCTGCTTGCATGCTGCAAAACCAAGGTGACAGTTATGAACCAGACTATGCTGCTAAATCATGCCATTGTGCCCAGCATTTCAGATCAAGGGTAGTGTATTATGCGTGGGATTCATACAACTGACTCCCATCTTTACCCAGAGCCATCCTAAAACCTGGGATGGCCCGGATGCTGCGTATGTGTCTGTGCACAAAGGTGTCTGTGCTGTGCATGCGGTGAAACCAGGCGCTAACTCTACATGGGACCGTCTGTGCTCAGGGGATCAGGGCACTGGTCTATATTCCATGATGGCTGTGTCGGCACTTCACATGTTTGTATTGATGCGTTTCCCTGCAGCCCCTTTCCTACTCTGCTCAGGTGGGCCAGAGGCACCGCTGGCCTGACTGGCTATCCCCTGCCCAGCTGTCCTCTGGTGTATGAAGCTATGGAGTAGAAGGGAACATGCAGAACTGTGTGGCAAATTTGGATGGTGCAGGGCTGTACAAGCCAAGGGATCCATTTAGGAACATGCTCCTTGGTTGCACATTGCACCACAGGCCTTCCCTAGCATGTGGCTTTTGGTACCCCATGTGTCCTTTCAAGTGCTCCAACACATGGGTCTCTCACAATGGGACACAAGAAGTATAAGGGATTCACATGCTGGCAGAGAAATGGTGTCTCCATTTTGTTACTGTGGCTCTGAAAAGTTTTTCCAGCACCTTGCAGCACTCTGACACCTTGCCTCCATTTCAGGATACCACCTTTTACCATTGAGCTCCTCCAGAAGCACAGGCTACGTGGCATTGGGCCAGCTTCTGACCTCAGTGACACTAGTATAAATCTGGGATGCTGCAGCCAACTGGTGTGGAAGTACTTCAAATCTGCATATACAGCAAGTGTTCCCAGCCATAAAGGGGCTTATGATTTAGGTTGGTGAAACAGCAGAACTAAAGCAATGTCTACGTGACTTGGGTACTTGTGAATCTCCCCTGTGACAAAGTGCTTCTGTGACACCCACGCTTTCCCTGTTACCACCAGAGTGAGCCATGAATTAGCTCCAGGGAAGTCCAAGGAATGCACCAGGACACAAATGCTGTCAAGAGTGAAAAAAAACAAATTTTAGGTGGATTTGTCAACAGCACTGTTATAATTGACTGCAGTTGGCATTGAAGACGGTGGTAGTATCAACTCCAGGAGAAGCAGATTGTGTTGGTCTAAATCTCTTGTGGGACAGACTGCTGAGAAAGTATTGGTGAGGTTGGATAGGTATCAGAGGAGCACTCAAGTTGAAAGCTTCGATGACAGTGCCTGGATGGGAGGTTCTGGAGACCTGGAGATGAGGCATTGTCTGTTTTAAGAGTGCTTGATCACAGAATGACCTTCCTTAAAGGAAGTCAAGCTGCAGACAAATATGATCTTTTTTGACACATGCTGCAAAATTCCTCTTTGGCCAGGGCCCTTTTCTGCTGTAATTGGAGAAAATGAATTAGTAATGAGCAGTGGGAAAAAGCATTGTGACAGGAAAAGATTGACTGAACAGGAGAGGTGCAGAGCAGAGAGTGGGAAGAGCCTCAGCTCATTCCTAAAAATGATCACATCCTTAACATGATGGCTACTAGGGAAGTGCAGTAGAGCAGCGCTACTCGTGCTCTTCAGGCTGAAGCCAAGCACATTATTTCAGAGCAGCTGAGAAGCCATGGCTGATACTTTGCAGCATATTGGCAGGCAAAGCAGAGATAGCAGCAGAAATATCCTGGATGCCCTGAGGATCCCCCTTGGTACAAACACTTCAGGTGGGAAGAGGAGTGATGCTAAGGCAACCCTTACTGGCCAGTGCAGGCTAAAAGTAGTTCCTGTGATGGGGCAGAGAAGTGTGGCTTCTCTGTGGTTGTGTGGTTGGTAGTTGACTCATAGCCTATCTTTTTCCCCATCCCCCCTGTGAACCACCCTGTGACAGCAGGCAGACACGTTTTGTGGGTATTTCCCACAGCTCAGGCAGAGCCTGCTGGGGCTCTGCACAGGCTCTCTTATAACCTTGCAGGGAACAACACAGGTCAGGATGGCTGGCAGTGCCATCTGCCCCTACCCCGCAGTGCACCCAGCGCTGACCAAGGAACAGCCAGTAGCCAGGGAGGTCCCAGGTCATCTCAGAGCGGCCCCAGGGGCATCTGGGGAGGTGACAGGAAGTGTCTGGTGTAAGACATGCCTGTGTCCCCTCAGTTGGACTTGAGAGAAACAGTTTCCACTTGGAAGTCAGCAGAGAGCTAGAACAGCTGTGAAGGTTGTGAGCTCTGACAGCCCTGCAGTCTGTAGGCAGCAGTAACATATACTTTGAGTCTTCCTCCAGACAAAGTGGGGATGTCTGAAGGGGTGGATATCCAGTCTGTAGGCAGCAGTAACACATACTTTGAGTCTTCCTCCAGACAAAGTGGGGATGTCTGAAGGGGTGGATATCCATCCCAATATCTGAGGAGAGCCCTGAGTTCCCAGCACAGTTTCCTATCCTCCTGGCAATGTTGGCAGCTGCTGGTTTGGAACAAACAGTCTGTGTGTCCCTGTGCGAGCCAGGGCAGCTGGAGGTGGATTTGTTTTCTGTTGATTTCATGGCAGTGTTGCTGCTTCAGGCCACTGCCTTGGTGTGAGGAACAACAACATCCTAGAAGAGACACCCAGTGAATTGCTGACTGCTCCACAGCTACCCAATCTGCATGCCCAGCGTGGGAAGCGGTCAGACCACCCTGATGGCATCAACAAAGCCATCATGTTTGCTGACATTTCAAGGGAACAGAGAAGGGAACAAAAGCTGAGAACAAAAGCTAGGAACAAAAGTCTTTGATCCAGTTTAGAGCTGCAGTTGGAAGATATGGGCCTGTTTCGTAAATGCCAGATCCAAGACTCCTTTCTCTGGGAAGAATTTTAAACCGTGGTCCAGGTCCCAAAGGTGGCACTTGAGTTTGGTCTCCATGGGAAGAAAATTATGCTGAAAACTGAGTGCCCTGTGAAATGAAAATGAAAGGTAAAGAAAGGAAACCAATGGATAGTTGAGGAGATGGAAGAAGTCACAAGACATGGAATGCAAGAAGTTTGGTATAACTGATCTGTGAACAGACAGGACATCTTTTCCAGTGAATTCATGCGTCCCCTCCCACCCCCCACCAACCTCTGAAATGATCAGAAATAATGCAGTTTCTCCCCACATGGCCTCTGGGTAGCTTCTTGCTGTTATTGTGGCCTTTAGTTATGAGAGAACCACTCAAGAGGAAAAAAAAACCGAAAAGAATTAGAAGTAAGACCAAGCAGCAAAGTGTGGATCCAGTTCCAAACAGTCCCAGGCACAGGGGTACTGAAGTCTGGTCTTTTGGTACAAGGCTAACTTTTAGGACAACCAACCCAAAAGATTGCTCCAAGAATCTGATTGGTGATCTTTGACTCAAATCTTCTGAGGTTTTAGTCTGTGTGTCCAGATTTTGACTAGAAGTTTGGGTAGGGAGGGTCTTTCTAGTTTGGTAGAAGCCTGGGAAGAATTGAGCTTCTCCCAGAAAAACACATCTGTGTGAAATTTTCAACTCGACTTTCTGGTTCAGTGATTCTGATAAGCCAGTTGCAATCTCTGTGTGCTTTACCGACTTCTGAACTTCTGAAGGTGAGTTTCTATTTACCAGGAGTTCAGATACAAGAAAACTGCCCATGTGTTTAGTTACAGAGCGGGAATCAAAGCTGTGGGCTCTAACCTTAGCCCTTCCACTAACTCATTGCATGACCTCAGGCTGCCAACTCATTTCTGTTTCTCATTTTTTGCACCTATGGGATGAGAATGATATTTATCCTCTGTTAATTCATGACTCCTTGCCAAGGGGTTAGCTTTTTGCTGATGGAAGCAAAGCACATTCTGTGAGACTGTGCTGGGGTTTTATCCTCACAATGGGGGACGTGAGATACAAGCAAGATTTCAAATGAGGGTTTTTTGTATCCTGAGGGTTGAAAAGCAAACCCTAGGACACTTGCCTCCTTTTTCTCTTGTTCATTGACGAGAAACACATGCAATATTCTGGGCTTCAGCTTGCAAGGAATGGTGCTGCTGTCCTCAGAAGTGTACAGAGAGGAGCAAACACTAGCCAGTCATTGATGATATCACTTGATATCCATTAGAGCCGGTTCCTGTTTTGCACTGTGCTCCATCTTCCCCTACTGCAAGACTTCCTTTCATCTGGAATTGGAATAAAAAAGTAGAAGCTTCCCCTAAATAAAAATTCTCCAAAATCTTATACTAGGTTGAAAATAATGGTATGGAAGTGAACATATTTCACCTTCTAGAAACAATATATTTGAGTGTTTCTTTGGTCGAAAAATCGAACTGGATCCCTGCGTTCTGGTGAAACATTTTCATTCTGTGAAATGCACACTTTCCCACTGGAAAATCATTCTGCTGGAAGGTTTACAAGTAGCCTTTCTTCCCGCATGCTTTAGTATCCAATTTAAACTCCAGCTGCTGGTTGCGGTTGCCCCTCGTTGTAGTGAGTGCTGGCACCATATACTTTCCTTTATACTTAACACAGCAAGCTCATCCAGGGCATCTCGCTGTGGCTTAAAAGGCATCGCCTGATAACAACATGGGAAAGCTGGCAAGATTGTTTTGTCTTTGTCACAGAGGCCTGTGCAGGACTGTTCCATTCAGAGTAATCCCCTGCCTAATTTTAAATATCCAGGCAGCGTGGGTCCCACCCCCTCCCTTGAGAAGGCAATTCTACAACATGATACTATGTCTCACTCTTAGGAGGTTTTTTCCCTACCATTCAACCTAAATTTCCCCTCATAATTTCATTCAGTCACTCCTAGTTACAACCCCTTGATCATCCAGAACAAGCCCTTTCCCTCGGTGGTATTTGCACCCTGTGCAGACCGCTATTGTGCTCGTTTGTTTCTCTCCTGGTAATTTGGGCCAGCTGTGCCTATTTACCACCGCCACTTTGTTCTTCCTTGCAAGTCAGTCCCTGTAGATCATTAGAGTTTCTGCTCCTTTTCTCTTCCTCCTCCCCATATGCAGAGTGGTATCCTGTTTTCCTTGTAACTGTAGCCATGCTACAGGGCTAAAAGATTCAAGGATTTTTCCATTAATAATCCCCACACCCTTTTCCTGGTTATTGCTTAAGAGGGACTGAGGTAATTCATTCAGGAGTAGCAAGCTGTACTAAGAGAGGGAGAGTGCGACAGGAGAATGTGAGCTCCGTGCAGCCTCTTTCTCTTGCTTTGGAAACAGGGTCCCATCCTGCAAAGCACTCACAGGTTTTACCTGGTGCTGGCAACTGCTAGGGACCTTCCAGAAAAGCCATGGGCACCGTGTAGGTTGGAGCTGCCTAAAAAGCGTGAGGAAGTCTCCTCTCCCGGTCCCCTGTCCTGCTCTCATGTGCGAGCAGTGGCACAGCTCCAGCTGACTTTAGCCATGCAGGGCGCACCTTCTGTAGCTGGGAATGCTTGCCCAAATGTGAGTGCGGCAAATTTCAGTGGCCCTGGCCAATTTCTGTTGTGAGAACGTAGGTGGGCTTTTTTTCCTTTGCATCTTACACCAGCACCAGCCATCAAGATTTTGCAATTGCACCTTGAGTAAGAATTTCTGGTTGTGAGGAAAACTAAGCCCCAGTTCACTGTCTTGCAACTCTGCTGGCTCTGCCAGACTTGGGGCCACATCTGCTGCTGGCTACGGTTGCATAAAGCTGGAGTAATTTTGTCAGCCTCTGTGGTAATTTAAACCCAGAGATTGGAAGTGTAACCCTTTGCTTCATTCCTACAGTGACATAGGAAGGTGACCAGGCAACAGGTAGGAAAATAAGGAGAAAGTCACATTATAACAATATTGAAATACACATGAAACATCCCCAGAGGACCATTAGGAGCAGTAGTTAAGACTCCAAGGGACAGGTCCTGCTTCGGTTATTGCTAGGGACCCCTTAGTAAACCCCCTCCCCACCCCACCCATTTTGGCTGTAGTTTTAGGTGTGATATAGAAAATGCTGGAGGACTTTATTTCCCCAGTCATTACCTATGTAGGGGAAACTTCTGCTTGCAGGGGAACATGTCCTAATGTGAGCCAGCTCCTCGCCCTGTGCTGGGCGCCATGGGAGCCGCATGGCTGAAACGCCACGGAGGGCAGGCAACACCTCTGCCATGGCTGGCTATGCTCCTCCTGCTCCTCATGTTGTGTCCCCCCACCATGACGGAGCCTGCAATCACAGGTTCCCAGGCTGTTTCTTACACTGTGAAGCAAACTGATAACCTCCTGGGACAAGCCCATCAGCTTCTCTAATGGGACAAATGCAAACCTTGAATGTCATGGACTGTGGAGAGATCTGAAATGGTGTCTGGTTAGGTTCTCCCTTCTCTGCTGGGGCAGTGGCTCATGCAATGGCAGTCTGTGGAGCTGAAGTGCTTCAGCTTGGCGTATGCCGTGTTCTACAGTTGTCGTCCAGTTTCTCCATTGTTGATGAAACAGTGCTGGCAGCGGTAGAGATTCTTCCATTTGAAAGAATAAAAACGAAGGCAATGGTCTGGTGTAAAGGTCTTGGCATCTCCCACAGCTTATGACAGCGCCACTGGAGCATGGGGGCCATGGCTGTAGCTTTTCTTTTGTGAGCTTGCATTCCTTAGCAGTGGGAAATCGGCAGCTGTAATTAGTCTCTGATGTTCTCTGCTAATAAGTGATTTCTCTGGTACTTGCAAATACCGGCATCCCTGAGACATAGCTGTATTGTTTTGACCTCTTATCTCTTCTCTCTCCTCCTCATTGAGAGGGGCCCCAGATGTTCTTCAACACTGCTAGGAAAAAAAAAACCCATCCACCTCTGCTCCTCCCCATTATATCCCTGTCTCCACTACCTTTTTTTTTTTTTTTCCCCGTGGCTGCTGTGTAGGAAAATGGCTCTTGCTAGTCCTCATGGAAAAGGACACAGATGCCGGCAGGAAGCCCATTTGCTTTGGGAGGAAGAGGGGCCTGACATCAACAGGAAGCGCTGTGCGGCAGAGCTGCTCCTGCCTCCAAGCGAGGGGGCCTTGAAAACAATGTCAGCTTGCGCTTTAGGACTCGCTGGCAGGAAACGCATGCATGCTGGTGGTTGCACTGCAGAGGAAATGATAAGCACTACCTGGCCTGACTTGGAGCAGAGATAGCGCGGTGAAAAAAAAAAAAAACAAAAATGTTGGGGGGGGGGAAATGTTGTTTTTCTTCACACTGGTTCAGAGCCTGTCCTTTGCCAAATGGAAAACAAAATAAAGAGCAAAATATGGAATGTATCAGGAATCTGTTGGGGGGCTTGGAAACTGAGGAGTGCAATTGCGAAGTCACCAGATTTACTACTTTTAGTAACAGCTGGATATTGCTTTTTTTTCCATTGTTAGCACTGAGAATGACCCTCAGCTTGATAACCCCTGGCATGCACATTTATTGAGAGATGAAGGGAGGGGGAGGCTTATATGCCATGTGGAAGCAGGGGGATTTTCTGTGTGGGAGAAAAGTCATGGGGACAACTGCTCCTGCTGGGGGCAGAAGAGTAGCATGTAGATATGATGGCCTGTAAAAGCCATATCATGACTCCTTTCATCACTGACCTTCTGACAGAACTAGTTTCCGTCTCTGAGACCCTTACCACTCTACCAGGCAGTTGCAGAGGTACAGTCCTTGCAGATCAGCCTTGGAGAAACCATGGTATATGCTCTGGGTGCATCTCAGCAGCTATGTGCTGATATCCTGAGGTGGAGGTAGACACCAACAGCAGGGCAGGAAATATGTTCTTCTAAACAATCCCAGCCCAGCATCAGCCTCTAGAAGGCTGGGAGGCTGTGTGACACCATCTGCAAATGCTGTTCTGCCTCCTCTGCTGTCCCTGATGATTCTCTCAGGCTTTGGAGAGTGAGCGAGCTGCCATCTTGCAACATATGTGAAGTGTTGATGTGCCACAAGGCTGGCAGATGGGGCAGTGCTGTATTCTCTGCTGTCTCTGAAAGAAACCTGGAAGGTGCAGCACCACATCCAGATGTTGAAGCCAGGCTGCTCAGCAGCTTCTTTTAGAGCTCTTTACCCTCCCTGGTGTATGGAAAGGAAAATACGATTCCTGCGATCAAGGCTGTAAGGTACACTTTAGAGGGCTGCAGCCTCTGGAGGTGAAAAGGTGTAGCCAAAATGACCCATATCCCATGGGCTACCCTTCTTAACTAAGCTGCTGAGTGAAACCAACCCACTGAGACTGGTTCTGGACTTGCTGATGTAGAAATCGATGCATGCTTAAGGAATCCACCTCCAAATTGACAGCTTTCCGTGGCTGAGAGTGAGTACTTCACCCAGAAAGGCCTTCAGCACAATAGCAACATGCAGCGCAATGCACTAGCTAAATGCACTTTGCCTGGGACAGGAGAGCATGGAAAATGTCTGAGGCAATGGATTATTCTCTGGCTAGCTGAGCAAGCTTCAACAATCAGAAGCACCAGCATATAGTGATATATCCCCCAGACCTATGACATCAGCCTAGCAAGACTTTTGCAGCTTTTGACTCTGTAAATACCACTTTTAGGTATTAGGCTTTGATTGACACTTTATTAAAAAAATGCCATTTCTCTCAGAAGAATTTCCTAGTAATGCACATGAAACCTCTCTCACACACCTATATACATACATAAATGAATATAATTTTATATGTAAAAATACTGGCATATATGTATATTTATGCCTACACATATATATGTTGATATATACATATGTGTGTCTGACCAGGCGCTGCTTCTGGCAGAATTTTCTCCATGCTGCTCGGGCACAGAAACTGAGCCCACAGGCTGTGGCGATCGCATGCCCTGGGCATTACTTAGGGTGGGTAGAACAGCATCTTGTTTCACCAGACAAACATCAGCAATCCGAGTCACCCACAGCTTAATACTCTTCAAATAAAGACTGACTTGTTTTCAACCTCCTCTGAGCGGGGTTGGGAGGTTGATCTTCCACTGCCAGCAGCAGTCTTAATTCTTTGCTCTGTGTTGAACCTCACACCGTCATTTTATTTATGCTCCTGTGAAGCTGGTGAAAATGCTTCTATCATTCACTTCATTTGCTAGTATTTGCATGCCACGGTAAGAGGTAAGAGTAAAACAAACAGATTTTTTTTTCTCTTGTGGAAAACACTGCTTAAGTCAATGGGATTTTTTGTATGAGTGTGGTTCTTTGGGTCAGGCCCTGACAGCCTTGCAATGAAAACACTCAATCTAAATATATGGACAGCAACTGAGCAAAGATCAAATGGCTTTTGCGCTGCCTGGCTTCAAAATATAATGACTGATGCTAGTGCCATCGCATGTTCGTTTTCAATCAGATTGACATCATAAAGTCTTATTTACTTTTTCTCAAAAGTCTGTTTTCATTTGCCTTTTACTTCTTATTTGCAGCCTTTATGGGTTTGTATTTAGGCTCCTCATCTGTCTTTCTGTGATATATAATGATCCTCAGCAATTTTCCCTGCTCTTTGCCCTAAGTTGTTGACTATCTGTAAAACAGCCCATTTGGAATAACCTCTGGAAATCACTGTATCCACTCTTCACTAGGAGAGCCCTAGAGGCAAGATCAGTGAGAGGCCTGAGTGAAAGAACATTGCTGCATAATCTAGTGTCAGTCTGCATCAATCCATCAGTGTGACAGAGGGCAAAATAGAAAGAAAAAATATAAATATGTGCTGTGTTCATCCATATGAGAACTTGGTCCAGGAGCAGCTTCTCAGTTACTTTGTACCTTGCTACCAAACATTAACCTGGGCTCTCAGTGGGGTGATTGGCCCTTGCTTTCACTTTCACACACCTGAGCTCATTGGCACGGCCATTCTGCATTAGCTGGCACAGTTGGATGTACACTTTAAGGCTTGGGAATGGCTGTCATATATGCTTGTAAATGACTTGCTGTGCAGCAAGCGTGGAAGGAGAATCATGAGTGCTGATGGACCTCCAGCCTACCCTTGCACATTCAAAGGGACAACAATGATTTCCTGGGAAAGAACTGCAGAGAGAACTGCAGAAAAGCTCACCTTGCTGCAGCACCAGAGTTCATGAGACAACTGCCCAGCTCCTCGCTTCATTCTGTCTCTTCACCAGCAGGATAACAGCAGCATCAGTTTTCCTGAAGCCTCCCAAAAGCATCTATTTGGGAATTAGTTGCTTTGTCACCAGCATGCCGTCACTGCAAAAGTGGACTAAGAATCTAACGGTGAGATAGCATGACAGAACAGCACAGAAACTGCAGGCAAATTCTATATCCTAGAGATTGCTACAGATTTCAGTGTATGGAGGTGGTGTTTGTGAAAGGCGCAGTACAAAGGACTTCAAAACTGTTTAACTAGTAGCTGGTATTTTTCAGATGCACCTCAAGACCTAGGCACCCAGAATTTCTTTCTAACAGCCCCAAAGGCTTCTTTATAAAGAGAAACCTGGAATCCCTATTGCCTGGCACACTAAAGTCCAAGTCAAAAAGGAATAAGGAACAAAGTAACATAGACAGCCAGGTAGGGAGTATGCGTTGATCCCCTTCAATTGCCTTTCTTCAGATTCTGGGATCCTAAGGATCTCATGTAAGTGTTTCCACGTGTCAAGGGAGTTGTTGGTTTCTACACACTCTTTACAGTCAAGAAATGGGTGTAATAGCTTGCAAGTCACCTCTAGAGTAATTTTGGGACTGTAAGAAACTGAACAAGTCTGCATCAGCTAGCAGGCTCAGGTAAAAGATGGAGACTGTGTACTGTTTGTTTTCTAACTTGCTTGTGAAGCCCTTGTAAATGAAAACATATAGGTCAAAATCTGTTGAGAGGAGGGAAAAGTTATGAAGTCCATATATTTTCCTTGCTTTGTTGCCAGCAGTTAAGTAAGTTAGCGTAGCTTACATTAAGAAGAGAGCAGAGAAAAGAAAGAAAACATGATACAGTGTGACACCTGCAGTCCATAAGCTTGTTTATTGATCTGGATGAAAGACAGCAGGCACTCAAGAGACTTCAAATGGAGCCTACATCACTGGCTGTCCATCCCAGTGCTCAACACTTACCTGCACTCTTCCCTTGCAGGCTGCTTCTCCCGGCTCCCTTGAGCTGCAGCATCAGCATTACCCTGCTCACTCCTGTGCTCTATCAGTGCTGACACAGCCTTTGGATTTGGTAGTGTTTTTAGTATGTGTTGTCAGAAAGGAGGTTAATGGCAGAATTCCTGTCTCACAGCCTGCTTATCCTCATAGTATCTAGGCATTTATTGAGACAGAGGTCAGTTCATTAAATGCAGCTTCAAAACTATTCTGATCTTTTCTATACTTATACCCTGAGCCCCTTTTCTGAGACAGCATAAATTGTCCCATTACTCCCACCTCCAAAATTAGTTACCCCAAGTGCTTGTGGTGTGGTGAACAAAACACTGTACAATATCCACCCTAATCTACTGTGGATCAGAGTTGTTAGGATTCAAATGGCTAGCTGAGGACATGCGCAGCTCATTGACCTGCCCTGCAGAACCTAAGCCTCTGTTTTCTGAGGTGGCTGTACCACAGAGTCATAAAAATTAGGAGTGGAGATATCCTGTTCAGTTATCTGGTCTTTTTTTTGCAGGAAACACACAGCAGGATGTTTTCCAAACAATATTATTCTAGTATCTAGTACAACCTCTTTTCAGAAGTGCCTGCATGACAGAATCTGCCAGCTATGTCAAGGTACTAGTCACATTTCAGAGGGGCATGGTGGTGGCCAGGGTTGACACTCAGCATTCAACATCTGCTTGTGCAGTGCTTTCTCTTAGGCTTTCTTTGATGTGTGTTGTCGATGAGCTGGCCAGCTCTGCCTTGAGCTCTTTCATTTCTGCCTGGAACATCACAGTTGTCAGATCTGCTCTGGAAAATCAGGTGTTCCTACATGTCTTATTTAGATATGTGAGATGTAAGATGGGTATAATATCAATGGAAAAAAAAAAACTTGATAGTGGTGCCATTGACTTAATTCAAACTTACACTGGGCCTGCAGGCTGTGTTGAAATGCATTTACTTGAAATCAGTGTGCCACATCCCAAACAGTGCTCAGCATTTCCACTTCCCACTCAGGCCATGGAGGGTGATGGCTCACAGCATCTGACAGATTCAAGATCTGTTTTTCCTACATCTTTTCCCAGCAGAATCGCAGCTGCATTCAGGATGGTGCTTTCATCACAGGGAATGGCACTGTTGTGCTAACCTTCATGACATTGCAGAGATGTTTCCCACCTAAGTAGAAGGAGAAAGAAAAAATGGAGCGTGTGACTTGTATGGTGATTCAGTTGTGCTGTCCATGCAGACAGGATCACCTCGGTGCCAGCTATTCATCTTTTTTAACTGTGTTTATGGCAGCTAAGGGGGAAGAGACAAGGAGAATTCTAACAAGGTGATTTGTTTTTAAGCCTGTTTGGTGTTGTTTAGCTGTCTCACACTATTCAAACACAGGTGTGTGTGTGCATGGGGAGGTTGTGGTAGCTCAGTGCTAACAGCCAAACTAAACACTGGAATTTGATGGTGAGACAGTTTATTTTTTCTTCTTCTGTAAAATGATTTTAGTGCTGGTAAAAGTATGCAGAGACATCCTGGAGACTGAAGCCCTCTGTTTGTCCTTGTAGCAGTTATGTCCAGGCAGGGCAAATCCTCCCCATCCCCAGCTCTGCCAACTTCACCTCTGAGCAGGAGAGATCCTCTGCTTCTATTTCAGATGCTGTGGTCCCTTCCATCTCTGGCTGCTGCTGAAAAGGAGATGGTGGAAGGCAAAGGAGACAATACTAGGCGGCAAGGCAGGATTTATCCTTAGCTGCCACAGGTTAGGGCTATGCATTGGGAGGCAGACTGGAATGGTGACTGCTGGGCTGGACCAGGGCTCAGGCGAGCTGCAGGGAGGAGAGCACAGTTTGGAATTTGTTTCTCAGCTGACCTTATGCCTAGTAAAAATCAGACAAGATCAGGAAAAAAAAAAAATCTAGGGAATCAGCATTAAAGCTCACAATTTAAAGTAGAAAGCATCAGGAAATGCAGAAAAATGTCACATCAGAAATACTGACTCTCAAGTATGTTGCCATTTATACAATGCTGTTCCTTTCCTGTTATTAGGAGGCCAGGTTAATGTATTTGTATGTTCTAAAATCTGTACCATTTTGCTTAGTACAGACTGAAGCACTTATGTTTTACGAAGAAATATTTCTTAATTTAGTCATTTAAATTGAAACAAGACAATATTTTGACCTTTATTGTCATGTTATTGACATAGCATGATAGGAAGCATGCACTACTATTAAGGGCAATGGAAGACAATCTGAAAAAATACTAATATGTAACAAAACCAAAATGGTGAAATAAAAATGCACACAATTTTTTTTTTATGACACAGGATTCGTTTTTGGGAGAAATTAAAAAAAAAAAAAACAACCAAACTATTTCCTGCAAGTCAAACATCAAAAAGTTGATGTTTCAGGTGAAATGAAAGGTCTGCATTTATCCTCCTGTTACTTGAACTAAAATTAAAATAAAATTAGAGAGGATGTGAAACCTCCTCCATGTGGCATAGACCAACCACTAAGGAAGACCTGGGTAGCTCTGTCACTAATTTTTATCCTTGCAAGGAGGCCTCTGAGAGAGCAACAGAAGGATAAAAGCAAAAATTAATCCTGCTGCTATTCAGTCCAGTTCAGTACAGTGTACCTTGAATACATGACCAGTCGAGGTTAGCTAACTTCAAGCAGTCTTACTGGACAGTATTCACCCTGACTGGTTTGGGTGGCTGACTTACCAACCTCCTCCCTAGGGTCCTTCTGTAGCCCACAGAGACTAAAAGTTTCTTCTGGAAGGTGGCACTGAAGGCTACAGGGCATTGCTTGCATCTCCTGTTGGACCAGGGTCTTTCTTGTTCTTTGCTGGCTTTGGTGGGAGACCAGGAGGCCATCCTCCCACCGATCGTTAGATGAGGTGACTGCCTCTCTCCCTCGTGTTCCCTCCTACTAGGGCTGCTTGGTGATTTAGTTAGGTGCATGCTTAAAGGTCTCCCTGGCTTAGATCCAAAATGCTCAGCCCTGTGGCAGATGAAGCCTTTGTCAGGCAGGCAAAGAGTGAGCACCTTGCTCGCCGGTGGGGAGGTGTGGTGGGTGTCCCTTCCCATGGCTGGGAAGGGACAGGAGAAGGGAGAGATGCCCCCTTCCCAGCAATGCTGGGAGGCGAGAGGCTCAGCACACATCACTGGCACTGGAAGCTGGTGGGATTGGGAGGGGAGGGAGGTGCAATACCTGACCTAGCAGGAGCCGCACACATGTGTAAAGGAGGCGGCACGAGCTGTGGTCACAGAGAAGACCCTGGTGAAGGTGAATGTCTGCGTACGCTGAGCTCGGAGGTGATATGCAGTGAGAGTGGAACGAGTTACTGTGACTGCCCTTCTGGTTTATTTTTGTCTAGGGGAAGAGAAGTATTGTCTTTTGTGTGCAGTATGTTTATAACTCAATTTCCCTTCTGCCTGATGCCTTGCTCCACACTCCCTTCTCCTCCTCCATCTGGTTTCTATTGTAGTTTTAAATGAGGACAGTTTGGCTGTCTGGCAGAACAAGCGGGGTCTGTGTGACACCAGCTGATTCTTCCAACTTCTAAGCCTCCAGCACAGTTTTAATTATAGAAGTGTCAAGATTGGACATCCCCCCACCCCTTTCTGTGCCTGCACGCACATGCACGGCCCCTGCTACAAATCCCCATCCATGTCCAATCTTCCTTCGGGAGAGACCCAGCTCTGTGATTTACGTGTTCCCTGTAATGCCGATAGAGTCCCGTTGTAAAGTCCATGCTAGAGCCTGTACCTCCCTTCATTCAGGGTTGATCACAGCCTTTGTTTTGGTTCATTGGGAACCACATCTGAAATAATCAAACCACCTCAGAGACAGCAGGAAGTGGGAGGGAGCTGCTCGCTGCAGCTCTAACCTCACCTCCCCCAAATGCCCGAAAGACTGAGCTTTGTAGGAGATCAGAGCTGCTCAGGAATTTCAGAGCTGCAGGTTCTGCTCAAAGAAAACATTTATTGTGCTCCAGTTTCATACAAGTGCTGCATTTAGGGGTGTGCTTTGCAGGAAGCTGATGCAGTCCCTTCACCTCCAGGGATCTGGGGTCAAAGTCTGTAATTTTTGGTTGTGAGTGAAATATGTCCTATCTGGGATTTTTTTTTGACAATAAAAACCCACTGCACATCTTGGCCTAACTGGCTGTTTCTCTTCATAAGAGCCAAAGACCTGGTAGGGCAGGAAATCATGAAAACATGATGGGCACTGGCAGAGATATGTGAGAAGCCCAGGACTGGAAAAGCAGGGAAGATTGCAGGGCTGGAGTAAGAAATATCTGCAGAGCCCAGTGCATATTGTCTATCTGCAGTCTATAAGGTTGTCTCTGCTGTGGAGTCTTCATCCACTTTTAAAAATTGGTTGAATTTTATATGTTTGCTACAGATTATTCCCCTCAGGCCCCTTTTTTTGCTTACCAGTTCTCAACAGATGGATCTAGCCTTCTCTGGTTTTTGTGTAAGAGGTTTGCTTACCTGCCTGAGGCCTCTTGACCTGATTTATCCCAAGGAAACTTAAAACTCAGCAAAAAAAAAGGTGTGATTTAAATGGTCTTAACTTTCAAGAGGTCAAATTAGTCACAACAAACATCAGTATATGCATTTTTAGTTGGTGTGCTTATTCTTAACACTGAGGTTTTAAAAATTATCTAATAAAGGGCGCTGTGGGCACGGCCCTCATTTGTGTGGCAGCTAGGCACCATCATATGAAGTTTGTCTGTACAAAAGACTATTTATTTAATTTTTAAACAAACCTTGTCACGTGGCTGTCCTGCTCTAATAGGTTTTCTGTTCAATTAATTATTCTTTTTCCAGGTGGCATGAAGTGGTTCACCCATTTTCCCACCCAATGGGTCTGAAGTGAACATGGATCTGCCTAGCTTTCATTTTTGCTGTTCACTTTAGATTTATTCCCAGAGACCCCAACCAAGAAGGAAATCTTACTATGCCATGTATGCCATAGCTCCTGCCACAAAGACGGTACAGCCTGGCCAGACAGAAATGAAGAAGAGGCCTGAAGTCATCGGCCTTTTCCTTTTTTTTTTTTTTATTTCTAGCATGCTCAGCGTCATATGACCTGAGTTCCCTACTGCAGTTACAGATAGTCAGGGCTTACTCAGAGATAGGAAGGTCCTCTTTCTTGATGTGTCACTCGGGCTTTTCTCAGTACTCAGTAGGATTTTAAGAAAATTTCATACTTTTCTTTTGCTCTGTCTCCTTCTGCATCATCTAGTCCTCTTAGGAAGTGGGTGGTGTAAGCACTGAAAAGAATGCTTCCCATGTTCCTTCTGGAAGGTCCTGATGTGCCTTCTCCTCAAAAGTCCTTGAGGAGAGAATCCTATAGCTCTGTGACTGCTGTGGAAAAGCTTTGACTCTGTAGATTTCACCCTTTCTCTTGGCAATTTCATGGTTTCCCATGAAGATCATTGCCGTAGTAGGGTAGGGCCCCTGCCAGAAGCTCAGCTGTTAGTCTTAGCCCAACAACCTGAGCGTCTTAAAAATGAGCCCAAGGGCTTTGAGTGTGACACAGCATGGCTAATGTACCTGTGTTATGAGTCCCTGCTCAAAAAACCAGAAAGGAAATTTTTCCCTGTTGTTCTGAAGAGGCTTCTTTAACTGAGGAGAATTACGATCCAATGTTTGGATCATTCAGGCTTCCAAGTAATCACTAGCAGTTTGTGTATTCCTCCATTTGGGCTGGCCACGCTGAGAAGAGAAGGGACACACAAGAAGGACCTCTGTATCTTCCTTGGTAAGAGTTGGGAGGCAGAAAGGTAGCGCTTCCCTAACTGACCAGGCTCAGTAATAGCATGCCACTGAGGTAGGCACCAGCCCTCCTCACCAGAGCCTGCACCCTGGGCTGCTGGGCAGGGACAAGTCCACCCATGAGCTGGCTCTGGCCTCAGCAGCACCCACGAGAAATACAACAATGCAGCAGCTGTTTTTTGTTCAGGCTGTCCTTGGAGTGCTGTCTTTGGATGCTGCCTGATGAAGCGCATGTTAATAATGTCATTAGGGTCCTGAACTTCAAGCAGAAGAAGTCAGGAAAGGTCCAGCCAGAGGCATTGTCTCTGTGGTGTCGCAAAGATGCAGTAATTTCTATGCCTGGATTTTCAGTCAAATATGTGGCTTAGTCTGTTTTCTTCCATACAGCTTTCTGAATGTACAGTGCAGCAGAGTCAACATTACAGCGGGGAACTTTAACTTCTGCATTTACTGACTTTTGTGCTTATGGCTGTGTGAAGCATTGCATTAAATACACAGCAGTTTCTAACACCTAATAAGGAAGGGCTCTCTTACTGTTATTGTTATAGCTAGGGTTGTTATAGTGCTGGGGACAGGGAGGCTTGGTCTCACCAAAAGGATGAGGGTTTCCTATACCTATATAGTGGGGAAAAAATAAACATACGCTTTGGGTCTAGGTCTGGATGTAAATGTTGTGCCTCAGGCTCATCTTGGCTTTAAGGCTGGTTAAGTCTTTGGCTGGTTATGTTGATGGAGTTCTTTGAAGCCAATGTCAGATTTTGTCAGTGTGCAGATCTAGTCAATATTTGAACTTTATACCTCCTTTGTGGGAGTTTATGAGCACTAAACTGTGGGTATGTAGGCTTATATGGAAGTGCGAATGGTTCTCTGATTTTTATCCAAGCCAATCAGACCTTTTGGCACAATTCAGTGAGGCTGGAGCTCTATCGTGGGGAGGAGGGAGGTTCTCAGGACCTCATGCTTTATCTCATGCTTTCAATTAGAATGAAATTGCCTCTTTTTCTGGAAAGAAAAGAAAAAGGGAGAGAGAGAAACACTACCTTTCTTCCCACAATGTTTCTTCAGGCTCAGTCATTGTCATATGGCAATGAGCGTGGCATGGCCCAACCATAGCATATCCTCTCTCTGCAAATTAGCTACAGCCACTTTGTGTGGTTTATTTTTGGTTTGCCCTGTATTTTTCCCATTGCTGTACCCTTCCCTGCATCTGCAGAGAGCCTCTGCTGCTGTTTCATGAAACTGTCTCCTCTGTGGTGACTTGTGGAAGTTCTTGGTGTGTATTCATTGGGCATCTTGCCTTGTTTTCCTCTCCTAGTCCCCTACGTGCTGAAGAGCTGTGCAGAGTTCATTGAGACTCATGGCATTGTGGATGGGATCTACCGCCTATCAGGAGTGACATCCAACATACAAAAGCTGAGGTAAGGACAATCTGTCTGAGTGCCAGAGGGATTCTGTGACAGTGCTCAGTACCTTTTCACTGTTAGTCCCTCAGGCATACATTGGGGTGAACAGAGCTCTACACTGATGCAGAAGAGAAACTGTCTCTGAAAGCTGGTAACAGGGAAATGTTTCAGGGATTAGTCCATGACAAAGAAAAAAGTATCTCCCTCTGGTCTATTAATGGGAAAGGCCTGGAGGGTCTCAGCACAAATGCTGTGGTGTTCTCTCTCACTTCAAGACAAAGCAATCTCTTTATATCAGTTTGAGGTCCACTCATGGGACTATGTTATGGAAACCAGAGACTAGTAGAAAACTTGGGGCCTGACTCTGGGAGACAATCTGGGCCAGGCTGCAGAGACATCTCTGCTTTCCAGTTTGTTTTTTCCTCTAGCTGTAAAAGAGTACTTAGGGTGGAGTACTGGGATGCTACAGCTCTTATTCTCCTACATTGTTATGTCTCCATATTGTTTCAGACAAGAGTTTGTTTCTGACCAATGCCCGGATCTGACAAGGGAAGTTTACCTCCAGGACATCCACTGCGTGGGGTCGCTCTGCAAGCTGTACTTCAGGGAACTGCCCAACCCTCTCCTCACTTATGAGCTCTACAAGAAATTCACGGTGAGACCCTTTGCTGTTCTTATTCCTCTCCAGAAGTGTGGATGTGCTGCAGGTTCCGCCATGACAGCTGTTTGGGATTCACTCCAATGTCCTGGGTTCTGATGGATCTGTCTGTATAAACACTTCTCAGTGCTCTTCCCTTCTTGTCTTGCACTGGCTCTCTTTCCCTGTCCATGTTTCGTTCCCCCATTTCATGTTTATTGCTCTCATTTTCTCTGCTGTTTCCTCCCCTTCGTCTTCTTCATTTTTTCACTGCATTGTATCCCTGCTATTACTCTTTCTCCCCACTGTGCACCTCCTCCAAAATTACTAATTCTCTTTCTTTTCCTCATTACTGTCCATCACTGAGAGTCTTCTTGGTCACCTGGGGCTTGTGATCATACTCATAAGGGTGTGGTTTCCTCCTCTCTGTCCCTCCAACACTCCCTGACACCTGTGCAAACAGATTGTTCAGCCCATGTGTAAAGCACCAACTTTTCTGCATCTATAGCATTATTCACACAGTTTGACAGAGTGCAAATAATGATACAGCTTATGCCAACTATGGCATATCAGGTCCATCATGATCATGTCATAAATACAAATTGCAGAGGAAAGTGGCAGCTGGCCAAGCAGAAATCTCTAACCTTGTTTAAAAGGATTATAATTCACAGAGTAGTAACTCTATTCTGCAAAACAACCATAGATTATACATAGATACAGTTGGAGTCTAGGAGCAGACTGCGGGGGAGCAGAAAAATAAGACCACAAAGCCTGAATTTTTAAGAGAGTTGGCTAATTTTGATGACAGATAATATTTTATTAAAAGGTGGCACAGCAAGCTATGCTTGTTGTTAAGGTTGCCTGCTTCTTACCGCTCTAAATCCACTTTCAGTTGTTTATGACACCAACAAATTTAAATCCGTCCATTCAGGCTGAAATCTTATGTGCCAGAGGTGTGAAGTTTCAGCTGAAAGCATTCACCAGCTGCTTAAAACAACTGGAGTGGGGGGATGGGAAGGATTGTTTCCTCAGTGTTAGAAACATCCGTCCTTTGTTAAAGAATTTCTGTCATCCTACTCTTTCCCACTTGCTGGGAGGTGGAGGGGACAGACATCGCCAAAAATGTCAGATGTTGCAGAGAAGAGTTTTGCAAAATCATGTGCAAATGAAACAGGAAGTGACAAGCAACCTTAGCTTCAGGTGTTGCTGTCTGCATTACCTCTATCCTGAATCAAGCACTTCCAAGCAGTGCTGCTATAGTACAGGAGGCACTGAGAGAGACTTGCAGGGTCCACACAAGAAGAAGATGTTCTCCAAAGACTCCCTGTTGCCTGCTGTGGGAAGAGGCAGGCACACCTATGCCACGGGGCTTGCTGTAAGGCAAAGCCAGACGGGACCAGCCAAGCAGCAACCTGCTATAAGAAGTCGGGTAGCTCTTAGGGACTACCACTGAGCTGGAGAACACGAGGTGGGAATTGGCTTGCTGTGCTGCCTGACAGATATGCAATAATGTTAGGTATCTTGCTGTTTTGATGCCAAATTTTAAGTAACATTGGTCTGTGTTTCAAGGCAATGTATAGTCAAAACTGCAGTCAAAATTCTGAGCAGATCTGAAAATTGACCTATATCCTCAGCATATAGGCATCCTGAGGATATAGGATAGAATCTCTAGAGACAGTCAGGATGAATAGGACCTTGAACACATAGGGTATTATTCAACCATTCGCAGTAACTAATGAGTCTCATTCTTGTTGAAGCTGTTTGGCTGGTGTCTTCTGGCTATCAGTACTGATTTATGAAAGAAAAATACTCTAAAGGAAACGTGAAGATTTAGATGGAAACTTTTTTTAGGAAAGAATGTTTGCTGAAAAGTGCAGTTCTAAGATGATGACTTGCAGATTTTTGTTAGATACATTTGGTAAATAGTTTTATTCAAAAACAAAAGGAAAAAACACTTCTGTAACTGTCTGTTTATTTTACAAATACTTTATAAAGGAAATATTTCAATATTAAATCAACACATCAAACTCCTAAATAAAACATCTTTCAGAAAAGTGTTAAAGAGCCGCAAATTTAAATGATAATTTCTTTGACTTTTGGTTGAATGTGATGCTTTGGTCAACCTTGAACAATTGTTTTTTGAAATCTTGTGCCAGCTCCCCAAAATGTTATCACTTTGGATTGACCTAAAAGGGACTTTTTTTTTTAATCTCCGGCTTTTTAGTTTGTCCGCTCAGCCACAAAATCCATTATTCACGTAAGTCTACTCAGCAGGGATTTATAATGGGTAACCCAGCTGACAGGAAGCACAGTCAGATACCAGGAGGAAAGAAAGAAAAAAGACCAGTTCCCCAAGGAGCAGAAAAACCGCTAGGAGCATGTGTATGCATGGGGTGTCTGGACAGGGAAGGGTGGCAGCTGTGCCTCGGCAGAAGAGAGCTGGTAGGAGTAACGGATACATGCTAATCCCAGCCTGACTCAGTCAGAGCTGTCTCTGAGATGGGATAGGCTCCACTTTGAGTCACCACAGTGATTCAGACGTTTGTGGCTAAGGAAAGTCAAATTCTTAATGACTAGAGAGGGGCTGGCCTTTTGGTCATCACAGTGTGAAGTTCACAGATGTGAACATCCCAGTCATGACCTCACTGGCTAGCAACTTTTGCAAAATGATGCCCTCTCATGCTCTCCAGTTTGCCATCTTGTATTCTGGTGATGGATGCTTGTTTCACAGGGTAGATAAGTTGATTCTGCTTGGCTTGTTCTAGCCTGGGCATAGAGGGACCGAGTAGTCCCTCAGAGCGAACCAGCTGTAGGAGACCAAGCCTACCTTCTCTCTCCAGACTCTATTCCACTTGTTAAGCAGTTGTGCTGGTTTTGGCTGGAATAGAGTTAATTTTCTTCATAGCAGCTAGTATGGGGCCATGTTTCCAATTTGTGCTGGAAACAGTGTTGGTAATACAGGGATGTTTTAGTTACTGCTGAGCAGTGCTCACACAGGGTCAAGGCCTTCTCTGCTTCCCACCCCACCAGTGAGCAGGCTGGGGGTGCACAAGAAGTTGGGAGGGGACACAGCTGGGACAGCTGACCCCAACTGACCAAAGGGATATTCCATGCCATATGACGTCATGCTCAGCATACAAAGCTGGGGGAAGAAGAAGAAAGGGGGGGATGTTCAGAGTGATGGCATTTGTCTTCCCAAGTAACTGTTACGTGCGATGGAGCCCTGCTTCCCTGGAGATGGCTGAACACCTGCTTGCCGATGGGAAGTAGTGAATGAGTTCCTTGGTTTGCTTTGCTTGCATGCGTGGCTTTTGCTTTACCTATTAAACTGCTTTTATCTCAACCCATGAGTTTTCTCACATTTACCCTTCCGATTCTCTCCACCATCCCACAGGGAGGGTGTGAGCAAGAGGCTCTGTGGTGCTCAGTAGCCAGCTGGGGTTAAACCACGACACCAGAGCTTGTGAATTGTGCACTCCCAGAATCACCAGCGGAGAAAAGAATCCTAAATGATATGAATTCATGCCATGATTAACAGACATGTAATAAATGGAGTTATTGGTCCTTCCTTGAATTCTGTATTCTGCTGCTGTAATCCTGAGTTTTGGAGCGGGCCTCAGATTTCAAAGGCACAACACGTATGGGTCAGAAATGTGTATTGGAGGTTTAAATGGGTCATGACCTCAGAGAAGCTGGTATTCACTTGATAAGCATTAGGTCTTTGAGACCTCGAAGTTAAATATGGGAATGAAAATCAGCACTGGGGGAGAAAATACTGTGTACAATCTAGCTGAAATATAGTGTTTTAGATGCACCAGTTAAAGTTTGTATTTCGCCCCTTCTTCGTCTTTGGACAAAGCCATTCAAAGGGAAATCTTGCATGAAGATCATGGAGTTCTTATACTTAGGATTTCTGGGCTAATGGTAATAGTTTGGTTTTTTGTTTAAAAAAAAAAGGACCTGTAGTTATGGGTAAAAAGTACTGGAAGGAGTTAACCTACCTTTAATTTGGGCAAAACAAGTGCATCTGCATCTCATGTACAGCAAACTAGCACACTCACTTGTTTTTCTTTGCCATCATGCCAGTGAGTAAGTTCAAACTACAGGGCATAGATCTCGGTTCCCAGTGTTAGGGAATAAAACATGATTCATATTCATCTCTGGCCTTGAAACTGGCAATGTTTGGTTTGCTGATGGTTGTACATGAGAAGTGGTCTGCTGGGAAAAGGACAGTGACCAGAACAGAGATGGCAGCATCAGCAGTGTGGATGTTGTAGTGACTGCCACAAGAAGATGCTTCTCTAGTTGTGGCTGGTAATTTCAGGTTCATAATGTTTAAGCGACGGGTGGTTTGGGACGGGTTATTTCCTTCCTTTCCTTTCCTAGCAGTGCTGACGTCTGTCTGTAGGCAAAGCTTCTGCTGGCAGCGTAGGTCCCAGCATCTTTCTTTGAACTCGCTCCAAACTCCAGTGGCAGTAGGGTAGGCAGGAGGTTCCCAGACAGTCATGCATTGTTTGAACTTGCTGGTGGTTTGTCCTCCCCTAGCACAAATATTGAAAGGGAATAGCTGAACAGATGCATACCAACGCAGTAAACTCCTAGGAATGCAGACAAAAGCTTATCATGGCTCTCTAAGCTCTTGGTCCAGAAAGACTTGCTCGAGACCAAGATGTATAACCTTGATTCTGTCTAATCTAGTCTAACCCTGAGCGTAAGAATTTACTAATCTACCTGGACAGTGATTTTGCTAATGCTTCTCCCATCATAAAAGATGCAAACTCACATGAACTACTCCCTATAGCTATCTTCATATGACAGCCAACAACATTGCTTATTTTGATGAATATGGAACATGTATATCTCAGCTGTTTTCATAACACAGGGCTTGAAAGATCTATTTCAGTTTTTAACACAGTTTTGCAGGGGTGTCACTATTTTTTTTTTCATTATTTTTCACTTTTCTCTTTCCCTCTCTTTCTGTTCTACCCAACTTCTGTGCACAAGTTAAAAAAGAGAAAAAGAACAAAAAAAGAAAAGAAACATAACTCCTAATTGAAACTCTCCATCCTTAAACACCCCTCTCCCCAAAACATTGGCCACCCTGTCCCAACGTGTGGAAGGATGTACTGAGACATAAAATAACAGCTCAGCAAATCTCTGCTGTGCTGGGAACACAAAGCAACTTCTTCTACCAATAGCTCTGTAAGGTAACAAGGGAGCATTCCCTCTGAGACAGGCTGTCTTGTGTGATCCTCCTTATCTCTCTTCCTTTTCCCCTGAGTCCATAGCCAGGGTGGACTGTTTCTTTTTATCTCTGCAGGAAGCAGTATCACGCTTCCCTGAGGACGAGCAGTTGGCACGAATTCAAAATGTCATCCAGGAGCTCCCCCCATCGCATTACAGGTGAGAAGGTGTCCAGTGAGGTGCTGAGGAACAGTGTGGTCACACTCACCATCAGAGAGTATTGCCTGAAACAGCACTGGAGTTAATTTCCAGAAGTTAATTCCCAAAAGCTGACTCACCATTTCCAAATCTGACAACTATTTATCTGCCATTTAAATAGCATTGAACAAACCATTGTTAGAGATCGAACAAGCTCTCCCTGCAGCAGTCTATCATCCTCCTTCCCTGGGTATGACCCCCATGGCACCCTTGGCCAGTGTCCTGAGTGTGTCAAGAAGGTGATCTGCTGGAGGCACCTGAGCAAGAGCTAAGTCCTCAGCCTTTGCATCATCCCACTCCTTCTCCCATCCCTCTGCCATCTTCCTCGCACCCATGGTGCTAAGGATTGTTTGGTTCCTGCCCCATCCTCAGCCATCCCAAAGCACAGCTGTTGAGGTGTTCACTGCCATCCCATGGAAATGCTAGCGCTGTAAACCCTCTGTCCTATGGGGCCTGTTGGGCCATTGCAGACACTGCCTTCTTTGAGGAGGGGACAATGCTGAGGCCAGGGCTGAGTCTGAGGCTTGCTGTCCCTGTGGGCAGGCATTGGTCACTTGACACTTTTTTCTCTCCATATGAAACCACTGCAGAACGCTGGAATACCTGATCAAGCACCTGACTCACCTGGCCTCCTTCAGCAACATGACCAATATGCACACCAGAAACCTGGCCTTGGTGTGGGCTCCCAATCTTCTCAGGTACAGTAGAGTCCTCTAATCCAGAGACCAATGCTGAGATCCAAGGGGAGCACCAGCACCTGAGCCTGGAGACCCATCCCTTGAGGGAAATGCAAAAACAGGGAAAAGCAGAACAACTAAAAGGAACAGTAGAGCAGAGCAGATTTTAAAAGGAGAAAAAATTCTTCCAGGTTGAATAATCTGAGGTCTTACTGCCAGCATCCAAGGAAGCTTGTGGTTTTGTGTGTTTCTTATATATATATAAAAAAAAAGCTGTTATTTGCAAGTTGAGAACATTGATTTAAAAATGAGGAGTTAGCTCATCACTGTGGAACGGAAATGACTTTTATGACAGTGCCAGTGCTTCTGCAGTGGGGCAGTGGGAGACAGCAAGGCTTGGAAGGGAGGGCAACAGGCCAATAATACTACAGGCCTGTGCCGAGATGGGCTTGAGCATAAGTGAGGTGAGCTTGGTGGCAGCTAGTGTCAGATCTCAAGACCACCAGCTAGTTTGTCATGTTTGCTATGCCTGCCACTCTGCTGGGAAGAGGCCTGAATAAGATGCAGGCAGAGGTTTGGCTCATATGTTGTAGAGCTAAGCAGAACAAGAAAAAATAGTATCTGGAAAAAAACCTGAAATATTTTGTATCTTGATGAAATTCCCTTCCCCATCCATCCCATACCCATGTATTGAGAGGAATGAACTATGCAGGGAGAGTCCAGGACTGCAGCTGGGTGGGAGAGGGGCTCTGGCAGAGCTGGTGGGGGGAGTCCTGGGCTGGCAGAGGACAGGAGGGAGGGACATTGGTTAGAGAGGTACAGGCCTGAAAAATGTTCTCTAAAGAGTTATCTCACCCTTTTAAATCACAAAACAGGCGGATCAGGTTCTGAAAATGAATCGAATGTTAACTCTATTGAATATTACAAAGTGGACCTTTGCTATTGAGACATTTTCATTCTAGCATCTGTCCTTGTCAAAAAAACTGAAGTCTCTTTCCTTTTGCAATCTTCTCTAAGTGCAAGTCCCAGGGAGGAAGAGAAAGGAGCAAGCAGTGCAACTGCAGTCTCCTTACAGGGTTATCCTCTTGGCAATGCCCCAAGCTATTATCTAACACACCAGTCATTAACTTTACAAAGGATCCATTGCCCAGAGATAATTTCTTCAGCAACACTTTGGCATGTCAAGATAAGGAATGTTTCTTTGCTGAGAGCAAGAGTGAGAATGTGGGAGTGCAGGGTGGGCAGAGAAGAGACTACTGGGGCATATGGCAAAGCATTGAAAAAATTGGTGTGGGGAAGACCTGAGGAGGGTTCTAAGGGATTTAACTGAGAGATGATTGAAGCATTGAGTAGGGATCTGGAAACAGTGTTTGAAGGCTTTTGCATTGTCTTTCAGGCCCAACTTCAAAATAGCTAAAAGAGGAGCATAGAGGGAGAAGAGTGGAGTTTGAGAGTCACGGTTTTATCTACTGCTGAAGAATGTAAAAGTGAAGTAGGGAAAATAACACAGGCAGGAATGAAAGCAGCAGAGGTGACAGGCAAAACAGGGAAAATAATTTCTAAAAGAGTGAAAAGGCAGAGAGGATGAGGGCCTGTGAAGGAAGGAGAGCAAGAGGTGCAGCAAGAGTGGGGAAGAAAGACATCCCTGTTCCAAGTCTTGCAGGAAGAAAGCTGATCTCTCCTTCCCAGGGGTTGTGTGTGGCAATGCTGACTACTAGTATATCTCTTTCCTGGTGCAGGTCAAAGGAGATTGAGGCGGTTGGCTGCAATGGGGATGCAGCTTTCCTGGAGGTGCGAGTGCAGCAGCTGGTGATTGAGTTCATCCTGAATCACGTGGATCAGATCTTCAGCAACAACAGAAAAGCCAGCTGTGCGGAGAACATTGGTAACAACCTCCCTGAACCACTCTTATGTGTCACTTGCCATGTACTCCAGCTCTAACTGTATCCCCTTCCACTAATATTTCAAACACATCAACCCTTACTGTGCTCACAGACTCCCCCAAACACACCTTGAGCCCAATCCCTCATTACTCTTGTCCTCTTCATCCCCATCTCCAACATTTTCTTTTTGAATACTACTGTCCTTCAATGTGCTCCCAGATTGCCCTATGGCTTATCTTTTGCATGGTCTCACTTGGCTGAACTCTTTGTGCAAAAGGAAGACCACCTAATTGCTTCACAATCCTCGTCTAAACTTTCTCTCTAAGCCCATCAGCCACAGTCTCAATTTTTCTCTCAGGCTCCCCCAGTTATAATTCCTCATACCGATGATACCTGCCCTGCAGCCACGATATCCACCCAAGTCAGAAGCCACACTCCCAAGATGAGACTTAAGTTTGTGTTCTAAAAACTTATGTCTTGTACTTCGGGATGTTTTATAAAAAGAGATTTTTTTTTCCCCTGGGACATCAACAGTCTTGGAAGATGCTGATTTTTGTTATTTAGTGGCAGGTTTGTTGTCAAAATGCTTTTAAGCCTGGGAAGTGAGAGGGTGTGGATCCACAGTGGCCTCACATAAGTTCAGAAACATGCATTGTTCTGTTTTACCCACTGGGAAGACTCATAATAGCTGCAGAAGTGAGGGAGTATCCTTTCTGCTTTCCAGCCCTGTGTCAGCTTGTCCAATCCACCTTTCCCTTAACATGTGGCATTGTCTGCTAGTCTGTCCCTGGGCCCCACAGTTCCAGTGCAGTGCCCTGCTCGACCTGTAGCATCCCTGCTCTGCCAGTGCAGATGCCATTCCTATGCACTTGTTTATGCCCTGGCAGAAGGCATGCAGTAAGAAACTGCTCCCGTACTGCCTTAAGCATTGCAGCGAAACACCCACTAGTAAATTCCAAGGCTGCTGGTTGTACTGCAGGTCACTGGCCCAAAACTGACCCAAATTTTGTAAGTGCTGAACACTGATGGCCTTTAACAGCTGTGTGGAGTCAGGAGAGGAACAGGCTGATGGTGCCAGTTGATTTCTTCGTGGGAAAATTCCCCTTCACCCAGCCCCTCTGCACAGGCAGGAGCCTGCACCCTCCTTCAGCAGAAGGGCTAAGTACCTAATGAACTCCAGAGACTGCACTTCCTTCATGCACGACGAGGAGGTCTGTTTAGGATAAGGCTATTGGTGGGGTGGCATATCGGAAGTTGGCTTTGCCACTGCCCATGTAAACAGAGACCTTCAGTTTCCAGGGCTGTTGGTCACACTCCTTTCCATAGCCCTGAAATGTATTAGGAAGGTAAGGTAATGCTGGCTTTCAGAACATTCCCCCTTCCTGGAACAAGACAAGGAGAAAGACATGGAAGTGAGAGAAAGAATTATGAACCAGGTTTGGATCGGTGACTGAACTGCTCCAAAATCTGTGGAGGGAGTGAGGGAAGGAAGGAAGAAGGAGAAAGGGGAATGTGTGAATCCTGGTGGTTTTCAGAGACGCCTCTTTCACACTGAAGCATCTACAGCAGAGGCAGCAAGTCTGTGCAACACAGCCTTTGGCTGGTGAGCATGGCCCCTGCTGGGAATGCATTCAGATGGATAAGGTTGCTGGGGAGATGGAAGACTTATCTGACAAAAAGCATCTCTCCCTGCACGTGCTGTTCCTCTCCCACCTCCGCAGGAGATGTTCCAGTCAAATAAAGACATGAAGCTCTTGCTCTTGTCTCTCCTCACTCCAGGCGGGGATGTATTTTCTTGCTTTTCAGAGAGTGCATCAGTTGTGAAAAGTCTGACCCTCCCCTCGGCCTCCCTGCCGATGAAACTGGTGAGCCTGGAGGAAGCACAGGCACGGAGTCTGTCTGCCTCCCACCCTGCTCGGAAGGAGAGAAGAGAGAACAGCTTGCCTGAAATTGTCCCTGTAACTGGGTCTCTCTTCCACACAGTTCTTGACCTCCCCGACAGCAAGTAAGTGCCAAGAGGAGTGTAAAGTGCAAACAAAAATGTGCAGGTTCCCCAGGATGATCGGGAATGAGACTTTTGTTACTGTGATAGCCCCACACCTGCACACATGAATCTACAGCCACCATCGGAGAAAATTGTATGCCCTTCTCAAAAGAGGCACAACTGCTCCTGAGAAGCATTGCAGTTGCTAGGTTCATAGCTCCACTAGTCCTCATTCCTCCTTCGGGGCAGAACCTTGCAGACCTCCTGAAGGAGGAATTAATTGTCTTTGCATCCTTGTGTCAGCTTAGGATTTGGCTAAACACGGGCTGAACGTGGAGCAGGTCCAGACACAGCTCTCCTACGAGTTCCACCTGCTGGTGGTTGGTCCATGGCGCGCCTGGTGGCATTGGCCTGCTCAGCTTCATCATTCTCCAGGTTCCTCTGCACATAGCCAAGCAGTAAGGCGAATTTTCACTCCTAGCATGGAGAGATATTTACATAGCGGCACCTATGCCACCTATGCCTATGCCAGGAGAAGTTTTCAGCTGAGGTTGCTGCAGTTGTTGGCACTGCTGCCCAGCATAAGAATTTATCTATTGGTCTATCTGGCTGTTAATATATGGACACTCTACTGGCTGGTTCTGAGAGATTATAGCCTCTGCAGAAGGAGGCTCATTAATCTACTGACCCATAAAACACTGGAGCAAAGATATTTATTTACACTTGATATATTAAAGCAAGAAGGAGCCATCTAAAAGAATACTGGCAAGAGGATAACCAGCTTAAGACAAAAGGGTGTATTGCCCCTCTAGAGTGTATTTTCCTCTCTCACTTGAAGAGAACATTCCAATCACCAAGATACTAATCCTCTTTGTAGGACTGATTTGTGCTCTTCTGAGTACTGATCTGAAAGAAAAGCAGAACTATGGGGGTAGAAAGCCCATTATGGAGAGCAAGACAGGGAGATAAGAGGGTTCTTGCTCTGAAAGAGGGAAGATTGAAGGAGGAGTCAGAATGGGTATGTGAAGGAACTGAAACAGAGCTTCATGCAGTAATATGAATAGAAGAAAACTGGTTTCAGGAGTAGCAGCTTCTTTCTGTTTAAAGCTGGGATTTCCAAAGAGACACAGGGAACTGGTGTCCCACTTCCTCTGACAATTATGAGAAATTGATTTAATTCCCTTAAGCTGCCTCCTTTTTTTGGTTAGTACATTATACTTGCATATGATCATATAACACCTATGGTTAAATTAATGTTGGCCTGATAAGCATTAATAGCTAGTTTGTATTAAGGGTTCCTTTTATTTTTGCAAATTCATAAAAGCTATAAGACATGTAGACTTTAAAGGATAGCTTTGTGCACTGAGTGATAGTACCAATTCCAACAGTTCTCTGGAATTTTTCTTGCATTCTGTTATTAAAACCTGTTAAAAAGGCCATTTTTCTTTACTGTATTGCAAGATAGTTCTAGTCTTGGAAACTGCTCCTTTCTGGAGACAAGCATGGTTGATTGCTCAGTCAATCACAGTTGCTGTAGCATGATGCCAGAGCCAGCTCTCTGAAGAGTCGGCTTAGGTGTCTTTCCATCCATGATACGGTTAAATCAGCAATACAGATAAATCACTTACAGAAAAGCAAGAGTTAGTTGTGTAGCTATACCTCACATGCCTTAGAATTAAAAGAGGTGTGAGAAGAAAAGAGGGACAGTGTTGAGGGGAGAGAGCTCAGAGGCTTTTGTGGGATATTAAAAAGACAAAAGTTTCTAAGGTTTGGTAAACTCCTGAGCCCATTTTCCTTCCAGGCGAAAATTATCTACCAAGTCCAAGAAATGGAAGTCAATATTTAACTTGGGCCGTTCTGGCTCAGAATCGAAGTCTAAACTGAGTCGAAATGGAAGCGTCTTCGTAAGGGCACAGAAGCTCTCTGGTAAGAACACACTTTTCAGTTAAGTGTTTCTCTCTGAAGTTTTCTCCTGCAATATTGATAGCATGGGACAACCTGTATCCACATGACACTAATGCCATTAGACTTGAGAAAGTCTAATGGGGTCATGTTTATTGCCTGGTTTCACAAACATCTCATTTTCACGTGATGGTGAGAAGCACCCTTTCAGGAGAATATGCCAGACAGCTACAGTAAATATTCCACTTTGGTATGTGGTAAACAGTCACCCATTGCCCAGCTGTCAAGCCTGGGGAGTAGGAAATGCTATATAGGTTTGGATTAGTCCACTTTTCCAGCCTAGCCAGCCTCTGGCTCCTAATGTTCTTTACATGGCACTGGGTGAATGGCTATCCGTCCAGGCTGTCCTTGCACTGAAGGGCATTAAAGAACCAACTGTGTTTGGTGTCTTTGTGAAAAACAAGGTGCCAGGAGTTCCTATGGCTCCTGGCTCTCAGCACTTCGAGGGAAGCTATTACTTTTGCAGAATTTACAAGAGAGAAGTTGTCTTTTCTCCTGGCTGTAATCCCAAATTCAAGCCCCTTCTGAGCTGCAATCTCTTAAACACTCTACTTCCTAGAAAATCACATGCCAGTGCCAATTCCCAGTGTTCAGAAATGATGACTCAAGTTCTAAAAATCATGAAGTTGACTGAAAACTAATGACAATTTTTAAAAGAAAGCATACCCTTTTTTACCTGAGTTCATAAAAAAGTGTTTTGGGTTTATATGTTTTATATTTTTTAGTACCTCCAAGTCAAGAAATTTACTTTTTAAGAAGAAGAATAAAGTGGAAATTTTTTTTAGATAATCTCATGACTCCAGGAGCTGGTGTTTGGAGGAGCACTACCAAACATTGCAAGACTTAAAATAAAATAGTTAATGTTGGCAACATTACCTACCACCACATATAAGAGAGGCTGTATTTGGATCAGAATTGAGTGTGAAGCCAAATGCTGGATCCAGCTCTTTTTGGACCCCTGCCTTCCCCCATGTTTTGCATGTACAGATGGTCTCGCACAGGGTGCTCATGGCAGACCTCAAAATAGCTCTCCATCTTATTTTGATCACCGGATCACCTTCTCACTTTGATAAGAAATATTCTGTCCCAAAATAGCGCTAACCCAAGGATGCCCAGGAATGACTGGAGCCCAGTGATCGTGGGGGCCAAGCCTTGTTCCAAGCACAGTACTGAGTGACAGGAGGCTGTACCTTTTCACCAGCAGGACACACAAATGCACAATCATGCACAGAGATTTAGGCACTAAGTAGTGCTTTTGAGAAGCAGTGCTTTAGTGCTGTCATGTTGTGTTTTTGTGTGCTCTCTGCTTACAGCCTAATGTGAGGAAACAGATGAACTTGCTGTTGAAACTCAGTACACACTTTAACACAGTTTGTGTCCATGTACACAAGTCTGCAAGTCACATAAAACACGAGCTCCACAGCTTGAATTCTGTTCCTCCAGGAAAGCAGAGCCAGTGCTCAAGACATCATGCCATATGAACATAAGAAGTAGCCAGGACTCCATATAAATGCAAAAAGTAGCTGGGGTTTCTCCTGTGCTCATGTGAAAGTCAGTCCCAGAAGCCTTAATTATATAAATGAATTAAGTCCAACAAGCCTGCTCACTTTCTGCTTTACCTACTTTGTGCAACATTGTAAACAGCAAACTTTGCTTCTAGACATTTTCCAGATCTCCAGGGACCCTTTTTGGCCTGCCAGAGACTGACTTGTCTTCCTTGCCAGCTACATTCCCCCCATCTCCCCTTTTCAGAGCGGTAACAGCTACACGCTTCCAAAACCTCTCAGGAACAGACCTGTAGAGTGTCTGGTGACAAATGGCAGCTTGTTTCTGGACAAGCAAGTCCAGCGAGGATGACTAGGAAAATAGGTTGCTTACTGCCCTCATAAATTTGCCAGAGTGTTTGCTGGAGGCAGGGTATGCTCATGCCAGCGAAAGAGCCTGGGAGTGCAACATAAAAATAACCTAACATTTGCTATCAGGAATGAGAGGTGAGAAGGCATTTATGTCAGTTTAGTTAAAAAGTCCCCACAACCAATAGCCTGACTTGATCAGGGAGGGCAGTGGCACGTAACAGCTTTGGGGATCTTTAAGTGCTTCACAGCGGAGATGGTGCTGAGTGGCTGGGTTAAGTATAGCTCTCCATGTGTTCGGCAGGTGCAAAGCTGTTGTTAGCACTAGCAGATCACCAGCTGTGTGGACAAGTGTTGTGGGTAATAAGCCGCGTGGTGTGGATACAGAGGGGGAATGCCTGGAAATGGAAAATAACTTTGATGTCTGCCTGGCATGCTCGTCTATATGTAGCCTTTGGTCTTTATGGGCTGAAACCTGCAAAGCCGCAGGATCTGAAGCCTGTTTCTAAAACTCATTTTCCACAGAAAAAGCAACTATTCGGCCTGCCAAGAGCATGGACTCGCTGTGTTCCCTGCCAGTGGAAGGTGAGACGTCAATAACCTATACCGTAAGGGTGAAGGATTGCACCTCTGGATTCTCAGCTTTCCCCTGTGCCTGCATGGATGCGGTGGTCTGTTTCTTTGCCTATCTCACCGTATTTTGCATCTTTGTATGCTTGTGGCATGGCTGCTGACATGTGCCCCCACCTTTGTGTGCATATATTTTTACCCCGTTTCAGCGTCTTTTATGCTGGTGCATGTACCTGAGAGTTACCACTGTGCCTAAATGCATCTTTATTAAGAGTGGGGTTGCTTTGATTTCATTCTTGGTTATTCTGGGCACAAAATTCCCATTTAAAAGGAAAAGTATAAAGCAGTGAAAAGTGCTTGCAATAAGCCAACAAAGCCTGGAAGTGTGATCTTTGTAGGCAATGCATGCTAGCGCAAGACTCGGCTGTATCTGATTGAGAGAGGCCTCTAACAAAAGCCCTAGGTGATTTCCACTGGAGGGCATCCTATCCAGCCCTGCCTGCCCAGTCTGAAGGAGGCCCCAGGGCTGGAGCCTGGAAGGTCTTCAGTGCCTGCTGTCCCCATCTCTCTGGGGAAATGTGAGTGTTCACCAGGGCAGGACTCATCCCTGGAGGGACTGAGGAGGGCTTCTCACAGAGGAAGATTGCTTGCTAGTGCTTTGCTTCCCACTGACTCCCTCCTATGTTCCCACCTCTAGGGGAGGATGAAAAGAGCAGATTCAAACGGACAGTGACTACTGGAGGGTTTTTTGTTCCGGTGATGAAGATACGGACAGGAGGCACAGGCAGCTCATATGACCTCAGCAAGGAGAACGAGTGGGAGCGGGAAGGATCTGCTGTGGGGGCCAAAGGGTGCTCAGAGCTGAGTGGGGAGAAAGGTCCTCCCCGGACACCACAGGCAAAGTCACCCCCTGAGCAGCTGAAGGTCTTCCGAGCAGCAGAGAATGCTGAAAACGAGCAGACTTCCCCCAAAGGTGGCCGCATGTTCTACACCTCTGAAACAGCTGCCAAGTCAGGCTTCCCAAGCAGCCTCTTCCCCTTGGAGGCCTCCCCTCGTCACCAGAGGAAAGCCCTGAACATCTCAGAGCCCTTTGCTGTCTCTGTCCCCCTCCGGGTGTCCGCAGTCATCAGCACCAACAGCACCCCCTGCCGCGTGCCGGCCAAGGAGAAGCTTTCCCTCTCCAGCCTAGAGGAGCTGTCTTCCCTGGTGGCCGAGAGCACGAGCACCTCTGCCCTGGAAGTGGGGACACACACAAGGACAGAGCAGGTGCCGGAGGGGAAGGAGAAACAGCCGGGACCCACCCTGCCAGCAGAAGCATCCAGAGGTAGAAGTGTTTTAAGGGGGGGAAGTGGAGCTACTGGAGGTGCCCTGCAGCTCGGTGGCGTGGAGGTTGCTCCAACCTGCTCTTGTGGCAGGAAAGAGTCCAAGCTGTGGCAGGGTGGGTGCTGACTGTGGTAGGTCAGGTTGGTATTTGTTGCAGTAATGAGACTGGGGAGGTGGGTGGCCTCCAAGCAGTGTCCTGTTGCACCCGGAGGGAGCTCTTTAGCTCTGTTAGTTGGCATTGGGTTGAAACAGCACAGCTTTGTCTCAGGGCACATGGTTTCAGTCACCAGTAGTGACATCGTTCATTTGTGTTTCTGATCCAGGCTCTCACCCTGAGGAGCTGGTGGCCACCAGGAAACCCGAGTCCTTAGAAACTCCACAGCCAGCAGCAGAAAATCAGGAGACATTATGTGGGCAAAGCAGCTGCACAAGCACCACCAGCAGCACCTGCCAGTCCTCAGAGCAGAGTCCCACCGTGGAACAATCACCAGCCTCAGAGGTTCATATGGGGCCACTCCCTGCAGACAAGGCAGAGCAAGGACAGCTCAAGATGAAGGATGTCTGCTCAGAAGGCAGCTATGGCCAACAGGAGATCGAGATGGCTAAGACAGAAGAAGGGTCGCACTCAAGAGATGTGGTAAGGAAGAAGGCATGAGAAAAAAGATAGGGGACAATGTCATGGTGGTGACTGGGAGGTTGTGTAAAGTTTCACTGTGTGTCTGTAGTCATGAAAACTCAGTCTATGACCTAGGCTAAACAGGGTCAAGAACTGACCATGTATTGATTTAATTTCTGTCCACATCACCGGGTGGTGATTTACTTTTACACAACTACCTACTGTCCCCTTTTGGTCTTCTTTTCCTGTAACTATACGATTGCAGTCAGCACAATCTGTCTGCTCTGATAGTCTCCAGATGTGAGACTGTCCAGATGTCTGAACATTTTGACCCATGGTCTCTGAATTCCCCTTCTATTTTTTCTGTCCCATTTGTCCTGGACAGCCTGAACAGTACTTTTTTCTTCCATTCTCTACACACTATTTTTTTTTTATTATTATTATTATTATTATTATTATTATTATTATTATTATTGCCTCCTCTGTATCTCTAGCAGAGCTTTTTCACCAAGTTTCTTACAGCGGTACTCATCTCTGGACAGCTATTTAAAGATCTGTTAGCATAGTTCCTTGACTAGATTATTCATTCCAGTTCGTGTGTGATTTGGAAATGCAGATCCTCTGGCAAGGCCAAGCGAGCCTGAATGGGAAGAGCTGAGAAACAGGCTGAGACATTCCAGCTACTCATTCACCTCACTCTCAGTACATCTGTCCAGGCCTCATTTTGGCTGCACCTCAGATCTTCTCATCCATAAACCCACTTGTTTATAGACGCGTTTCCTTCCTTGAACTGGTAGCAGTATGCGTGTCTGTGTTTCTGTACCCATGGCTGTGATCATCCAGGAGCCTGTTTATTCTAAGAGGGCTATTTGAGGAAAATGGAGGGGTATGTACTGGTAAATTGTGAGCTGACAAGTCATGGCATTTCTTCTGTTTTTCAGACTGAGGAGGACCCTGCGAATGCCCTTCTAGAACCACTGTGGCCAGAGATACATCAGGAACTGAAAATTATTGAACCTGAAGAGGAGCTCTTACTCTTGCCAGCAGCTGCCCCCAAGATGGGCCTAATTTCTGAATCCTCTTCTTCAGTACAAACAGATAGTTCTTCCTCTGGCCCAGGGCAGAGTCCAACACTGTCTGAGCAGAACTCTGCAGGCAGAACACCACAGACAGCAACTCAGGTGCCTTTATTTGGTGCCACTGGCAGGGAACAACAAGACAGCCTCCACAACTGCAAGTCTGATGTGGTTGCACAGCAGAGCTGTGTTTCAGCCCTACCCAAACTGGGTACTCTTCTGACTGGCACAGCCACTCCAAAGAACCATCACCCAGTGGTGGACAGCAGAAGTGAATGTCTCACTCCTCCCCTGGACTGGAAGCTTCATAGTCAATCAGAATTTAATGAGGTTGCCCCAGGTGATGAATTTTCTTGTTCCAGAGGAGCGTGTCCAGAGTCAGGGAGAGAAAAAGATAGCACTTGCCAGCTGCAGAGGGAAAAGGATGGTCTTACCGGGGTCCAGACTCAGAGGGAGAAACCTGAGATAATGATTGCTGATGAAAGGGACACATTCTCCTCCAAGGTGCTGAGTGGAGCTGGAATCCAGGAGCTGAAGGAGGGCAATGCTGTTAGTAGAACCCATGATGCTGGTGACCAGGATGATGAGGATACATGGACAGATAATGTGCAGAGTTTAGAACTTGTGGAGCCATGGGAGGATCACCAGTGGGTTACAAGCCCACTCCATTCCCCCACCTTTAAGGACATTCAGGAGAAGATGATACAGGAGTTTCAGCCACAGAGCCGGAGAGCAGAGACAGGCCTTTCTCTCAGACCACGATTCAGTCGCAGCCTCTCCCTGGACAGTAAAGACACAGTGATGAGTCTGTGGGCTATCCCATTCTCTTTCATAGATGCCACTGACCAGCAGCAACCATGCAGTAACATTCTGCCAGTGACTTGTGAGCTTCCCAAAGCACAACCCATTTCCCCATCTAGTCTGGGCAAAGCTAAGCAAGATGAGAATGGCACAAGTCCTCCAGAAGAACCTTTGAAACCTGAGCAGCTGATGTACCCCCTCAGCAGGGAGGAAGCACCAGCTGAGAAAGAAGGACTCTCCAGAATCTCTCTTTCAGAGCCAGAGGAAAAGGAAGTGACTATGAGCAAAGAAAACCCTTGGAGCTCAAAGCCTGAGCTGTCTTTACCATACCAAAATAGCTCAAGCAGTTCTTCACAGGCAAAGAACACAAAGGAAGAGTTATCTATGTCTCAGGACACTGCCCTGGGCAAAGAGACAGTTACCAAAGCATTGTGCTCTGCCACTGAGTCACAGCTGAGTAATAAAGGTGAAGAAACACCTCGCAAAGCGAAGACTAGGCCATCATCCCTCAACTTGGATTCACTCCTTCCAGCCCCAGATTTCTTCACATTCGAGAGCCTATCCATGTCCTCTGCCCCTGGGAACCTCTTGTGCGGGCAGAAGGAAGTAAAAAGCAGTGATTCTGTCCCATCCTTGCCGACTGCCTGCCCTGTTGCCAGTAAAGGTGTTTCCTGGGGGTCTCATTTCAATGCCCACATGGATCTAGACCTGGATTACCTGGCAGTGGCCCATACCACCACTGGCCGTCGTAACTCTGCCCCTGTCAGCGTGTCGGCGGTCAGGACCTCCTTCATGATTAAGATGTGCCAGGCTAGAGCGGTGCCCGTGATACCGCCCAAGATTCAGTACACCCAGATCCCCCAGCCCCTGCAAGCTCAGAACACTGCTCCACCAGCCGAGAAGAAGGAAGCAGAAGCCAAGCAGGCCATCAGGCAAACTCAACGGGTGGCATGGAGCCACCTGGAGGCCCCCAAGAGCCCACTGGCAGAGAAGAAAGCCAAAGCAGAGAAAGAAAACAGTGACCCAGCTCAAAAGGACTCAGCCTGTCCTTGGCACAGCAGTCTTGGCTCTCCACTGGAGCCATCTCAGTCCAGTCATCACCCCGTTCTGGACGCCCCTGTTCTGCGCCGAAAGCGCACGTCTGAGGGGGAGACAGCTGGAGATAACCCACAGTCCTCAAAGATGGAGAGGCCATCAGGGTTCTCCAAGCCTTCCTATAGATCTAGGCCCGGGAGGCCCCAGAGTCTGATTCTCTTCAGTCCCCCTTTCCCCATTATGGACCATCCCTCCTCTTCAGCAGACTCCAGGGTGTTGTTATCACCCATAAGGAGCCCCACTCAGACCACCTCTTCGAGCCCCATTTGTGGTGATCTGCCTGAGACTTCGCGGACAACACCTGAGGGGGTGACGCTGAGGAACAAAATGACCATCCCCAAGAATGGCCAGAGACTGGAGACCTCTACTAGCTGCTTTTACCAGCCTCAGAGGCGCTCTGTGATTCTGGATGGACGAAGTGGGAGGCAGATCGAATAGCAACTGCTTCTCTTACTCCTTTTCCATGGTGGATGGGATGGGAGTGTCCAAGACCAACTCTGTTGACATTTTGCTGTTGTTATAACTATTTTGTGCAAGACGGACCCAAATCCTTTACAGTTTCCTGCAAAACATTTTGCTACAGAGGGTCATAGTCTTTTTGTCTTGCTTTTCCTTCCCTTTCTCACCCCTGCCTAGTCCCTCACTGCCTGCTTTTTTTTGTAAGCCAATTGCAGGGAACTGGCATTTCCTCATACTTACTGTCTAACAAGCCCTGTGAAAGTCTCATCCTCTTTATGGAAAAAAAGAAAAAATAAATCTTGGTATAATTAGGAAACAGGGCTGGGAGGAAACACCATTCCAAAGCACTGCAGCCCATGGTGCAGGGGCACAGCATCTGCTTGAGGAGGTAAGTCCAGATGTTTGGGACCTCCTTCCATTATTTCCCAGCCACCAGTGAAGGACCATGCCTATTCATTTCTGTTGTCTGATTTAGACAGTGTAAATAAACAGTGCAAGGAGACTGGGGGTAGCTGAAGAGGAGGGTGAAGCTGGCATGAGCAAGTCATACAGAGTGTGAGACACCCAAGGATGCTCCAGTGACATACAACCTGAAGGTGCTGCCTCCAGCTCTGTCCTTGCATCAAAGATGTGCTCTTTCCAGCATGTGCAAGCAATGAAAGTAGCTGGACAGGAAATGCCTAGTTGTTCTTTTAATCTGCCAAGTCCTGCTCATGAGTTTTGTTGTGCTCAGCCACACCTTCCTTGGGCAGACAACGTCCATGTGGCTGGGGAACGAGTGTGTGGCTGACTGTCCAGCTGTAGAGACTTCTCAGGCTGGTATCAATGAAAGCAAAGACACGGTCATAACAAAGGCCAGTATCAACTATTTGCATTGTTGCTTAAAGACAGATGACACCTATCTCCAGCTGTGCTCCACACTGCCAACAGCAGAGAAAAGCAAGAGGATCTTCTGATCTGCATGTCCTTGGGCTATCGTCCTCTTGCACCCTGACTGACATATCTTTGACCCTTGGCCTTTCATTGCCACTGTGTGGCATGTTCCCAGGTGCTTCTTCCTCCTTTAAACTTCCTCTCCTTGTGAGTTTACACTGTTTCTTTGAGAGCATGGCTGGTTGTCGCCTCCCTGGCCCTCAGCGCTTTCAGATTGATTAAGAGTATGTTGAAGAGGATGATTTGTGGGACTGCAGGACAGATCATGAACAATATCCTGAGAGGGGGATTTGAAGTCAATTAAGCTCTCTCCTGAAGAGCTGTTATTGTTACAGGCAAATACATGTTTGTATAAGCCATGGGAATAGAATTAAAGCTTCCTTTATAAAGCCTCTAACTCTACGTTAACAACAGGCTCATCTATTGCCTAGTATGTGACTGTGGGCGATTGCAGTCAGGTACAGCCCATCTTGTCTTTGCAATTTAAATGTCAGTAGTGACTACGGAGAAGATGGGAACACAGGTATTGCTGCCAGCATTGAGATTGTCCCTATAATGGTGCTTGCAGGGGCCATCATTCATGGAGATGTCTGAGTCTGTGGGCCCTCGGATGGGTATTATGGGCTATAGTTTAAGCAGTAACTGAGCATCAGGTAGGAGGTGCTATAGCCACCATAATGTATGTCAGTCAGAATTTCCCAATGGGTGTATGTTTAGGGCTTTTATTCTGAAGTACTGGCATTTTCAAATTGTTAGCAAACTCAATCCATGAGCTCTTGGTCTGTGCTGAATGTGTCACTTAATTAGTGTCATTGTGGCTGGAGGGCCCAGAGTCTGTACAGTGCTTTCTCTGCACTCTTTGATTGTTAAAGGGGAGAGATGCCAGAGTACTTTCGAGAATTTCTGGGCCCACAAATGCAAGGAATATATTTTCAGCAGAATTTTCTCCTGCCATATCCAAAGGGAGTGTGAAAAAACAAGAGGGCATTTCCTTGTCACCAGCTGCAGTCTTTGATCCTCCCCGTTGTACTCCTCACTTGTGCATAATGCAATATAAGATGGAACAGAGCAGAGAACTATGTCTATGCTGTCAGTTTTGTGGAGGGAGAATATTAAACCAGACGAGAGCCTGGGGTTCTTGTTTGTGTCCATGTTGTCTCACAGATGTCAGCCTATGCTTTACCTGGGCAAGCCATGGACGGCAGATCCAGAATATGCAGCTTCATGACAGTAGTATTATCCTCCTCCCAGACCATAAGATGCCTGCACAGCCTCCCATTAAAACCAGGGGATTGACAGTCCTCCATGCTCCTCATAGTTAGCACAGCTCTGCGCTGCATTTACACGGCAGCCAAATGCCTTTTTTACTGCCTCATGGGAAAGCTTTTAACCACCATGGCTGGGTTAATGGCAAATGACTTGGAAAGGTGTGATACGAAGTATTGTGGTAAGGCTTTACAGAAAGTAAAAGTTGTGGAAATGATGCCCAGGTTTTTTTGGCGTCAACAAAATAGTTTACTTTCGGCAGGGATTTATATTCTCTTAGTTCTTAGCAGTTTTGACTGCCAAGGCATTTGGAACAGAACCAGCCAAGCTCAAGAAGTAATGTATCAAAAGAAGAAGAAAATGTGATGAAACCTTGGCACCTCAAATCCATTCTTTTTCTTTTTCCCTCCTTGTTCTCATATAAGCTGATCTATGAACACGAAATGAGGTCTGGCAATTTGTATACAATACACTGTCTCAAATCTTAACAGCATTCCAGTAAGTAATAGTGCTTTTGGCATAAGTGGTGAAACTCCTGCAAGAGAAAATTATTAGAAATCTTTACTTAACATTGAAGATCAGCCTCAACTAAAGTCTGTATCCAGACTATATTTTTTAAGTGTGTTTCAGAATTTGAACTCAGATCCAGGTCCTGGATTCAGCAGAGATTCTGTAATGAGATCTCTATTTTGTAGCTTGATCCCATCTCTATCTACAATTTAATCTCGAGCCTTCAGCTGATGTATCGAACTTCCAAGAGCCTAGCCAAGTGGGCTTAATGCAGGCACATCACTATAGCTCTATGGTCACAAGTGGGCTTCTATCAAGAGAGCTGAGATAAAGCCCCAGATCCTGCAGAGCTGGGAGTACTTGCTTGGTTGCAAGGTGCACCATTGCACAGGTAACCCCATTCCCAAATCCAGACCAAGAGTTCTGCCGAGTTTCGAATGCTTGATGATGTATGCATGTTGATACTGACAGTTGCAGTCAGCTTCAAGGACCAGGGCTTGATAGTTGGGGTAGATCCAGAAGACAGAAGCCATCTCCCATTGAGCAGTGCTGACTGTGTGGTTGGAGCTTCCTGAGATCCAACTTTACTAAGCCATTCCTGAGGTCAGCTTCAGGGTCAGACACGATGCCGTCTTTGCTTCAGAGCTCTTAGGTTGTCCTCTGCCACCCTGCAGTAGCAGATTAAACCTGAGACTGGAAGCTCTTCTGAGGTTCAGGGTTTTGCAGTGGTACATTGTGGGTACCAAACTCCTGACCTCCAGCAGAACCCTACAACACTAGAGACTTTAAGAAAGAGATTAGGGGTTTTTGCTTGTTTTGGGGTTTGTTTGTTTTTTCCTGTGGAGCATTATGGAGAGGGATAGATCAGATTTATGGGAGATGGTTCTGGCCCAGAATTTGAAGTTTTGTGTACGGGAGAGTTAAGTCAATTGTTCTTAGCATTATGGAAAGGACCTTCCTAAATAGACTGTCACATCATTTGCAGCTCTGCCAGGATCATTTCAGGGACCCTGCAGTACTTTCGAGTCCCTTGAGACTGTGAAGAGTGTAAAGGTCACTCCCTAAGTTTGCAGATGGCCCCAGTCTCAGTCATGATATGGTATCACCAACATGTGTTGCCTGTGCCTTTTACCAATGGGAGACAAGTTACTAAATTTCACTTATTCTTCTCATGTAGTCAGGAGGTTTGCGTAGCTTCTGTTAAGTGTAGCTCAGAGTGAAATGGTTGGGCTGGCAAAGATGGGAATCCCCTGATGGAAAGGAGGGACATGGATAATGTTAACTCGCGTGGGAGCTGCCATATTGGCGAGAGGGTAAACAGAAATGAGGATTGTATTTTACACTATAAACCGCATCCCTCTGGGCTGTCCATCCCATGCTATCACTTCAGAAAGACTGAAGCACTTCTTTTTTTTCACCTTTAGAGCTTCAGAAGAACTTATGTCTGCATTAGAGAGCATCCATAAAGCCCTGCAACATTTTCCCTCATCCAGAGTCTAAATGATGCAAAGTCTTTTTTCTTTCTTTATGAATTCTTAAATGCCTGTAGTGGTGAATATTGTGTTAAATTTTTTTTATATATATATATATATATATATAAAGAGAACATTCTATATAAATATATTAAAAAGGAAATGTAATTAAAATGAAGGAATTGCCTAAACAGAATCCTGCACATCTGTGAAACTTGGGCCCAGTTTTCTGCTGCAACTTTTGTAGCACTGAGGGTGGGAGATCAACTGGCTTTTTGCCCACAGAGGAGAAGCTAATTAGTTCTGGCTAATCTGTGGTGGGCAGAAGGCCTAAATCTGCCTTCCTGAGCCGGATCATGTCCTGGGAGAGGAGGGATGAGATCAGGGGAGACCAAAGTGCAAGAACTGATTCAGCTTTCCACCACAAGCTTCTCCCCAGTCCTTGAAAATGCAAATGGTCTACTGGAACATATATTAGCTTTCAGACATGCCCAGGGTTTGCAGCTGACCCTTTTGCTTCTCTCCATCTTTAGGAAAAAAAAAAAAAAAAATCTCTGGCGGTGGGGGAGAAGCTGTAGCTGATCCCAATTTGTTTTAGCTTTTGCTTATTCCTAATCAGTGTAAAGGCTTGGTGAGAACTAATTCTGCTCCAAGCAACGAATGGAAAGCTGAGTTCACCTGAAGATGGAGCAGGACTTTAACAGCCCTGGAAAGGAAGGATGGCAGGAGGCAAGTGTTTCCTGAGGGCTCCATGCAGCAGCCCAGACCTTAGATCTTGTTCTTGCAGGCACTGGTCCCCTTTGAAATACTATTTGCTGCCAGGTCAAGGGAAGGGCTGGAAGTCAGACACTGTGAAAAGGACTGTCCCCATCCCACTGGCCCTGGTTTGTGATTATTTCTCCTGCTAGCTCTGATGGATTGTATTTTTGTTAAGCTTTGTTCTCTGTGTGGACTTGCCTGCCTTTGTTCCTTATTGCTTTAAAAAAAGAAAGAAAAACAACAGTGACAAAAAAAAAGATGTTTTGCCAGGTCTCAGCCATGAGATTAAACTGGAGTTTTTATAAAAACAGTCCTGTGCCCTAGTGATGTTTTGAAACATTTTCTTTTTTCCTGGATTTGGTTTATGAATGCGGTGCAAATGCATTTGTCTTTCTCTGATATGGAGTTTGAGCCCTTTTATTGTGTGAGTGGCCGGGGCACTAAGCTGGGTTTTGACTGCAGGGATGAAGGTTAGGGCCTGATCACACACTTTTCTGATTGGAGGTTATGAGGGCTGCAGCAGCTCTGCAGCTCTGAAAATGAAGTAAGAGCTTGGAGACTTCTGTAGAATTACCATTATCGGAAATGTTTTAATATTTCCAAGAGTAAAATTAATCTTTTTTCTTACCACTTCTAGTTCTACCAGGCTGACGTTTCAGTGATGCACAACAGCTCCCTCCCATTTAGCACATCTCCTGCAGAATTCTGCCTTGCCTGTGATAATGTAGAGCAATGCAGGATAAAATATGGAAATACTTTGGGATCCCAGTGCTTGTAGAGGGGAAGCCAAGCTGGAACAAGAGAATTAACTATGAAGCTTTTGGTGCATTGTGTACGCACTTCTGTTGATTTGTAAAGGACAAGCAAGAACTTAAAAAAATCACAAATTAAGTTTCCTGGTTCTCTGGATTCTTGCAGTGCCATCATTGATTCAATCTCTGAGCTATAGCGTGGAAGGGAATATTATTACTATCTGTCTGTTATTCTACCCTGGAAAAAACAGACAGGATTGTCAGTGGGCATACCTGCAGTTCAGCCTGATCTTCGTTCCCCTTAAAAACCAGATGAATCATTAGGTTAAACAAAATACTTTTTTTTCCTATTCAGCAGCTGAACTCAGGGCTTGACTCCCTTTCCTACCTCCTTCATGACTTCAATTTCCCTTTAGGAAAATGCCTGGGTTGTGCTTCCTGCTTACCATGGCAACTGGCACACAAAGTGAGAGAGAAAACTATGTCTGTTGAACTCTGGAATTATTGTTACCCATAGCCAATTATTACTGCTGTATGAGAAAAAGTATTTTTGTATTCTTTGTGCCACAGAGTCTAGCAATGACTTGGCCATAAAACAAGAGGAGAATCGCAAACTGCCCCCCAGCATTCCCATGGTTATGAAAATCAAGCAAAAGGCCCACTGCAGACCTGGTCATTCTCCACTCAGGACTGTGTACTAAATCAGGGTGCTTAAACATGTGGAAGTGCTTGAATACAATTTCAGCCAACTCCTTTTGCCTGCTTTCCCATCGTTAAGAATTTGAAAGTCTGACTCAGGACAAACATCTGTGTAGGTTGTATTGGAAGCACCAGCGAAAACATCTTGGATACTTTCAGCTAAGCCAAACCAGGATTAAACAAGTTCCCAAACTGGCTGTTAACCAAGAAACAATCTAACCCAGTGCCAAAGACCACTTGATACCAGTGCCTCATGCATCCTCCTTGCAACACAGGAGTCCATCAGCTGTTGGACATAGAACACGTCTGGCTGGTATCCCACTGGATGGAGCTAAAGGTACCCCACTGGCAGCAAAGGGAAGGCAGGCAGTGCAGGGAAGGAAATTTAGCCCAGTGGGGGACACTTAGGCCAAGCTGGCACAAGGCATCAACAACAGCAAAAAGAACAGGATCATAATGGCCAAGATAGAAAAAGGCAGTGAGATCTCTGAGTTAATTTTCTGTGTGAGCAGGATAAACTTTTCAAAGAACATGTCTCATCACAAGGGTAAAGGATGAATGGTTTCAGAGTTAAGGATTAGAAATGAATGGGAGCTGCGAAGCTCAGACCTGGCCAAGTACTAATGCCCCCAAAAGTTCAATACAGTATGAGTGTTAAAACAAGAACATTTTGTTCACTCCAAACCAAAAAAGGGTAGCTGTTTTCTCATGACTTATTTGCAGACTGCAGTGCAAGATAAACTACATTTTGCAAACCTAGAAAATTAATAGGAATTATGTGATGCACTTTGGGTCTGGATACATCTTAAAACTGGACCTGTTTTGTCCCATAGCACATCTGCTGCAAGGAGTGTGTATCTCTCTATCATTTAAATCCCTTATCTAAAAAGGCGAGGAAATATTTGAATTCAGTGAGAGGAAACAGTTTCAAAGAGAACTTAGTAGCTGCTTAAGAATGAACTACAAGGAACAGGAACATGGGAACAACCAGAGCTGGAGAAAGAATAGCACACATGATGGTTATTAATGAGGGAAAGTCTCCAGGTAAGTAAGACCCAAAAAGGAAAAAAAATAGGCCTCCTTTAGGCACTGAAAGGCCGCAATAAGGTCTCCCTGCAGCCTTCTCTCCTCCAGGCTGAACAACCCCAACTCTCTCAGCCTTTCCTTGTAGGAGAGGTGCTCCAGCCCTCGGGTGATTTTTGTGACCCTCCTCTGGTCCCACTCTAACAGCTCCATGTCCTTCTTGTGCTGAGGGCTCCAGAGATGGATGCAGTGCTCCAAGTGAGGTCTCACCAGAGCAGAGTAGAGGGGCAGAATCACCTCCCTCGACCTGCTGGCCACGCTTCTTTTGATGCAGCCCAGGATTCGGTTGGCTTTCTGGGCTGCAAGCGCACATTGTTGGCTCATGTCCAGCTTTTCATCCACCAGTACCCCCAAGTCCTTCTCCACAGGGCTGCTCTCAATCCCTTCCTCCCCCAGCCTGTACTGATATCGGGGATTTGCCCTTTCCCAGGTGCAGGACCTTGCACTTGGCCTTGTTGAACCTCATGAGGTTCACGCAGGCTCACCTCTCCAGCTTGTCCAGGTCCCTTTGGATGACATCTCGTCCTTCTGGCATGTAAACTGCACCACTCAGCTTAGTGTCGTCTGCAAACTTGCTGAGGGTGCACTCAACCCCACTGTCTATGTCATTGACGAAGATGTTAAACAGCACTGGTCCCAGTACAGACCCCTGAGGGACCCCACTTGTCACGGGTCTCCATTTGTACATTGAGCCATTGACCACTACCCTCTGGATGCAACCATCCAACCAATTGGGTTCATGAAAGGCAGGTCCTGCTTGACCAAGCTGATCTCCTTCTATGACCTGGTGACCCGCCTGGTAGATGATCGAAAGGCTGTGGATGTCATTTACCTGGACTTTAGCAAAGCCTTTGACACCGTTTCCCATAATATTCTCCTTGGGAAGCTGGCAGCTCATGGCTTGGACAGGCCGTAGTCTTCGCTGGGTAAAAAACTGGTTGGGTGACCAAGCCCAGAGAGTTGTGGTAAATGGAGTTAAGTCCAGTTGGTGGCCGGTCACGAGCGGTGTTCCCCAGGGCTCTGTTTTGGGGCCAGCCTTGCTTAATATCTTTATCGATGATCTGGATGAGGGGATTGAGTACACCCTCAGTAAGTTTGCAGACAACACCAAACTGGGTGGGAGTGTCGATCTGCTGGAGGGTAGGATGGCCCTGCAGAGGGATGTGGACAGGCTGGACCGATGGGTCGAGGCCAGCTGTATGAGGTTGAACAAGGCCAAGTGCCGGGTCCTGCACTTCAGTCACAACAACCCCATGCAACGCTACAGGCTTGGGGAAGAGTGGCTGGAAAGCTGCCTGGCCGAAAAGGACCTGGGGGTGTTGGTAGACAGCCAGCTGAACATGAGCCAGCAGTGTGCCCAGGTGGCCAAGAAGGCCAACAGCATCCTGGCTTGTATGAGGAATAGGGTGGCCAGCAGGAGCAGGGAGGTGATTGTCCCCCTGTACTCGGCGCTGGTGAGGCTGCACCTCAAATACTGTGTCCAGTTTTGGGCCCCTCAATACAAGAAAGACATTGAGGTGCTGGAGCGTGTTCAGAGAAGGGCAACAAGGCTGGTGAAGGGTCTAGAACACAGGCCTTATGAGGAGCAGCTGAGGGAACTGGGGTTGTCTAGCCTGGAGAAGAGGAGGCTGAGGGGTGGCCTTATCGCTCTCTACAACGACCCGAAAGGAGGTTGTAGTGAGGTGGGTATTGGTCTCTTCTCCCAAGTAGTCAGCGATAGGACGAGAGGAAATGGGCTCAAGCTGCGCCAGGGGAGGTTTAGGTTGGAAATTAGGAAAAATTTCTTTCCAGAAAGGGTGGTCAAGAATTGGAAGAGGCTGCCCAGAGAGGTGGTGGAGTCCCCATCCCTGGAGGTGTTCAAAAAACGGGTAGATGTGGCACTTTGGGACATGGTTTAGTCTAGTCTACCCTTGATTGGTTTAGTGTGGACTTGGTAGTGTAGGTTAATGGTTGGACTGGATGATCTTAAAGGTCTTTTCCAACGTAAACGATTCTATGATTCTATGATTTGCAGGGATTATTTGAAGTAGCTTGGCTTTACCTTCTCCAACCTCTATGGCAGCCACTGTACCCTGCTAAAGGTGAGTGTTGCCTTGGGAAAAATAGAGAGGGAAGGTTTTCAATCCTACATTCACTCACATTCAGTGATAGCCCTGGGTAGCCAGAGTAGCTCACTGCTCATCACTTAGCTCTCTTGTAGAGTTTATCTCAGTTAGTGAATGTGCAAGAACTGCAGATGACCTTGTCTATGCTGGAATTTCACCTCGCGTGCAAGATAACACAGTCAGAAACATCCTCACCTTTTTTTCCTGTTGAGGATAAACCCTCAGCAGTCATCCTCAGCTCCTCATGCAGCAGAATCTCCTAAAGATAGATGCCTGAGATTACAGGAAGTGTTCTTGTAGGAGGTTCCCAGCATACCACACGTAGCAGAGGCTTTCCCCAGTTGCCAAAAAGGGCAGGGCTGCCAAGGGGTGGGAGAAGGAGGCTTCATTTATGAGCTAGTTTTAGGTCATATTTGGTCCCAATAAACATTTGCTTGGCACAAGTCCCTGTTGTAAGGAATATGAAAAACTAAGATGCCAGGGCAGTGAGGAGGATGGGAAATAAATCATCTGAGTCAGAGGACAGCGAACGCCACCAATAGCCTGGTGCTGGTGTTTGCAGTGAGGTGGGTAGTCAGATGCAAGCATAGCACATAGTGGGCATTGTATGTCATATACAAACCATCAAAGTAAGGACAAATAGGGCCTGAGAGAGTCTGTGTGAAGAAATCTTATGCAGAAGAAGAAGTGAGGGGAAAGGAGGAAGGGGTACGAAATCCTGTTGGAAAAATGGGGGCAAGACACAGAGTACACAAAGGCAGCCCACATTGTCCCATTGCCTGAAGGAACAGAGACCTTCAGTGCTGCCAGCCACAAACATTCAAGAATGTGAAAGACAACAGGTTATGTTTGTGTGTGTACAGGAGGGGAGCAGCTGAGGGTTTGGGATTCTTGCTGGCTTGGAGGCCATGCTGCTCTGTCAAGTATGAACAAAGGATGTTTCTCAGCAAGACTGATTTCTCAGAGCTGTGAATATTACAATAAATTAATAAACTAAAAATACAGTTGGGAAATCTGTCAGAGAATTGAAACATGCTTTTTTTGCCAGGAGAGAACTGTGAGTATTCACACCTACAGAGAAGAAACACACAGAGCAAATCTGCAAACCAACCACACAGATTCCACCTGGAGAATTTTTTCTTCATCTTGTCTTAGTCCAGCAGTTTTTATGAATATATGCCCACTCTGAAGACCACATACCTCCATACCTTCAGGCAGCAATCCAAACAGCTGAGAATGAACGGGATTTCTTTACAAGCCTCAGCCAACACATGAACTAGTTCACCAGCATTCCTGTCACAGACAGCATCCCTTCCTCACCCACCCCTGGCATCCCAGGTAGGGAACTTACAGAGATTGGAATCACCTTTCAGAAGCTGAAAAACCAGAAAAAACTGTGCAGAATTTTTCACAAGCTTGCTCAACATCATTCTGCCATCAGTCCAGTCGTCTTCTTCCTCCTTAGTTCAGGCAGATAAAGCTGGGCTTTTCTGGCTGCCTTGTTGCATGCTTGGCACTTCTGCATAGATCAACCATTGCCCAGATCACTTGTGCATCACAGCTTTTATTTTTGTAAAACATAAATCATAATGCATGACATGAGGGAAAGGCTCAGGAAGCAGAAGGCAAATTTGAAGAACCCAAACTTAATTGGCTTAAGCTGTCGTTTATGCAATAGGGCAATGGTATCATTTGCAGCTGGTTGGAGCAGTTAATACTGCAATAGTCTATTCAAAGTAGTCTCAGTTCCTCTTCCCCTGCAAAGTCCTGCACCATTTTCTCTATATTTAGCACAGTGCTATAATGACACCACATTTAGATGTAGCAGGAAGGAAGAGACCTCTGGGTCTGAAGCAAAAGACCAGAGGAGGAAAATAATATTTGAAATTATCTCCTAAAGTTTTCTACAGGCCATATCTCCAGCCACATCTGTATGCAAAAGGCATTGCTAGTCTCTATAAAATCACATAGCCAGTCATTTCACCCATTTGTAGAGTTACTTGAGTTTCGGAAATAACTCGAGCAAGAGACCTTTACACAGGCGTGCAGCTATCCACGAAGGCTGCCATGACTGAGGAGTTATTGGAGAGGTTTCGCCAAGCAAAGACAGAGGCTGTGTGCCTGCACTGTCCCTCCTCCCCCATTTCTCTCCTCTCTGCTGTTGCAGTTGGCAGGCATTTGCAGTTCACAGCAAGTAGCAGAGAACCCAGCCTTTGCTATTGCTGCCTCACTTAGGCAGACACTGATTCTCTTTATATTTTTTTAAAATTTAGCTATTATTGTAGCTTTCAGCAACATATGCACACACACACACAAATAATTAAAAACCAAACCCCAACCACTTCCATACACAGTCCCGATGGTCTATCCATGTCCTTGAGTCTCACAAAAAAGTGCTGAAGACTAATTTCCTTATGGAAACTGCTGAGAGTTCAGGGTCTCCAAGACAGTCACCACCCCACTGAACCAGTGGAGTGGCTGATCCATGGGGATTTTCCTTTTTGAAGGCACACTCATACAGCAAGACCCTCTACATTGCAGGGACCTGTTTCTCCTTCGGGCTATTCACCCTCATAGCTGCCTCTTTCTCTTCCCCCAGCACCTCAGTGAGGAATTGTTCAGCTGCAGAATTTCTGTAGCACCTTGCATCATGGTGCTTTGCACTCAGACCCTCCAGATGGGGTTACAAGACTTGAAAGCTTGCCTTGCACTGCCCCAGATGGCTCAGATACAGAGCTTTATCATTTCCCCTTCCCAAACACACAATCTTGAACAAGAAAAAAAATTTACTCCCACTTCTTTTTAATTAGTATTTCAGTGAACATAGAAAAACAAAGAATCAAGGCAGCTGGCAAGTGTCAGGACCTGAACCAGTACACTGTTGGAAGAGGCTTCACCTTAAAATGCTCTGTACTGGAGCATATTTTACACAACATATGTAACTACTGATGTGTTCACTAGGCAAGACATCAGATCAGTCTGGGCCAAAGTAAACAGCCTCTGTTGAAGTGAATGAGAACTGCAACTGCTGATGCAAGGACTGGATTTGGTTCAGTTAGCTCCTTGCTTGCATTTTTCACAAGAGTTACTCATTGCCATTATTTGCTGTTTGTCCTACGTGATCCGGGGATGTGGAAGGGGAGTACACAGGGGACGTGACCATATACATGCAGGTAGCTGAGGCAAGAAGCATAGTAATCTAGGGGTGTGGGACAGCCACTTTTGCAAAGCCAACTACAGCACACGGCCCCTCATATTCTGCACAAATTCTAGCCCATAGACGTGTGAAATCTTGTGTGAAGTACATAACAGCTTTTTGAAGGAGTCACTTGTTAGCAAGAGGAGCTTTTTCTGGACTGACAGTTCTGAAGGTAGGAGCACACACATTACTTTCATCAGTGACAGGAGGTAGGCTTTAATATAGGCAGCATATTGCTGAGGAATGAGCTAGCCTTTTATTGAGCTTGACTAGCAACAGACTTTTTATCTGTGACATGTCTTTATTGCTGAGACACTTAAACTCTTAGAGAATCTGCCTTATTCTAAGTCAAGGGGTGACAGAGACCAGGAATGGAGAGTTGAACGAGAGGTCTGCAGTCTTCTCCCTTGCAGCATTTGTCTTTATTGGTCACAGGAGGTTACAATTTTGCTCACATACCTCTTGCCAAAGCCTTTCATGTTATGATTTACATTAAACCTAGTTTTAGAGAGACATTTTTCTGGAGCAAGCGTATATGGACATTTTCCTTTCTGATGTCATCACAGAACAAATCAGATCACTTTTTATCTTATGCTCCAAGGATATCTTGCACAGCAAAAGAAGGATTGTGCCTCAGCCAGGAGGCATTAAGGCTGCAGAACAAGGGGCAAAGAAGGGACAAGAAGATTCTTTCCTGGAATCACCAGCTCTCTGTGTCAAGTTTTTGGAGGGGCAAAAGTAAATATGGGAGAGGTAGTGGGAAAACTTCAAATCCTCCATGGCACAAGGAGAACGGGGCAGGAGACAAATGAATGCAGTTTCACATGGTGCTTCAGGATAGCGCTCAGGACACCGGGCCTTCAGTATTCAATTCTGCTCCAGTAGAACATGGTACCAAGGAGGACGCAGAACTGAAACGACAAGACTACTAAGTTTCTCTGCTCCCCATTTCCTTCTTCCCACCTCTCCCCCAGCCCCATTTAGTCCTACTGGTTGGAGAGAGCAACAGAAATTCTTGATAAGCAAAGCACATTCAGGCAGAGGAAGCTTAAAGCTTTTTATCTGCACAGAAGCTTCACAGTGAAGAAAGAAGATACATGCAGCCCTAAGTATTTGACTGGATCACTCAGCTGCTGAGGATTATCTGTCATGAAGCTGCTGAACCCTGAGTACTTAAAACACTCACACAAAGCTTCGAACTAAAAACTGAATTATCTGTCATGATTACTGTTTAGATGTTCCAATACCCTTTGCAAACAAGTATCTGCAAGCTGTGTTTTCTGTGTTGTACTGCTGAGGTGGCAGCAGGCCACAGCAGGCTGGAAGGCCATCTAGCTCCTCGCCTGTGGAAGCCAGAATGGAAAGGAACTTGTAAATGTAGCCCTGTTAGTGGAAAAGGCTACAGGCAGATTGGTGACGAATGAAAAACTATAATCTACAGACATTTTAAATGCATCAGTCCTGTCATCCACCTCCACCCAACTGGGTGTGGAATAGCAAGAAAAGAGGAAATAAAGACAAATAGTAAATACTCACAGTCCAGCAGAGGATGGCAAAACCAAACCAGGCAACACCCCAGGCATGTGTGTTCATTGGCCCAGAAATAGCATCATAACAACCCTGTAAGACAGCCGTGAATGAATCAACACCAGCTTTGAGCTTGTACCACAAGGCAACAAGCTTATCCACCTCTGAGAGAGACTGAGGTGGCATGCTCCTCTCCTATTGCAATTTGAGTAGCTCACAGGGTCTCCAGAAGACAAGCGAGACCTAAACTGCTTATTGACAAGGTGCAGATAGCTTACCTGTTTCTAACTCCAAACACAAAGTAGACCCATCCCAGACACTTCAAGGACTTCCTGTGCCATCCTCTTGCCAAGTATATATATATAACTAAACACAGCCAACACAGAGTTGACCTCCAGAATCAAGAAGCTGCAGGAAAATTTGGAAGCTTGAATGCCCTCTAGAAATGCTCGCTAGTGCAGAAGCTGATGCTCGTGATCCAGCAATCTGTTTGAATAGGACAAGCTGGTCTACTGAAAAGTTCTACCTTGAGGGGGAGAACTGCTGACTTGCTCACTCATATTGTATGCACTCATCTTTGCGCTAAGTTTGATTTAGCTACTGTCCATCTAGATGTTGGAGATGTCACTTCTTTAGAGATGCCACTTCTTACTTGTGGCATTAAGAGAGTTCTCTTAATAGTTCTCTCTCCATCAGGAAAGCCTTTATTTCAACCTATCCTGTGTTCAGCAACATGGCCAGGACCCTACAGGTATTGCTTCTCCTCCAGAAAGCTTCTGAACACCTGTAGCTTACAGTGGAGGAGGAAGGCTATTCACTGTTTCCTTCCCTTCCAGCAAGGCGCTTTTGACCAACATATGTTAACTGGAGAAAGGGGAGAGGATCTTACGTTGCTGTTATAGTAGCCAGGGACTCCAAGCTTGCAGCCATCGAGGTTGACGGGAGACCCTCGGGCGTCCATGACACAGCAATTGTGCGGCCAAGGGAAGTCAGCATCGCTGTGTGTGGTGCGGAAGGCGGACATGTACTCCTGCCAGTCAGAGGGGCCCTGCACCCCACAGCACTGGTTCTGTGGGGCAAGAGAAGGGAACAGTCTTTACAGGCCCAGGTCACAGCTCTGCACATGGCTGGTTAGGCATTAACCACAGATTTACGGGAGAGATTTTTGAAGTGCCTGCCTTTGACAGTGTGCCATCTGATAAACAAGCAAAATGAGGAGCGTGGCAGGACTTTCTCTAAGGTTCAAGGCAGATGCCATTCTCTTTATTACCAAGTGGCCCCAAGGAGGATCTTGAAATTCCAGGGCTGCAGACCATTTAATAATTAGTGAGAGTTTTCAGTGTTATTATTACCTGAAGCATGAGTTTATCCCATGTTTTTGTGACCCCTTCAGTCATCCATTTGTCATTGTTATTTACTGTCTCTGACTTCTGATACCTCTCAAGCATTTGCTTCAGGAAGAGATTCGGAGTGAGCTATAGAAAAAAAACAGAGAAGAATGCAGGAATTATGTAAATAAGGGGCCATGTAAAGCAAATATAAGGTTATTTGGGGTGGGTTTGTTTGCTTGTTTCAGTGTCCTGGTAGAGAACAGGAATGCTCTGTCTTCCCCAGTTTTACACACAGGAGACTAAAGAGCAAGATTTGAGGAGCAGGAGCAACAAAGACGTAGATCTTGAGCACGACTCTTAAGCAGGCCCTACCAGATGTCAGATCGCAAGAGATGTGCAGAAGCTGTGGGTTACATTTGATATGTTGCTTGGAACTAAAGCACCACAAATAATTTCCTCTCTCCTGCCAATATCTCCAATAACCCACGTAATCTTTCCTTCACTAGTAACTCTGCCTGGGGCAATGCTGAAGATTTGTCTTCTGCATGTATGGTAGATTAATCAGCCTGTAGGTGAAAGATTAAAAACTGCATTGATGATTCAGCTAACCCACACTATTATTTCCTTAACTGCAAGGTTGTAAACATTTTAAAATGTTAAAAACCCTAAAACTATGTTAAAAAGAAGAAAGTTATTTCCTTGACTGGAATAATGACATTGGAGACTTTACTTGTGGGGTCTTATTCTAACTCAGCAATAGTCCTTTGAGTTTACACTGTACCACCACACAGGCAATTTACTACACTGAACAGGACAGCCACATGCCCTAGGACTGCAACATTTCCTAGTGCGATTACAAGAATACATGAGGAAAGCAATACTCACGAAGTCTCGGTGAGTCGCTGCTGTGATGCAAGAAGCCATTTCAAATGCATAAGTGATAAGCATCAGAATAACATACTTTGGGAGAAAGACAGCAGAGTTAGCTCTTGGAGCAACAGTTAAGCAGTTTCTTCCAGTTCTGTATTTTTCAAGATTAAGCCCAAGACCCTGCTCAGTGCAAAGGAGGCCAGGCTGTCCTAGTCTCCTCAGTCCTCTCCATTCCCCTGAATGTTCATGTAGCCCTTCCCTGTGCTTGTTTCAGTTTGCAGTGTACTTTCTTGAAGGTGTATGACCGGAATTGTTCTCCATTTGATGGACAAAGTTTCATCAGAACCTCATGGCATTAATACCACCCCGTCTCTATGGAAAATACTTTGCCTAATATGTCCTAGAATAACATTTGCCCTTTTCTTTGTTGCACCTTATTGGCAACTTATGCTTGTTCCATGTCTCCTTCCACTTCCACTTGCCAGCTATAAACTTTTCAGCAATAAGCTGTTTACTCCTAGCAGGAGAGCTTGTACTTTGGGGAAATAGAAGGTGCAATTTAGGGTGTCGTTCAGATCCTCCTGATTTTGCATCATCAGATTTCCTCAGCACTCCTACTTTGTGATCAAAGATCCTTCATGAAAACAGATCCTGAGGATCACCTCTCTAGTCTATTTCACTGTTTCTTTTCCCTTCTCAGCACAACCCCTTTAACCTTTCCCATATTCCCTTTGCAGTTCTCGTGCCTCTATTTCTCCTCCCACATTTTATAACGTTCTTCTCGGATTCAAGGCATTTGTTTTCTTCTTACTTGCTTCTGCCCCTTGTACCCTCTCTTCTCTCCTATACCACAGCCTTGGATTTCAGCCAAGACACCAAAATTCAGAGTTAAGGGAATTCTGTTCCATCAGCTGTTTGCTGGTGAATTCCCTGGCACAAGAGTTCAGATCTCTCAGTGTCTGCTGTTTAAAACAAGCACCCTGCCATCCCATATCAAACCAAGAGAGAGACAGTTCCAGAGCTTTCAGTTCAACTCATCTTTAACGCAAGCACCAGTTAAGTTGCACCACTGTCAACCTGAAGTACTAAGTAAGAAATCATACAGAGATTTGTTCACACCTTAACGTTGTCCTTGGCTTATCCAAAGCTCTCTGTCCCCACCCCTGTAATTTCTGCCTGCCTGCTGATGTCTAATGTTCTCAACTGCACCCATATTTGGTATACTAACACATACTAATGCCTTGTACAGATTTCATTACTTATCAGCTCCTAAACTGAATTGTACATGACAGCTGAAAGGCAGTAAGGGGTGGGGAGAAACAAGGATCTAACCACATCCCAGCTACATCTGATTGCACAAGTGCTTCTGCATTGCTTCAGGGCAAGGTCAGAGTCAAGCCAGTCAGCTTAAACCTTCACTGTCACTATCACCATTAATTCCCTCAACCTGGTTTGGGACCTTCTCACGCATGTGTCCTCACAGGATTCACCTTGTGGGAAACCACAGCCATAGTCAAGAAGAGCTTTTGCTCCTCATCACTAATAAAAGCTGTCTTTGCTCAGTGGGTGATTACCAAGGTGAGCAGGGAAACTAAGGTGGCATTTTTTTCATTTTGGTGGCAATGAGTGGGCAAACTTTGCTATACTTACCACCAGCAGCAAGGTCTTGTTGGACTTAATGACTCCAAAAATGCCAAGGATAGACAGAGCAAAGAGTGCAAAGCCAACAAAGATGCCAATCCAAGCGGCAGCATAGATGTCGTCATTTTCTGTGGCTTCCAGTAGAGGGTAGAGACCATGGGGATCAGACACAAAGAAGATGCACTCTGCTGTCAGGGCAATGCCACACATCTAAGAAGCGCAAGTTCGGGAAATCCATTAGATCAAGCTTCCGCAAAGAAATAGCAGAGACAGAAAAAGATGGAGACCGCTTTCTTTTCATTCAGCTTCCTGCCAAACAGGAGCTACTCAACTCCTCCTCTGCCCAACTCTACAATCTCTTGTATTGTGCCTTCACAGAAGGATCGCAGGCAAAACTCACCCAGCCTAGACCTGAGAGGTCAAGCCTAGGACTTGAGGATGTTAAGGAAGAATTAACAGAATTTTTCCTGTCACTATATGGAGGGTGGTGGCTGGAAGGATGTTGGTCAGCAGCAAGGGCTCTTCCCCTAGAACTCATGTTGGTCTTGTGGATCAGCCCCTGCTGTCCCTTGCTGTTACCTCCCCACCCAACAGATCAGCTAGCACAGCTCTCCTTTACCCCTCCTCTCACGCTTTAATGGTCTATCTATATGTGTGTTTGACATGTGAAGAGGGATTTCATGGCTGGGAACTGCTGTTTTAAGAAGTGTCATATTGGAAGGAAGCCTCCACCCATACTTGTCCCACTTCACGTACCCCAATGACCACATTCCCAAAGACTAATAGACCCTGCAAGATGTGTATGCCATCATCACTTTTTGCCATCTTTAATTAATTCTTCATGCAACCTGGGAAAAAAACAAAGACAGTCTTCAGTTAGACCAGTACAATAGCCTTCACTCAGAACTAGAAATTATCCCTGAGGAGGAGAAGGATAGACAGAACCTGCCAGCCTGTCTGTACACCTCCCACCCCTTGCTTCATAGTAGTTTCAGAGGGGAAACTTCCCAAGGTGTGAACCTGGTAACTCAAACTCCCCCTGATACTTGAGCTACAAAAGATTGGGACCGCTCTGGGGGCAGCCAGTGTCTTCAGCTCCCTTTTGGGTAGGATTTTCATCATCACAAGAGTACCATGCAAACCTCACCTCATAGTGTTGTATTTCCACCTGGCTAGAAACACCAGCTACACCCGGATGGACAGGGGACAAGTTCAGTGCCCTCATCTCGCTCCTCTTCCAAAGGAGCCAGTTTTACCCCAGAGTATGCTATCCACCCTGCTGGACCTTTTCTCTTGGCCAGCACTGCCATGGAACTGAACTGGTAACCATGGCGCTTTAGTTGTATCCCACACACATACCTACAGGTCACAGCTTGGCAGCACCTTGCCAAGGGTAGCTCCACCTCTCCCTCATGCCGGGAACTGGAGCTGGGCCCCCTGTTCCTGGTCAGGTGTGAGGGAGGGAGGGAGGGAACTGCTCAGGCTGCAGCTGGCTCATGGGAGCCAGGCCAAGTAGCATTCCCACCAAATTCCTGAGAGCGCTACATCCTGCAGGCTGGGGCCAGGCACCCCACATTGAATTCATCCCCTTCTAGATAGGGCGGCATAAAGGCACTAGTCAGAGGTGTGAGACCTCTTGGAGAAAAAAGCCCAGATGCCAGTGCCAATGAAGCCCTTCTTTCACAGGGACGGAGTGCATGTGTGCATGGGGAAGGGGAGGGAAAAAAACCCCGACCCTGAGACAGCTGCATTTGCTGGGTGCTTAAGAAAATACCAGCTGTGAAAGAAAGGCTGAAGTGGGGCCAACTTGAGCAGGCAACCGGAAAAGCAGCTTGAACACCCCTCTTCTGCTAGAGTGCCTGCACTAGTGCCTTCTCTTGCTGGGGTTACTGACTCTGGGATTCTTCAAAGAAGCTGTCGGAAAATAAGAGCAGACAGAGCTGTCAATGAAGGGGAGTTTCTTGAGGAACAAAGCATTGTGGGACCTCCCTAACAATGCCACCTTCAGCCTCCTCAGCAGCTGCCCTTTTAGGGTAAGCAGGACTTCCAACAGTGACAGAGGGAAAACCAGAATTTCCTATCACCATTTCTGCAGTGGTTTGAGGGTTAGGCATGGAGACATCTCCAGTGCTCTCACCATTATACCAGCAGCAGCACACTTAAGTATTTTCACATGATAGCGTGAGTGGGCATAGACATTATTTCAAAGGTAAGAAGCCATTTTTATTCCCAGCCAGGTTGTTGGAGGCCAGCCCAATACACCTGAAGCTGTATGGCTTGGTACTTGAAAATGGCAGGCTCATGAGGTCAACCTGAAGCTCTGTCCCTACCAAACTTGTTGACCAACCAGCATGCCCAGGGGCCACATAAAACTACCTCACAGGTCAGATCTAGGTCTGGGCAATGTTTGGCTACATTGGTCTGCAGTACAACACTGCAGAGTCTGCCAAACCTGAGACTGACACTGGTCCTCTACTCATCTGAAAGCTGTAGACACCACTGCCTGACTCATGGATCTTTGTGCTGCAAACTCCAGAGATTTTCAAAAAGCCTTTACTTATTGCCAGCTAAGAGACAACACAAGTCAGGGGACAGTCTGAAAAGCAAGGAAATCTTCCCTGCTCAAATGCAGGCACATGAACTCTGACTACTACAAGGGAAAGCAGGGCTGCTCCAGCTGCCATGTATATAGCAGGGTTGAGTGTGTCATGTGGCTATCATGACAGATTACACCAAGTGTGATTAACAAAGTCACAACACTTTCTTTAACATCGCAGGAACCTCTTTCTCCTTCCCTTTCTCTCCTACAGACCCCCCTGCAGTGTAACAACAGCATTGTACATGGGCCATCCACCCAGCCCATGCGCTTGCCTCACTACAAGCTGACTTTCTTCTCCTCCCTGGCAGGCGGGACCTAGCTTGCCTTTGCCTCTCCCTGGGCATGTATTACTGCAGGCATGTCAGCCTGAGAAAGCAAGCCTCTTCTCCTGGGGCAAGCCCATCTCCAAGGATACTGTAGCTGGGAGGAAAACTGGACACAGTCACCACCTGTCGTGGTTTAGCCCCACCCAACAACTAAGCACCACGCAGCCGCTCGCTCACTCCCCCTACCCCGATGGGATGGGGGAGAGAATCGGAGGAGTAAGAGTGAGAAACACTCCTGGGTTGAGATAAGAACAGTTTAATAATTGAAATAAAGTAAAATAGTAATGATAATAATAACAATATAATAATGATAATGATGATGATGATGATGATGATGATGATGATGATGATGATGATGATAATAATAATAATAATAATAATAATAATAATAATAATATACAAAGCAAGTGATGCACAATGCAATTGCTCACCACCCGCCGACCGATACCCAGACAGTTCCCAAGCAGCGATTGCTGCTCCCTGGCCAACTCCCCCCCCCAGTTTCTATACTGAGCATGATGTCGTATGGTATGGAATAGCCCTTTGGTCAGTTTGGATCAACAATTCTGGCTGTGCCCCCTCCCAGTTTCTTGTGTACCTGGCAGAGCATGGGAAGCTGAAAAGTCCTTGACTAGCATAAGCAGTACTTAGCAACAACTAAAAACATCAGCGTGTTATCAACATTCTTCTCCTACTAAATCCAAAACACAGCACTGTGCCTGCTACTAGGAAGAAAATTAACTCTATCCCAGCCAAAACCAGGACACCACCACACAGATATCAACTGGAGGGTGGCAAACTTCTAGGCACCTTAAAGTTCTCCAGTACCTTACCTAAGTCCAATGGGATTGCAGGATGGGGGGAAGCAGAGAGTCTGGGAAGAGGAAAAGGGAAGGAAAAGCCTTCACTGTAGACCTATAAATGAACATGTGTCATGATGCTGCCATATTAGTATGAATTCTTCCTCTGCCTCCAAGTGATCAGCACTGAGGGAGTCCATTTCTTGGTGTCTACTTTGTTCCCCTGTGCCACATGTGGCAACCCCTTGTCTGGCCCCTTCTCTGTCACAGGGTCTAGTATTGACATCATGGATGAGAGACTGGGGAGGTGATCTAAGGCCGTGACACCAGCTGGGCAGCTGGAGAGCCGACACACCCCAGAGGAGAAGACATGGGAGATTTGGGGCTTTCCGCATGCTGCCTGCTCCTCACACCTCAGACGTAAGCTGTGTTAAGCAAGAACATCCTGCACAGCACTTGGCGCAGATGCGTGACTACAGAGGCATGAGGTAAACCTTGGCCAGCTTGCCTGAGGCAAGCTGCACGCTGGTATAACTCACAACCACCCATGGGGTGTGACACTGGTAGGCAGTCCTCCTCCCAGAGCCCAGAGACACAGGCACCAGCAGCTCATGCCTGCAGACACAAATTAGTTTGGAGATAGAGGAGCCTTCTGCGCAAGCTGGTTAAGATTAGTTTTACAATCCAACTACAGTTTCCTGGGGCTTCAGGGAAACTCCTGAGGAAACTGTAGCTTCAGCTGCAAGCGTTATCCAAAATCTCTGTACAAGAAGGCAGCCAGGTTGTGGGATTTCAGCCTTGAGCTTGCATGGACCTGGGGCTCCTCAGCACATCCCGGGCACCTTGCAATTTAGCTGTGACCTGTCTAGGTCCCAGGTATTCAATTATCACTACCACAGACTTTGCCTCATGCTGCAAGCATCTTTGGAAAGGTGTCTGTTACTCCTGTTTTACCACAAAAGCCTCCCCTCCTACTGAAGCACGTCCTTCTTGCTCTTCCTTATGCCCTGGTCACAACCCAGATTGCAGCTTCTCTCCTCTCGTCTCCCCTTGCACCCCCAAAACACTCCTGTCACTCATTGGGGTCCAGCTGAGCCTGTCAGAGCCC